>NC_133204.1:35474195-35506695 GCF_958299795.1 Porites lutea
GAAACTGCCCACCTACCCCTCCCCTAAGCTAACATCAACACTTACTTCTCGCTTAGGGCAAAATGATGGCTTAGGGGAAGGGTAGGTGGGCAGTTTCCCAGAACCTAAATTGATCCGAGAACTTTCTAACTGTTCAATTCTCCACCTACTAATTGACAATTATTCCTCGAGCCTGATTGGGCTCTGAGTCAATAGCCCATGAGGCCAAAGGCTGAATGGGCTATTGGCTCACCCATGAGGGCGAGAGGAATAATTGTTTCAGTAAAATCCAACTAGATGGTCAAAAATATCGAGAATAAAAAAATTTGGCTAGTTAAAGCTAGAGTTTAATCCTTTTTTGCCGCCAAAAAGCGCGCGCTTTTTGCTACTATTAGGCTATAACATATAGCCTAGTAGTAGCTCAACCAATCAGAATGCAGCATTGATAATAGACCACTGGTTGGATTTTACTAATTGCATATATCCAGCAACGTACAGTATATATATTCTTTACTGAAGACTGGAATTTAATCCACCCTACTTTTATTGGGATTTTTTATCCCAAAGACTCACATCTAATGGGTCAGATATTTCCAGTGAAACTTCAAAATAAAGACTTAAACTTGAAATCTTAGTGACAGTCTTGCTGACCTTATATTTGCAGGATTATTAAGTGTCATTGAAGAAGAACTACCCGACTGTCCTCTTTACTATACCGTGGATCACTTGTGTGGAGTTCTTCATTGTAGTACTCCTTCACTAATACAAATCAGATCTGCTGTATTAGAAGCTGGATATCAAGCATCCAGCTCACATGCGTGCAAAACAGCCCTGAAAACAGATGCTCCACATAATGGTATGTAGACAAACAACTGCATCTTCTACATTGTACAGAATTCTCCAGAATAGATAGCTTGCGAACAAGCTCTCCTAGGGCACTCTGGCGGCAGGACTTCCCCTTTTCCCTCCCTCACCCCCTTACCTCTGGGTACCCTAGGAGAGCTTGTTTGCAGGCTCTATAGAATAGATAGCAAGAAAGCAGAGTATAGCAGACTGCCCTTCACCTTGCACAGCTGGGTGGGGGGGGGGGGGGGTGGGGGAGAGGGGGGTACATGTAGGTTTGGAAGGGGACTGCCCCCTTCCATTCAAGAGTGTAATAATTATTTTGAGGACCCTGAAAAGTGCACTTCAGTACATTTTGAGTGACAAGGGAACAAATTTTAGTAATGAAAAGGGCAACTTTATATCCACATTTGCTTTATTTATATTATATATTTATTTATCTTTATCAAACAAAAGTGTTGAGAAACAACAATATAATCGCACTTGAAAATTATTTTCTGCGACAAATAGACGGCTATTTTCCCTGGTTGCTGGATCTTCCAGAGGACCCTTTTTAAGAGGTTTTAAAAGGAAGAGAAATGCCACAGTGCTTTTATCTTTTATCTGCATTTGGCTGCAATAACGTGATGAACATGTAACAAGGCTATTATGACAGCAGAGATACACTGTGGTGAGAACCGTTTATTAGTTGTTAGTTTTTGAGTTTACTGTTTTTAGGTTTTTACCCTCTCGCTCGCAGAATGTATAATGAGGTCTTGTAAGGTGGTGCTAATTTTATGGGTTCGCGGATAGAATCCTACCTGTATGGTGTTACCATTCAATGAAACTTTCACACAGTGCACATAATGGCTGGTATAGAGTGGTTTTCGTTTGAGTGTCGTAAAACCAAAACCAAAGTAATTACTCTGGCCAATCACATAGGACACAGACAATACATTGAACCAATCAAAACTCGAAGTAATTACATGTGGCTGACGCAAAGCGCGGGAAAATGCATGCGAGCGCGTCACAATTGGCTTTGGTTTTACTTCTGATTGGATGAAAAGGTGGCGCGAATCTTTTAAGCCAATCGCATCGTGTAGAAAGTGCAAAACCAATTACTTTTCGACACTCAAATGAAAACCGCTCTAACATGTTTTGTGGAATCAGGACTCTCTTTGAATAGTAAGTTAGCGCGCCGCCTTCTTAGTTCGATCCCCAGATGTGGCCTTAAATCCTTGTTTCGACTTCTTTCCTTTCCGTGTGGCTTTTTTTCTGACATGAGAGGAGTTAGAAGATTACTCAAAACTTTCACAAATGTTGTGGATTCTTGCAGCAATCGAGTATCGAGAGTAGAGAGTGAATTAGTCGAAACTAAACAAAAGCCGTTTTGGCTTGATGAGTCTCGCAGGAATCGAGCAATACGCCACTTGCACATCTCCCACCTTATCTGCCCGCAAACTTTTGCATAAGCATTGTTTTCAGTCTCTCTTAGGACGGCTGTAATAATGAGTACAATGTGTAATAAGGTGCATTATAGGAGATGTGCAAGTGACGTATCGAGAATCGAGACGCAACAATCGAGAATGGAGTCTCGATTCTCGCGAGGATCGAGAATCGAGTGTTAACTTACTTTTGAATAGTACTGTAAATACCTGTAAAACGGAGCACTGATGGGGGGAGAGGTTAAATGAGCTCACCTTCGGCCTCAGGTTTGTCAGTGTAGTGTGTACTGTGACGAGTTACCAAAGTAAGAACTTTTTAACCATTCTTATTACGGTAGTGTCGTCTAATTGAAGTCGAATGACTCCCTGCATTTTTTCGGGCTTAAGGTGAAATTGCTTAAATTGCGGATTTACAACTTTGATGCTCATATCTTCATTTTAGATTTGTATTCCGTCAGTTCACATCATCTTCATTCAATGAATATATTGTTAAGTTGTATTCGATGATATGTGATTGTCTTCACTAGTTGTCTGGGACATCATGAGATGCTGGGAAAAACTTAACCCTGTAAAACGGAAGAAAGAAAACTCTCCAGGAGCTGCCATCCTCAGTAAAGAGCCTGTTATACAAGTATCATTTGAAGCAAAGCCGGGGGCTAATCCAGCTTCAAGACAGAAAAAACTGCTTAGGTATCAAGAGAATCCAGAAGCAAATTGGGGACCTAAACCCAGGTACAGTGCAGTGTAGAGTAACAAACCTAGCTTGCCTAGCTGCGGTGGATCCGGACCTTCAGATAAAGGCGGGGAGGGGGGGGGGGGGGGGTGGGGGGAGGCTGTCCTTAAAAAAATTTTTTTCGGCCCTTCGGACCTCAGTTTGGTCTAAAAACAGGGGGACGGGAGGAGGGAGCCCCCCTGGATCCACCACTGCCTAGTCCCTGTACGGTGTCTTCCTTGGCCTTCTCGGTCGATGCATAGCGGTGTCGTATCCGAGACGAACGGCCGGGAAAAAATCGCCTCGATTACATGGCCCGAAACTCTTAGGCCTTACGGAATAATGTTGCGTGCGGCGGACTAGGCAATATCAAGCCCTTCATCTCTTGGCTGGGACTAGCTAATTTTTTTTTTCTGGCCACAAGGTGTAAACGCTTTATTAAACTATAAAGGTGCCCGTCATTTTTAGTTAAGTATGCACTGATTGGAACCCCAGGCAACAGTGAGTTTTTTTTTTCTTTTATGGCCAAGGAGCTAGCAGGCAAGATAAGGCAGATTTCTACTGTTATTGGCTTTATTGCAGACTGTGCTTTACGAAAATCTGTGGACCTTCAGATCTTTTTTAAGTGGGTTACTTTAAATGTTTGCTTTCCCTTACTGAATACCTACATGACAATGCCCATAATTACATGTTTTGCGGGCTCAAAATAGGCTGATTTAGCGACAGAACGGGAACGTCAGTTGACAACGGCCCGCGCAAATCAAACAACAGGTTTGACCAATGGCAGAGCGACAAATTGGGCACCGGAAGTCGAGTTTAGTCGTTTTCGCGCGCTTTTCCGTCGTCAAATGACGTTCGCGTTTTGTTGCTAAATCAGCCTAATAACTTTAGGACGGTGGCCGGACACGATAACCGGCCAAAGAAATTTTTGCTCAATCAAGTCTTGTTTTCTGACCGGTTAAAAGAAGGGGAAAAACGTGAACTAATCCTTGTGTAATTTTCTATTAGTGAACGTTATTTTATTTTTACAAAGAGACAAAAACTAAGATGTACAGGTGAAGATTTGTTTGCTTGTTAGAGAATAAGAGTCTGTGAAGCTTTTACCCGGTCAAGACGCCGTTCTTACCGGCCGTTGTCCTTTGACCGGCCGTTATTTTGGGCCCTGCATGAAGATGCTACAGTGTATTTCTATCAAAATGATAACGGCTTTTAACTCGGATTGTATGGACACCGGCTTAACTTCGTCGAAATGATGTACTACCGGTATCCCCTCCTTGTCAGAAATCGCGAGAAATATTTATTTCAATGTCTCTTGAAACCAGGGCTAAAAGAAAGAAAGATGAGGAGACAATCGAGGAGAAGAGACAACGTTTACAAGGTCGAAGGACAGTAGAAGAAGAGAAAGATTATTACAAACAATTTCCTTGCAAGAGATTTAAAGCTGGCAAGTGTGAATACGGAGAAGAATGTAAATACTCACACGATGCTAATCTGAACATTGGAAAACGTAAATTAAGAAATGGTAGCAAAGAACGTAGTGCAGAGATGGATAGCAAAGATGAAGATATCACGGAGCCGTCATAGGCGAATTAAACGGGATTTTTAACTGTTTTGAATGACATTATTGTGGCATTATTTTTTGGGACCCTTTTCATCCTGGGTGAACCATGTGAAATTCGCCACTTGAAAAACTACAAGGAGACTGGACCGAGTTAACTTTCGCAAAGAAGTCTGGGACTGTTACTAAGAAGAGGTAAAAAATTTTTGGCCCATAGGCTGATTTAGCAACAGAGCGGGAACGTGAGTTGACGACGGCGCGCGAAAATGAAATCACTGACTTGACCAATGGCAGAGCAATGGCAGAGCGGCAAATTGGGCAGCGAAGTCGAGTTTAGTCCTTTAGTCCTTTTAACTATAAGGAGACCAATGCAAGCCTCATTAAACCGCTAAAGGTGTCAGTTCTTAACAAACAGCCCAGTAACGGATATAGCGACTATAATTGCGATAAAGACGGATTATCATTGTTGCATCACATTATGGTGGCGCCTTCTTTCACGCTAGGCCCTGATACGCTATTTGCACGATGACGTCATTTTACTACCACGACCAGAATCCTTCATAGTTTTGCTTCAAGGACTTTTGTTATGTAAACCTACCGGATTACTAAATTTAAATGTGAAAGGAAGAACTAAAAGGATTGTGGTCGTGGAAGTAAAATGACGCCATCGTGCAAATGGCTTATTAAGCGATATCTGAATGGGTTAATAAGTTGACCTTCCGTCCTAAACATCATAAGTGATAGAAAAATGACAATTTACAGCCCCTGAACGAGACAACAAGCACCCCCTCACAAAAGAAACTCCTGAGATCATATCCCACTTATAAACGCTTGTAGGTTTGCAAACGGAGCAGCTTAATTGAAGTATAACGAAAATACCTCAGAATTCCTTGAAGCGCCATCCGACCTATGGAACCTTATACGGGGGAAGAGAAAATCTCCCGCCATAGTAGGAGTTGAATCTACAACTTTTCCTCTCCCTTTTGCCTCTTCCCTCCTCCAATATTCTATAAGGCAATTTAACGTGGTGAGTGAGGCTGAGTCGATCACTATGGCGACGAAGTGCCGTAGGGACACTATAGCAATACTCGCGCTGACGTCACGTATTGATATTAATGTGCCGACCAGAAGCGCATTGGTTCTTGAAACACTCGTTACAAATTTGATTTAAAAAAAAACAACGTTTGTAGACAGTAATGTCTCCTATTGACCGCCAGCGCAAGGGCTGTTCAAGGGGTCCTGTATAGTCGCGCTATTAGCGGTTCTGCCAACCCCCTCCATTTATTTTTGGTTGTTGCTTTTGTTATTTTTTCGACCATTAATCGCAAGTGCGTTTTAACTATGTTCGTCATAGTTTCCTCTAAACCAGGTATTACGTACTTTAACTCTCTCCTCCGCAGGGGTCCCTTCGTCTCATAGGGAGTTTGGGGCGAGAGAAAGACGTCCACTGCCCGCTTACTCTTCTTTAATTATGTATATTTGCATTGGAATATCCAGCGACAAGGGAAAAGCCCTGGGTACGAGGCAGATCCAGCGCCGGGGGCCGGGGAGTCTTTGCGGAACTAAAGAGAGAAGGACTTCAACCTCGTTTCCAGGGCTCTCTCTTTTACCCTGGGAACGAGGTTGGAGGGACTTAAGGCAGCTAAGACGGTGACGCTCAACCTCGTTTCCGGTCGTCTCGGTTATTTCGAATGTGACGTCACCTGTCAATCCTGTCGGGA
Organism: Porites lutea; assembly: GCF_958299795.1. Classification (NCBI taxonomy): domain Eukaryota; kingdom Metazoa; phylum Cnidaria; class Anthozoa; order Scleractinia; family Poritidae; genus Porites; species Porites lutea. Next base: position 35,480,433 of record NC_133204.1, read on the forward strand.
GAATCACACTTGGTTCCAAGCCTTCTCCGCTCACTCGGATAGCGAGAACTGGCCTGGAGACGAGGCTGGGAAACCCTAACGCTACATAAAGTAGGGTTAAATTTCGATCAGCTGAAGTAGGATGTTAACGCATTTGGGTCAAGCTCTCCTTTTCAGGATCACAATCCATAGGAGAGCTACCACGCCCGAGCGGCTAGAGAAGGAGGCCCAAAAGCTTTCTTGCGAGCTATCTGGAGATCGTTTCATGAGGCGTCTTAATTATTTTGGTAACTTTCTTAGCAATTTCAAGTACGGAACTTAAGAAGTTCACTGAAGGTAGGAAAGGGCCTTTATATCCTCTAGCTGAACAGCGAGATGAGGCGGCTAACTTTCCTTTGTCTATTTAAGGAGGAGTTATGATCAATTGTGTTGGTTTTCACATATTCTTTTAAGTCTTGTCGAGATTTCATTCGAAATATGGCTCAATTTGGCAGGATTTCTAGCTATTTCTTAGTGCAATAAATGTTTAAGAAATTGGTGACGATTTTCAGAATGTTTTTAATGAATATAAAATGGAAATGGCTGGCGCTTTGTATAAAGACCCCGGCAGATTGGCTGCGGTTATTGAACTTTAAAGTATTGTGAAGTACTAGTCTTTAAAAAACGAGCAGAAGTCTATTTACCAGGTTTAAAAACTCGAGGCGAAGCGCTTGAGTTTTTAAACCTGATTATACGCCACTGCGAGTCTTTTGAACGGCTTCAAAATCTCTGATATAGATCAACTCATTCTTGCACTAATATTTAGATTTGGGGTTATTTTGGTTTAAAAAATTGGACGTAAAATTTAGCCGTGTCATTATCAAATATAAAGACACTCATTAAACATTAATTTCTTTTGTTTTTCTTTATGAATTATAATGAGTTTTTGAACTCGGAATTAGCTCTGTGGCTGGAATTCATTTTGTTAAACTTTTCTCAAAGTTACACTTTTTAACAAGTTTAGAAAAACAGTTTTAGAGCCAGCTGCTTTTGGCAAGGTTGAGTAAGACTTTTGCGTTTTAACCTTTTTTATATCGTTTACTGCAAAACAATAAAACAATTTTTATTTAGTTTTAATACTGAAATAACTCTTTTTCGCCAGAGAAATTTAACACCAGTTTAAACACAAACAAGAAGTATTTTATTTGAACTTTATGATTAAGCAAAAAGTATTGCGATAACTGCAACACATAAATGCCCTAAATACTAAAAAAGTAGGTATTGAGGGCCAAAAGAGGCCTCAGGCTACGAATAATAATTATCAAGATCATATTTACTATTCCACTATTAACCATATATAACCAAAATATTCAATTATAAAAAATTACTTTATGCCACAGTAGCAGAATTATTGCATTTACAGATACCTGGCACACAAGAGGTCTTTAATACATGCTACAAATGTTTGAATACAAAATTAAAGAGATCTTAAAATAATTATTAATCCTGTAAGATCTACAATGCAGAGGTCAAAATATGTTTTGAAAATACATCAGTTACAAAACCAGCATGCATCATAATATGGTCTTTAAAATTGCGCTTCGTGGTCAATATCTGGAAATGGATTTTGTGATACAGTGGTGGGTTTTTCGTGGTACATAAAATGGTTACGTCCAAAGGTTATTAAAATATGCAAAATCTAAAAACAAAATCAATGAAACGGTCTTTTCTGAAACTAAGAAAAATAGTTGTAAAAAAAGTGAACAAAATCCTTTATAATTCTCTTCCACTGACTTGTCTTCCCACATCTTGTGATTAAACCCTGATGTTAAAATTTCTGTCTTTTTGTTTTTTCCTTTTGTCGCTTTTAAACGCAACTCGATTAACATAAACCAGTTTACGGAAGAAAAAAATAATACGAAAATAAGGAATTCTTTTTCTGAACCATGGGTTTAGTTTGTGAACATCACTTTGATTCAGGAATATTATAAAGTGCTATTTTATCGAGTTTATTGTTTATGTTTTAAAAGTTTAGTTTCTTTAAAATATTATCAAACCTGATCACTACACAAACTATATTCAAGTAACTGAGATTTCCTTGGTTTAAGGTTATTCCGTGACAAGACCTCTGTGAATACCTATATGGGTCGGTTATTAAAACGAAGTCTAACTTAGTCCGCGGTTTAGCAAATCGCTGGACCTCCAGGTACGGGTATTAAGAGAATAAGTGCTTTTCCAGTCTACTCTTTATGCTTTCATGAAGGTGTTCACAGTAAATGGTGTTAAGATAAAAGAGTTGGGCAAACTTAAAAAGCCTTAGAACGCGGTTTTGTTAAACACTGGTTATTATAAACCCCGTTTAAATAACTGGCCCATATTCTTTAACTTGTACTTTAAGTGTGTTTTCAACCTCTCAAGTTACAGAGAGGTTCTAGACACGAAATATTTACCCACGCTTTACGTGTCATGGTGTCAAACACACATTCATGCTTGTTACTCAGCCGTTTACCCCTTCTAAAAAACAATTTTCAACAAATGTTGGTGACCTTTGACGAAGCAACATAACGCATTTGTGTGTATGGGAGGTAGTCAGCACTAACATTTTCTTTTAAGCCTTCTGTACAGGGCGTTTGAACAGGCATAGATGTGTGTTTTCGAGGTTAGCTTGGCACCTTGCAGATGATGAACGAAACCAAGAAATATAACATGAAAGCAAATGCTAAGTCGAGAAATGTTTTACCTAGGTAGTAGTTTTTTCAGTTAGCTTATGTTAACCAGTCGTCTTAATTATAAAATACCATTTACATATATGCAGCTTTGAAAATCATGCAAATTTTTGTTTACAAGTAACTTATAATAACTAAGATGAAAACTTCTTTTCTAGAATCTATCTAAGTAAGTTAGTTTTTAGGTGTCCTTTTGCGCGTATCTTTTATAACAGAATATTTTTTTGGTTTTAGCCTACTATGTCACGAAACCCTATTTTGAGTTATCGAAGTTATCAGTGACCACATATCGACATGACTGAATAACAAACGCAAATCTAGAATGATTGAATTAATATTGAGGTACAAGAAAAATAATGCTATGTTGAAGGCAAAAAATAATCCATTCACCCTACCAAGGCTTTTCTTTGAAAGGACATTGGTCTGTTTTATTACAAAGATATAATTTAGTCTTTTGCTTGTAACAATTACATGCGGCGTTTTCCGGGGTTCAAATAAAGTGGCATTTACAAAGAGTGTTGGTTTGGAGACTGTTTGGTAACCATCTCTCAATACTTAGCTCGCTTGTGGAGTACAATTATATTGAAAAATAAGCTGTGAAATTACCGTTATGAAGAAGTAACGAGAAAAGCATAAATTGCGGGTGACTTTTTCCCGTCTTGTTATTTTTGTAACCTGTCAAATTCTGCAATAGAGACGACCTTACCATTTTAAGTTCAGCTTTAAAAATTACGTTTTTATCCATCACATACAATTGATTCTGAAAACATTTGTAATTTATGGAAAGGATCGAGATTTTTTTCCCTTTCAAGAAAATTTCAACTATTTTACAATCATATCAGCATTATATTTTAGAAAGAAGTTTTTCTGAACGGGGCGGGGGGGGGGAGGGGAAGGGGGTGCTGCCTCAAATTATAACGCAAGAGACAAAAGCTGTATTAAATCGTTTGCCTTTTTAACTCCATGAATTATACTCATGAATACTTCTTTAAAATGCATAAATAAAGTGAAAAAAATATTACCGTACATAAGCACGGGTGGAAATAATTTGTAACCTGCGTTAAATTACATGTTACGACTTGGAATTTTTTCGTTTATGTGGCAGATAGTTCTTTCAGGAAGATAGTTACAAAGAACAATATGACATTTGTACTGCAATTACAAAAAGTGAAAAGAACTCTCAAAAATGATATCAAATCATTGTGAAAAGTATGAATTGAAACGTGTCAAAACATTCTGGCTTCCAAAAATAAAGTTTATCCCAATATTAGTAAGCAAAATTCTTATTCTCTTCTTGTGACAGGCTATATTGATACTAATTTCCCAGTATTACAAGTCATTTCCAGAAACTACGTTTTTGTTATACACACAACAAAATGGTGTGAATGACCAGGAAAAAAAGAGTTCCGTTATATGTTTATTTCCAAAGAATCGGATAATCTAGAAATAGTCTTGGAAAATAGAACTTGACGTTCAGACTCTATTGTAAGTAAACAATTTTTTGAAGAGATTTTTGTTATACTCGGAATAATCAAGGTCGAGGTAAGTTTTATCAGCCTCGGCCGGTAACACTTGCGGAGTCCTCGATTATTTCAGATATCACAAAAATCTCATCCAAAAACTGTTTTATTATACATTGTTTTGAAGAAAATAACGTCAAATGCACCGTCGCACAAACTTGTTTGACGTTGCTCTTGGAAATCATGCATTGCACGGGCAACCTACAAATTAGTCACTAATCTGGAACAGATAACCAACTAATCTATAGGTTGCGCTGACCTCCAAAATTAAGGGATTCTTTTTTTTTTTCTGGGGCAAAAAGCCCTGGGAATGAAATTGCTAGAATATCGTGCATAGAACACTAGCATAACCTATGGAAAAAAATAGAAAAATAAACCATTATCTGAAAGTTAAAATTCCATTTTGAATTTTCTGAGAAGATTATCTGCCACGTAAACAAGAAATTCGCAAATTGCACAAATTGCTGATATTCCACAAACAGATATATTCATCTTACTAAAACTAAATATTTCCAAAATTAAACTCATGTAATATATTATCTGCAGTAAATACAAAATCTATAAAAAGTTCTAACCTCTTGAACAAAAGATAAAAGTTTATGGTTAATTTCATCCTTATGATTCAAAGTAGATACCTTGTTTCACTTTTTCTCGCATGTCACCGCGTGGCACTCGCTTGTCAACAACGATGACATCGTTTGAAAAACGAACCATCAATCATTTTTAGGTCTCCTTTCATGTTGTTTGAAACAACTTGAACAAAAAATGTGCCATGTGAAACGGGATTCTTTTTTATTATAAAGCTGGACATGTTCCGATATATTTTCTTCTTTAAGAACTTATTTCCCTAATTCTTTTCATTATCCCATCAAAACATGGATTTTTATTTGGATTTGCTGGCTTTCTGGCTTTTTTGGCTATATTTTGGATTTCAACATTTCAACACCGCCGGTTAATCTTCAAATTCTGCCTCAGCAATATCAGTCCATGCATTTGTAAACATTGATACACTCGACAAAATAAAACTCCAGAGAAAATCTCTTCATACCCTTCTTATGAATATTCCTTGCTTTAATTTATAACTTATCTTAAGTTCTTAGCTGAAATTTGCCTTTTTCTGGCCAGCCGGTATGTACAATTTTAGTAATAATATAAACAGCATTTCTCTAATTCCTTAAATATTAAATCTCCAGTAGTCAAAATTCCTCGATAAATAACTCTACTTGTTCTATCTTTTTTCAATCAGCCGGTCTGCTAAAAAAATTAACATTTCTATAGTGCCTGATAATACTAATGATGGAATGCGAAATTAAATCTCTCTTACCAGCTGAAACGCTTTAAAAATCCCCATTTACAGTCTAAAGCTCCACATTATTAAAATTTTTTAAGTGTAGACAGAATTATCTGCATTTAGCATCCCGAGAGTCCCTATTAAACCTATGGATATCATCTTTCAGCTTTGATTGCACTCGCGCAATATGATTCCAGGATTCTTGCTATACCGTCAATTTCTTAAAGAAACCCTTTATAATAATAATGAAATATTGATAATGATAATAGTAATAACAATAATAATACATTGATATTAATACGTGAAGATAAGTTTGCCCCTGAACTCTCGATTTCGATTGATCGGCTGTTTACTGCATCTAAGAAACAGCGATGCTTTCGCTTCCAATCTACCAAATGATGCAAGGGGAAATCATTATTATAGGGAAGAATTTAACGGAAGCTCGGTACGTCAGCAAGGAAACAACTGAAAATAAGAGCTCTTTTGACTGGGCGGTCAACTAACATGCTTGGCATGAGGTCATATTAACTGCTACCTGAGGAACTAAGAAAAAGCAAAAGCTAAGGACCATGTGGTCTACTAAACAATGAAAACCAACTCAGCTTTGGTGGACATGGCAGCCATTGATCTGGTTTATCTACCATCGAAATGGAACAGTTCTTGGCCGGTCAGCGCCTTCTTTCACCAGAGGCTTGTGAAATTCACGTCCTGCTCGGGAGTGAATGATTGCCCAGCACTGCTCACAATAATACTGCAGGCACGTCACATTAGCGCAGAAGAAGGGCGCAAATTTACCCGCGCATCGTGCGCCGTGACACTCATCACACAGCTGATCGTCTAACACATACGGTTTTACTTCAACCTAGAAAGACACATCAAACGCTATAACAATCATCATCATCATCATCATCGTCATCATCATCATCATCATCAACAACATCATTATCATCATCATCAACAACATCATCGTTATCATTCCGTCGTTGTCCCCATCATCATCATCATCGTCGTCGCGTCCGTTTCTGTCGTCATCTTTATCGTCATCATCGTCGTCATCATCATCGTCGTCGTCATCGTCATCGTCATCGTCATCATCGTCGTCATCATCGTCTTCATCGTCATCGTCATCGGTATCATCATCATCATCATCGTCGTCGTCGTCATCGTCATCATCATCGTCGTCGTCATCGTCATCGTCATCATCATCATCATTATCGTCGTCGTCATCGTCGTCATCATCGTTACAACCATTGTCATCATTATCAGTGTTATCATCGTCGTCATCATTGCCCTCGTCAAGATCATTAATATTATTATTCTGTCACGATTATATTCATCAACATCATCTTCACCATCGTCATCATCATCACACTAATGCTGTAATCGTATTTTTTAATCACATTATCATCATACTCATCGCCATCATCGTCGCTGTCGTCGTCATCCTCATCATTTTAATCACCATCGTCATTACCATCATCATCACTACTACCATAATCATATTTTTAATCATATAATCGTACTCATTACTATAGTTATCGTCATCAGCATCATAATAATAAACCTAGTCGTCATGTCAAGCTCACATAGATCACGAAACAAAGCAATATTACACAACTCACTCTTTTGTCGATGTCTCCGTGTTGAAGCTGCACAAATCTGGCACTAATTGCAGCGATGTAACTTTGTTGGTTGGAGAAGGCAACTCGACCAGCACCTTTAATGCAAAAAGGTTCATAAAATTATTGATTACCTCCGTAAAATACTTTTGAAACATTAGCATCAAAGATATTACGCGTATAATCTATTGAATAAAAAGGAGATTAATGTCAACGTGCATTGGTCTGTCGTAAGTTGCCTTACGTTTTTCTATTATCTGAGCAATAAGTTTCCTTATCTTGTTCTTTTTATTTGATTTACGGTTAGCTGATGAAACCTCTATCCATGGTCAATTTCCCTAACAATTACCACTTAATAGACCGTTTTCACATGACGTGTTGGCGGCCCTGTTGGTGTTCCAAAACGTCGTTTAAATAAGTCAAAGGCAGCTGGCCTCGACAAGATATCTGCTAGGCTCATTCAGGAATGTGCAGATCTCATTTGCATTCCTATCCGTGATATTTTTAACCAGTCAGTAAATCAAGGCATATTTCCGGATGACTGGAAATGTGCAAAGGCCACCCCACTTTTTAAACAAGGCGATCGGGACGACTTAGATATATAATTATCGTCCAATTTCGGCGATCTCAGTTGTGGCCAAGGTCTTTGAAAGAATCATCTATGATCAATTATATGCTTACCTAGAAGAGCATAATATAATCTGTAAATATCAATCAGGCTTTCGTGCTATTCACTCAACTGCCTTGCCACGGCTCTCCTCGAGGCCACGGACACTTGGGTGTATAATATTGACCGCGGTAAAATCAACGCCGTTGTTTTCTTAGATCTCAAAAAGGCCTTCGACACAGTTGACCATGAGATCCTTTTATCAAAATTAAGCAATTACGGCATATATGGTAACGCGCACTAATGGTTTAAGTCATATTTAGAGAATGGTACTCAAATGTGCTCCATCAACGGATCGCTCTGTCAGAGCTGTTTATTAAGTTGTGGTAAATCTCAGGGGACGATTTTAGGTCCACTACTATCTCTGTTATATATCAACGATCTTCCAAACTGTCTTTTAAATTGTGAGCCGAGGACGTACGCTGATGACACCCACCTTACATACGCAGGTGATAATGCAGACAATATTCAGTTGCATCTAAATCGAGATTTAGAAAATGATCACAATTGGCTGAGAGCAAACAAACTCACTCTAAGTATGACTAAAACCGAATTTATGCTTATCGGATCTAGGCAGAGGCTAAATACTCTCACAGAGTCCCCGAAATTTGCAAATAAACTCTGAAAATAAACTCAATGTTCCATTACCGCGCACAAACTATTACAAAGACAGCTTCAGTTATAGTGGCGCCACTCTCTGGAACAGTCTTCCTTGTAACTTAAGGGAAGCAGAGTCCCTTGGGCAATTTAAACGATTACTCAAAGAACTGTAAGGCATGGCATTCGTGGAAAGCAGCTTTTTTATTTAAATATTTTTATTATATTAGTATTAGGCATTTTTAAAGCTGACGAATTTTGTACCGTGGATAAATAAAGATTATCCATCTATCTATCTATCTCGAAACTGCGGCCATGCTGCTGTACCAAGAAAATCCTCCAGGAACTGAACTTTTTCCTTATATAAAAAGCCCCTTTTTTCTAATAAATTAGAATGGATGCCAGCCACGTGAGTTAAAAAGCTCTATACACGATTCCCTGTAAGAAAATATTAGTATTTACCTTTAGGATACTTGAGTTCAGGATCTACGTCTATTCCAGCATAGCACACGCCACCATACAGTCTATCCATGATCATTGCTAGTTCTATCGCCCGCAGTGGACGGGGAACGCCACCCACAAATATTGTCTTCCGTGGATCTAGAGGATGCGAGCCATCCATAACAAAGTCGGAGTCATTCAGGTTCCATGGTCTTATCTGAACCTGAAACACGAAATAGAACTATAAGATTCATGGAATTTTTTTCGGTGACTGTCTGACCAGACAGTGCATCTTGTTAGCCTGAAAAAACAGCGACATTTCGAGAGGCTACCACTGCTTTCCCCGCGAGATGACGTCTGAGGGACGAGAGCAGAAAATCCATACTGGTAGCGTGTCACTATACCCAGATCTGGATAGCACTTCTAATTGGTCGAGCTCCGGTGGAAACTTGGTTCAACTAATCAAAAGCACTTCTCGGATTTCGGTAGTAATACGTCATCAGTATGGAATTTCTGCTCTCGTTTCTCAAATGTCGTTTCGCGGGGAAACCAGTAGTAGGGTCGATAGCGTCACGAAATGTCGCCTCTGTTCTTAGGCTAGCACCTTGCTGGCCCAGGTCTATTAGGTTTGGATATATGAAATAAAATCATAAGCTAACGTTTTGGTGAACAGTCATTGCAACTCGAAAAACAACGAAAAGACCACTTCAAACACCAGGAACCACTCCTGTAACACGTATCATTGAGATGCCTTTCAACCTCCTTTGGCGATACCGCTGTCCATTCGTCGTCCCCAGTATTCCTATTGCGTACTTGGGTAGTAACAAAACAAAGAAACTTACTGGTTTGTCTTTGATTGTGGGGCTGGATACACATAAGTAGAGCTTGTCATCTTGTTGAAAACAGGCGTCAATGAGCTTCTGCACTGATTGTTCCTCTAGATAGAGCAAGAATGCGTAACCTATGGGCAAGAAATCGGATGTTAGAAGTTAAGGAGAACATGTTCAACTTAAGGGAAGACTTGATTTGAATGCATTATTCTTGGGGTATTTTAACAGGCTTACTATTAAATGTCGTCGAGATCTCTTTCGATGCCTAAAGTAGGTTGTTGTCCTTCATACAATAAAAGTTTGAGAATCTTGTCTGTTTTTTTTTTCAAACAGTGTGTTGTGTTTAAATACTCAGAAAGAGAAAGATCCATTGAAATTCGTGATGTGATTCTCAACTTGAGAAACAGACCAGAGTGACCGCATTCACATCAAGAGTCTCCTAAGCAGACGGACCCTTAAAGTGAGTTAATCTGATCGAACTTTACCGTGTAAACGTAAAGGGGTGGTATAATAATCCTTTCCATTAGGTTTTCATACTCTTTTTGGCGTTAAAAGTTGGAAGAGGTAAGGTATATGTAGACTGCTCTATGTAAAATTATTAGATGTATATTGAATAAATTATTTGTACCTTTTGGTGGAAAGTAGGATTTGCTTTCAGCTTTGTGTGGCCAGTCCACAGTTAAACTTCCAAACCGACAAAAGCTGGCGTGGATTTCATCTGCCAAAAAACAGTTTTGTTCAGTTAATTTTAAAATTGGATGACAGTTGTTGGTGTTGGTTGTTAATTATGTTATCAGTGGCGGATCGAGACCTTCAGATAAGGAGGGCGGGGGGTCATCCATACCCTGAGATAAGGCGGGGCCAGGTCTCAAAAAACTTTTATTTCGGCCCTTCGAGCCTCAGTTTGGTCTAAAAATAAGAGGGAGAGGAGGGCCTCCCATGGATCCGTCAATGGCTATGACCGATAAGATTAGTAAAAGCTGCAATCCTTTGGGTCGACATCCTCTCGATAAAAAGAGTTGCAATGGACAACAGTGAAGATTCTTTCATATACTTGAGCGCAAGTCAACAGAAAAGCTTCCGTTTGGTAATATTGTCAACTCACAACTTTATTGTAAAAAACATTTTTAAATCCCCCTTCCGTGGCAAGTAGCCAATACGTTAAGGATTTTATCTAATTGAAAATAAAAGTTTTCTGTTGTTTTTGTTATTATACACGTAGAGATTCTTTCCTCTAAGTGAGTAATGACTGAAATCTTTAGAAAAACACTCCAAGTAGTTTTTACTCTACTATAAACATGTTCCCCTACCCCTAACATTTGTACGTTGGTCCAGTTTATACACTTAGAGATTCTTTCCTCTAAGTGAGCAATGACTGAAATCTTTAGAAAAACACTCCAACAAGTTTTTATTCTACTATAAACATGTTCCCCTACCCCTAACATTTGTACGTTGGTCCAGTTGTATAACTAACCTTCATCGATGTCTGGAGGCAGTCCCCCAACAAACACTTTCCTTGAATATCGTTCCACGTGATCTGGAAGCTCCGACGTAGGGGAGCAGTTCAACGACCATATTGATGGGACAATTTGATCTGTAGAGGGCAGAAATATAGTATGCTTGAGATGATGTTTCCCAAGAACAAAAAACGAGAGGTCCAAAGCTAGACTACTGTAACTTAGTAATAATATCTCGGCTGGCCGTACCAGCCAAGAAACCGATAATACCAGGCTGGTGGTAACACTTGTTATAGATCAAAAGGCCAATACCAGCAAATAATTGGCGAAAGAAAAAACATGAAGAATGATAGGGAATGAGCAAGAATTTAGCAGCTGAAATAGTAAACACGATTTTTTTTCATCATTACCCTTCGTTTGAAGTCTCAAATTTTTAAAAAATTTCATGGCAAGTTTATATTTAAGTAATTCATAAATGAAAATCATTTCTGAAAGAAACGAATGGTTTTAGTTATAATGAGACTGATCTATACTTCATTTCTCCAGCCATTAGTAAAGGGGCGTTCCTGCCATCCGAGAGTTGTCATGTCGATTCTTTGGTAATGAAAGCGAGTCAAGAGGGAACGACGCCGATTTTTGCAATTTAAGACATAAATTAACTTTCTGCCTCGGTGTTTTTTCTTATCACATTAAAAATGCAAATCACTTATTTAGCCAAAGTTTTCTTTCATGCGCGCAGATCAAGCTTTATTTTCTCATAAAGTAGGCATTAGCATGAAATTAATTTTCTCGATTGCTGTTTACCGGCTGTAGTAATTTACAATGATTTGAGTGGTATTTTTTAGACCAGCAGGAATCTAAGCATATTTTAATTTCCCTTTCCATATTTGTTGTCCAAAGCTATAAAATTTCGCTAAAAACCTAGGAAACGGGTAAATAATAATGCCACGTATAAAGTTTGCTTTGTTTTGCTATTTTTCTTTTTTTTTTTCTATAAATTATTTAAATTTAACATTTTGTGGCCAAAAAAAACTGTCACTGTCAAAAGAACACTTGATATAGAGAAACCATATTGCTGGGGAAAGAAGATGCAAAATTTTCTTGAGGTGTACTGGGCGATAGTTTCGGAATACGCATCATCTTTTCACGAAAAGACTTAACGCTTTTGTTTCATCTTATAAGACTTCCAAAGAGTCCTCAAAACGATCGATCCAATTACAAACAGGAAAGATTTTCTTTATGATTTTTTCCATCAATAGCTTTCATTCGATTTTGTCTACGTCAAAAAAGTGGAGACTTCGTTTAACAATGATAGATGTCTTAATTTATTATCTCCTTATTTGGAAGCCGATTGAACCAATCGTTGGTCTGATTGGATCGACTTACGAGAAGACAGCAGCCTGCTTTCTACGTTGTTCTATCAATTTTGGTCATGTTTTTTTTCCATCAATTATCTCACTCCTTACTTCCTGTATTAATCCTAGTGCAGCAACTATTCACAATATTACTATGTTGTTTTTGTTTTTTCCCCTGCGTGGGCTTTCAATTTTCACGCGCCCTAATGAATTGCTGAATGCTGAAGTATTGTATCCCAATCTGTTTGCTGTTAAAAAATAAAATAAGACGTTTATTTACCGCCTGCGTGGGAGAGTCCTTTCTTCTGTAGATGATATTTGAAAGCTGAAATCAGAAATCAAAAAGAGCGTTATTATCCCTGACTTCCCACAGACAGATAGATTACTTGTCAAAATTTGTCGATTTTCTCTGTATTTGTCCTGCATGTCTGTGACAGAAAATTGGTAACTCTGCCAAGGAAAAGAATTGCTTCTGAGATCAAAATGTTGCATAAGAAATGCCACATTATTAGAATTTCCTTTCATTACGTAATCCAATATATTTTTTCTGAGCTTACTGTGACCGGGTGACTTTTAAAACCGAGAGGTAATTCTGCGCATTAGCTACTTCATATTTGGTTGCAATTCTTTTACTGATTTCTGGTTCAAGCTGAGGAAACTTTTCCGAGCGAATTCAAGGAATGTGAAATCTCTCGATTTTTTCCTTATTTTTTAAATTTGATGTTTCTCACGAGACGTAAAGCAAAATATAATTACGCCTTTGCAAGTATATGCCATTGGCTGATCGAATAGTCACGTGTTGCACGTCATTGTTGGAAAAAATACAGTTTATTGCGAGAACCAGGAGATAAATAGAACGAAATGTCCTCTTTCTCCATGAAGTTTTAAAAATGCTTGTTAATATGCTAATTGGGAAAAAATATTGAGCGAAATTTGTTTATTGTGGTCGTCATATTTTTAAAATAAAGCTTTTGAAAGCGCTGGATTCTGCTTAACAATATTACTGTAGTTCAAGCATTCCGAATCTCAGTATAAACTCAAGCCGATCTCAAGGACCTTTGTTTACATAAACGTTACTGTGATCTCGCGAGAAACAAGCACAAATCAAACTTTGGCAAAATTTTTATTTTAAGGCTTTCTGGTTCAGTCCAGACCTAAACACGGATTCTACCAAAACCCTGAAGATACAGAAGAGTCGAAGGGATATGAGGAATTTTTCAAACAAGACCATACGCAGCTGTCAATATTCGTCTGTCTGGAGAATTTCCTGCCTAAGGCGACTTCTCATTATTAATAGCTTTGAATTTTTACTTCATGGCAACTTGCTGCATAGGTTTAACGGGGTTTAGGTGACTAAAGGACTGTGAAGTCGATGATATTGACGCTGTCATTCAAATCTTTAGCCAAAGAATGAGACCAACTTAATCTTCGATAAAGCCTTCGTTACGATGCATAGTTCACGATAACAGATTGTTATTACTGCACCGCGTTTATTTTCATGGTATGATATAAAATATGGCTTGTATTGTGCATTCAAGTTATCTATATTTTGTATTTCTATTTTTTTTCAGTTTACTTGACTTTTTAAAAAAAATTGAAGAATCAGTGATTCTTCAAATTTTTTAAAAAATATTTCAGACTCACTTTTCTGGAAGTAAACCCAAAACATTATAGGATGTTATGTCTTCCTGCTTGTATTTCTCACTTGTTCGTCTCTTGTTTTGAGCCTTTTTGATCGTAATAACTGGGAAGACGTTTCAAACCATTGTCACTAATAGCAGCATGAAAATTTCGTCATTTTAGGCGATTTTTACCCACCACAAAGCTTTCCTTCCTGAAAAAATATTACCTTTTGAGCACTGAGGCTCTTTTGATTTCCTTATTACGGGTATTACTGCTCCTTAATGGAGGATATTTCACAGCATGGTAAAAATTTGTCTGCATTGAAAATTGCCGGCATCAAAATTTAAAAGTGCAAATAACATTTCAAGGCGACCGTTGGTGAATAATGCAGTAGATAGACTGTAGACGAATTTGGCGGAAATGTTTATACTTAAAGAAGTGTTGCGAAAGATTACCTCCAAGACAATATTTTCATGTTTTCGACGCTTTTAACTGCTATTTCACTGGTCAAGTTCTAAGGAAAAAGAATCATTTTTAAAACTTAACTGGGGAAAATAGTAGCTAAAAGCGCCATTCGATGTTTACTTTTTTTTTCGGTGTGTGCGCACTAAGAAGTGAAAACCATACAAGCTATTTAACTTTGAGCAAAATTTTATTTTAAAATTCACTAAGAAATATGCTATCAAATTACTTCTATCGAAGTAACAATCATTTTTTCTTCCTGGAAGATCAAATAAATATGTCAAAAAACTGCGAAATTTTATGATTACTCGCGAAGAGCACAAAGTTAGTTTCACGCTACTCCCAAAAGTTTGTCTTTACGATCTCTGACAGTTTTCAGCGATTGTATTTTAAAGAAATTTTTATCGAGAGCACTTAATTTCGGTTTCACTTTGCATGTAAAGTGAACGTCAGCTGTAACTTTCATCGCCTGTTTTGTGTAATAGGGCAGATTTTCTTTTAATGTCCGGTAAATTAACATTCATTTGATCGCCTTAGCAGACAAAATGCTAAGTACGGCCTATACCCCCGGCTCATGAATCATGAAAACGTGCTGTCGGACGCACTGTCCAATAAGCTAACAGTGTTTTTCAGGGCGTACAGTCTTTAACTTTTTAATTTTTACGGTGATTAAAACGATCATTGTTGCTAGAAAACCACATTGATTAATGCAGACTAGTCTTACACTTATCAGCAATGGAGAAAAGGATATGAAAGCGTCAAATTATTGAATGAAGTGAGCTTTTTAGACATCAGCTCACTGAATTTCCTGACAAGAAATAATTTTGCATGCAATATTTTTTGTTTACTCCTCAAGTATTAGGGATTGGATGAGCAAACCTTTTATGTCAGGGCTAAAACAGAAAAAAATGTAGTGTTATCTATATGACGAATTATTGACCCCTTTCTTGCCTGAAAGCCCCGAGACGATAAATTTCCTAGACGACGATTACTTATATTTGGATTTCTCTTTTCCTGTATTATCCGCAACAAAGAAATATTTCCTGTACTTTGCAAAATATAAATATTGTGACTTGGGGTGGTTGTTTTGACCTTAAAAGTTCAAAAATTAGTATCTTTTTACGCTCAACCGTTTTTTTTCTGAAAGGAACTTTGCCTACGACATTAAACGGGCTCCTTCCTTTTGTACTTAGAAGGTGTGAATATTGGCTATCACCAATTTCATTGAGTCCCTTTTCTCGAGGCGATTTGCTTTGAAATCGTTTAGCTATACCCAGATGGAATAAAAAGAAATGCTTTTTTCAAACAATGCATCATTGATTACTTTGAAAAACACTGTCTGGGAAAAAATTAGGTAACCTATTTTAATTCCACCCTGATTGGGGAAACAAAAATGAATTTTCATGGCTTGGGTCAGTTCTAAATGGACGCTTTTAGAAGGCGGTTTTAAGGCCTATCAAAATTTTTAAAGACAATCTGAAGAGGTAGATTGTAGCTAATGCAAGGCTTTCTAAACTGTCAAATTCCTTTTGAGTTTTTAAGGAAAATTTCGCACATTTGCAATTTACTGTTTTTTCGACGCGGTTGCAATCCAACTTAATTATTGAGATGAATTTACATTGGCGAACCTTTATTGTACTGACCGAATCGAAAAACACTTGTACACTTTTTAGTTTTTGTACTACAAATCAACAGCAAAATTTCGTTGGATCCAGAAAAAGAAAATCGTCAAACACTTGTCGGAAAATATTTGGAAAAATACATATCAGCACGACTTAAAAACTCGGTTTTCGAAACGGCATTAGATGTATTTTTCCTCAAAACAATGCCTCAAGATATTCAGCTTAATTCTGAATCACTTTGACTGACGGCCAAGAAATGCTAATATTTTTACTTTGCTAAGGTCTCATCCTCTTGGTCAATTTCCTTTTTGACCAACCAGAGCGGCGAGTTTTTAACTCAATTCCAAATAAACATCAATGTTGACATGTTTATTTGGAATATTCATGGCTGCAGCTGTTGTTTTCTGCGGTATAGGAAAAGCTTTTTATCCCCAGAGAAGATCTCAACGCAGTGGCTCAACAAAAACTAAAATACAGCAAAATACGAAGACAGTGTCTATCTTCATGGGCACATGTCTCATTAGAGTGCCGCTTACAATGAATCGTAGCAAAAATTTTACTCAAAAGGGGCATGAAACTCTTTCTTCATTCGAACAGTGTTTTTACTTAGCAGCATAATTTTCGTAGTAGACAAACGCAACGATTTTCTCCCATGCATTGAAATTAAATGTAACTTTCACTTGGAAATAACTGAAACAATATCCAAAAAAAGGCCCTAAATTATACAAACATCGCCTGCTCTCAGGGAACGAACCAAACGAACAGGTTGTCACTCTGAATACTAAATTTTTGTATTCGTTCATCTTAGGACAGCTGACCTATCCAATTCCAGTAGTTTAGATTCTATCGAAGGTTTGCTGGTTGTTAATGAAAGTTTAGAATTCGTCAGGGTAACTCCTGAGTTTTTTCACTCCAAAATCGTTGCCTGGAAGAAAAAATAAAATAAAAAAAGAAAGCGAGTATAGCTCCCTGGTAATATCTAACAGCGTCTCGCATATCAATCTGTATGCTATCTTGTTTGTTCTGTTAAAAAAATTGTCTCTTTCTTATAAACCTATAAAATCTTGCAGTTCATCAAATTTGCTGAAACTCAAGTTTGTTTTATATATGATTTTCATCCGTTGACTTTGAACTAAATGGCGAACATGGAAGGAAAAATACATCACTAGATATTAATCAGTGTTCGCTCTTTCTTCGCTAGCGCTTTTGCGTTGGCGTTGTAAAATCTTGTTTTATTGACCTTTTTTTAGGTTTCCACACTTTAAAAAAGCATATTGCTATTTTCTCCTGTTGAAACAAACTCACTGAAGGTTTTTTGTCGCATTTGCCGACATAACCAAGTGGTTTCTTTTCACATTTTCTTTTTTTTTTTTCATCCGTTCCAGCTGTTTGTTAAGGCAGGATATATAGTATTAAGACCACCGCAAGTAGGCTAGACTGAATGAAAATCAATCAAAAATTACGGTTTTTGTGCTATGCTTGGTTTAAAAACGTAGTGGTTTGGATTCAAACGCAAGGAGTGAATGTAGAAAATAAAACAAGGGAAGAAACTCTCATCAAGTGGTTGCATTTCTCCAATGGCCACTTAACTATCCGTGGTAACTATTGCTTCTGTTCAGAGTGTTATTCTATTATACTCTATTTTTGTGATAAAAATGATAAAAAATTTTCTCTTTATTTTAAACTTGACTCTCCATTTCTACTGTCTATGTATTGGCTTAGGAATAGAAGAATTGAACACACGATAAGGTTCTAATTTTTGATAAAAAAAAACCCCGAGCTTTTTCGTGTCATGACTGAGCGAAAAGATCAATGAAGTGAATTCAAAGAGTATGAATATAGTGAAAATCTCCAAAAACCATAAAATGTTGGGTTTTTGACAACGATCCAGAGAGGACAGGAAGCATTTAATATTTTCTTCTACCATAGAAAGGCTAGAACGATTTTTTGATTTTTTTTTTCTGAATACTCAATCCTATAGATTAGAGTATCGCAGGGGCGGCCCTTTGTTTTCAGTGATTCTTCATCGATAATATATTCGCTGTGATGCGATCATAACCTGCAAATTGCGATTTTTGTTGTAATTTTTTATGAGGCTAAACTAGAAGAACAGAATAAGAAAAAGAATTAAATTCCCTACACCAAGATATCGACCTAAATCCGGTATATTTGAAGTCACGCTTGGCAAATAGGTTGTTCATTCTTTACGTCAGAAGCAATATGTAGGAGTGTAAACCATACAGGTTATAAACGTTTTGATCTAAATCACAAGAAAAGCGACTTTAAGAGAGTAAAAAATTTTATGGATTACTCTCTTGAATTTTTCAGCATTTACAAAACCCCAGAACTTGATAATTACTGCCTTCATGGCGCTCCAAAAACTCAAGAAAAAAATACAACAAAAGAAGGGCCGAATGTGTTGTTTCGAAGGCACACTTAGAAAGTAGAGTAACAGATTTGTACGTTTACTGATAACTTACAAAATTGACCTCGTTTATTGTAAGGCTTAACGAAACGATGCATCACCCCGTAATTTTTGTGGTTTTCTATTTAACCCAAACAAATAGTAAAACCTCCTCCTTCGGGTATTAAGATGATCGCCAGTTAGCGAGGCTTTCATTTCCTGTAAGGTGTAGTCCACATTTTCCCCAAATGGGTATGTAGATCTTAAAGTCGAAAAGTGATACGATCGAAAACTTTGTTGAAATCGAGTAAAATATTCTTGCTTCTAGCCATTTTGGCAAGCTTATTAAAAATTTAAAGGCTACGGCCGACAATACAGGTGATTGGTATAACAACGTGAATGAATGCAACTTTTTTTGCCATAACCTTACTAGCTAAGTATTACATTTTCAAACACCTGATAGAATGAAGCTAGAAACGACGAAGGGCTCAGATTCAATGCACCGTTTCTTACCAAGATAGGAAATTCAAGAAGGGAAAAAATGCATAACTTTCAAATGGTAAAATTTCCCCTAGAAACTGTCCAAAGAGAAAGGATCTTTAAAAAGTGGTTTATATTTGCATAAAGCAATCGAAGGTTCTGAAAAACAAAATTTACTTGTTTTGGCGTGGTAAAGTACCAGCGATCTCACAATGGTCAAGTTACTTTGCCAGCCAGTGCCATGTCAGTACTACAGAAAGGCAGTGCGTTTGTGCGTTTCATTTTGTAAGAAAAGATCATACTAACCGCTTAAATTATCAGGAGGATCCGACGGGGAACGAATTATATCGAGCAGACGTGTCTCCAGCGACGGGAATTTCATTGAATCCTGAATGTTAAAGGAAACAGACAACATGTGTTAGCGATAGAAATATACGATATAAAAATTTTCCCCAAATTTCCAGTTTTATGAAGCCTTAATTTAGAAGCAGCTGTACATTGTAGCCCATTTTTCCGTCATTAATTTATGTATGGTATCTGTGAAAGGACGGGGAGAAACATTACTTATGACGAATCGTTATTTTCACTCTCTTCATCGCTTAAAGTTACCTCCGTCCTGAACGTTTTCAGGGCAGAAAATATTTATTTCGCAGAAAAAGAAAAAAGGAGACGGGAAAAAAGAGTCTATAGATATTTCTTGGACAATTCTGGCCAATTTGGCACAAAGAGATAAAATACACTTCAAAAACTGAGGTTTTTTTAAAGAAATGGGAAATTGTTATAGCTGTTCTTTTGTGCCAGCGATTCTTGAAAAATAGGTTTCCAGTAAAGCGTATTTTTGGCTGTTTTATGAAATATTCATTTTTACCTGGTAAGAGTAAAGCGAGTTAGAGAGTTCACTGCTTTGGCCATGTGAGTTTCCAAGGCTTGGAATATCGTCTAAAATTGTCCCGTCCACAGGCTGTCTGCTGAGACTCAGGCTTTGTAATCCTTGCGTTATGCTTTGTGTAGATATCGCCGACCTTGAGACTTGAGCGAAAGGATGGTGTGGCCGGTTATTTCTTATACGAGAAGAATTCGGCAGCGTTAACGAAGATGGCCGCGAGCTTCGACCATTAGGGAAATTTATGGCGTTCATTGTATGGTTTGAATGGCGACTTCCCCATGAATTGTGGTTGTGTTGCTGTGACGGCCAGCCTGAAATAGATTGAGGAGTTTGCTGATTCCATCCTCCTAAACTTGTTATAGTTGGCATAGATTTGCTTTGTGTTATAAACGGTGTAGAGTTGTGATGAATCGGTCTTCGAGGCTGATGGCTCATTGTCGTTGTAATATTAGTCGGTCCGCTTATTCTTCTTGGCTGTGTTATTACTGGAGAGTTTGAAGGCAAATGAATGCCGTTGACCGGCTGAGGAATTGCGGGCTGTACAAAAACATCTTCCACGCTCGTTGGTGACCAAAACGTGGTCGACGTCGTAAAATCGTGAAACATGGAGTTCTCTGGGTCTCTCGTAAAGTTTAGTTTAGTCTGCTCCAAGGCAGTATTTCCCTGTGTTGAAATTACTTTAGATTTCGGTGAATCGTCTAAACAGTCTTCACACGATCCGTTTTTAATATTTTTGCTGTCAGGGTGTTCGTCCTTGAGATTTCCAGGGAAAAAGAGCGACGTGGTTCGCGAGTCGCTGTGATTGTAGTCGACTGGTGAAAGTGATCTTGTTGTGTGGCCAAAATCGGCCATATCCCAGAATTGTAGAAGCTAAGGCGAAATAGTGCCTTAGTGAATTACGTATACAGCAGGTGCTATTGTGTTCACCTCGCCACGTCGTTGCTTTTTCTGTCAGGTTCAACAAGATTCTAGTCAGATGAATGGTTCTGTGGTGTGCGTCACGTGGTTATACCTGCTTAGGGGAAAATTAATAATGATCATATGAAATCAGATTCGACGATCGAGCGCGCATTTCTGATGTGTTTTTGACAACGATGGTGTTTGATTTGACCCACTGATGAAAATACGATTTTCGGCCCTTATGAAAGAATATTGAATGCGAAACGTTGCCGGAGATACGCTTTCAGAGGCCAAGCGGCGTTTTCAGGGTGGCGAACATCTTGATGAGCCCAGAAAAGCCAGCGGAAGACACCACACCAACGTAAACAATTAAAACTTTAAATTCAACTAGAAGGCTTTTTGACCAAAATGGACATACTGCTTTTTAGCGACGACTGCGCAAAACGATGAATACGTTCTAAGCGATGGTAATGAGTATTTTTGTTTCACTGTTCGCACGTGGTGTATATGGCGGTGAATATTCGCCAACGAATGAATAGAGCCCTTTTTAATGGTCATAATCATTACAAAGAGTTCGACTCGTGCCTATATGTATTTACACACGGCAGGTAAAGAAAGCCATTGTTCATTCATCTTCGAGGTTATAAAAGATGCGTTGGCTTGGCCTCGTTCTCTCCAACACGTTGTAAATTAGTCTATATTTCAATTTCAAGCTATTTCCGCCAACGTCACATACCTTGTATTTATAAATATAAAAAATAATGCTAGCCTCAAGCAAAATACGGATCAAGAAAGCGTCTTTTTCTTGATTATTACTCATCAATCAGTTGGTCTTCTTTGCCCGCATAGATAATGCCTTAAACAGTCTATTTTGATTGGCTAGCCCATTCTATTTGCGGATTTATTCTTTGCTCTGATTGGTGGAGAGTCTTCTTCACCATTGTGTTTTCAAGCTCCCAGCTGCTGTTCGCCGTGCTATTGTCGTGTAAACAAACTTCTCTTCAAAGAAAATTTTGGACTTGCTAAGTAAAGCATGTGTGATTGAGAGGATATTCAGTAAATTTCTTTGCGTTTTATTTCCAAGGCGAGTTGGAAAGCTTTTTTGGGGGTGGAATATTTTGGAAAATAAGGGCAGATTTAAAAGACGATGAATAAATCATATTTGCGAGAACTGAGGTTTTTGTATACCTGACTTGATCAGCTGAAAACGTACAATGGAAGTAACATGAAAGAGGACGTCGGAAGACAGATTGTTGGTTCAGACATTTTCCGCGTGCGCGCGCGATAACACCGGAAGTATTCCAAACTTGGTATGCATTCTCTGATTGGGTAAAATCAAACTCAGGTCCCTTGGATATGTATCATCGCCATATTGAATATTTTGCTTTCGTGATAGCACTCTAGGAAGTGCTTGCGACACTGTTTTACTTTTTCGTTGATCTGTGCGCTCTCCTAAGTGAACTAAATGTTTGAATGGCTTCTACTTATGCTGATGACTTGGATGTGAGGTAGGTTCATTGATTCAGGTACTGTTCAAATTTGTTCCATCTTTGACTGCTTTCGATTTCAAGTTATCATCAATCTAGTGTAAAATCTTGACGTCCGCATTGAATGGAGAAGGATGAAGCACGCTGTTAAATTTTACAGGCACATGGTCTTACACACGTTCGTGAAGTTTTATGCCTTAAATAACATTAACACCAGCGAGTACAAAAGACTTCGTTAAATGCAGACGTACACATGTACTTTCACATGCCTACCTGCTGTACGAAATCGAAATTCGTGCAAAAAATAACTCATTGTCGTCCCTTTCTATGTGGAATTCTGTTTGATATTTCATTACCTTTGAACTAGGGAATGTTCCATTGATCATGACGACATTCCCTGTTAAACTCAACAGTTTCCTCTTCCTGTTGTATGTATTTAATATGGTGTAAGTTGGTGTATTAAAGTTTAATATGCCTGCCTACCACAGAGAGCCGGATGCTTATCATCATTACATTTCCCTTGTGATGTTGTATTGTAGTTGTTAACAGAGTTTTTTGCTTATCCATCTTAGAATAATGTCTTATTCTAAGATGAAGTAATTTGAAGATCACTCTCCTCTTGAGCGACCCACTTGAGGCTAGGAAGAATACCTTATTACAGGAAATTAATATGCATGTATATTTTTATTGTTAGTAATGGTAACAGGACTGAGTGGAGTCCAATTCGGTCTGTAATCATACGAGTGATTAACAAAATCGGACGACCGCGTAGCGGGAGTCCGATTTGTTTCATCACGAGTATGATTACAGATCGAATTGGACGACACGAAGTTCTGTTACCAATTAATCATAACTTTAACAAAATTTGTGATATATAGGGCTCTTTTTTAAAATCAAGACACAAGAAATTCCAAGATTTTTTCGCTAGCAATGAAAAAAAAGCCATTTAAGCGCGCGCGTGATGGCGCGTACTGTCCAATTACTTAGGCATGACGCGTACTGTCCTATTAAACTGTCCTATTAAGGCTGAAATCAGGGCAGTTGAGAACCAATCAGATTTGAGAATTTTGTTATAGTTATGATTATGCATCTTAACGTACGTCATGACTTATTAACATTAGGCTATATTATAGACAGCATTGTTATTTGACGCACCTTTTTTCCAGGAAAGTTAAGTGTCATCTACATTTCTTACAGAGTCAGTTGAAACATCACTTTTGCTTTAAAATGTCTTATTATTCATCCCCGGGGATTCATCAATGCAACATTTGTTTCTTCACGAGGATAGCTTATTTCTTCTACTTTCTTGTGCAAACTTCAAAATGTACCCATCACTTTGAAGAAGTGGAGATAGCTTTTATCAAATACATTTGACATAATCTCTTCTGCCAACCCCTCTCTACAGTTTATACCAGAATAAGGATATTTTAGGAGGATTGGATAAATTCCACTGGTAAAATGGCTTATTCTGACAATGCTTGTAAAAATTACTTACACTTTTAGTTTGCTTAGAATTCTCCTCAGACCCCTAAATAGACCTTTTTCAAAAATACCATAATATCTTTTGTTGTCCCTCCAAAATTTTGCATAAGCATTGTTTTTAATGGGGAGCTTAAGTAAAGACTATTTTGAGCAACGCACGTGGACCGGAAAGTAGTTTTTTTCACTCTTGGGCAGTGGTTTTGCCCAAATTTTCAGCCAATTCATAATTGTCTTTTTACAACTTAAGTCACTTAGGAAATTATACAAATTTGGAAGCGTCATGGCAGATTAAAAAGGAAAGGAGCTTTCTTTCAGTTGACCTGCGTCGCTCAAAAACGCCTTTGCGATAAGCTCCCGAATATTTCTCTTAGGATATGATTGTAAGTCCCAAGAGAAATTGAAAATAATGTTTATGCAAAATTTTGGAGGGACAAGAAAGGATATTATAGTATTTTTGAAAAAGGCCTAATCTACTTCATTCCAGCTTGACACCCACAAAATTTTAAGTCGTTAGGACCTGTGTTTTGTTTCACAAAATATGGAAGAAAGCCTAGTCCTAACCCTTAATTGGCTCTAGATAGCTATGTGATAAAATGCTCAAAAATGTCTTGCTCTTTTGGCAGAATGCTGGCCTAAAAAAAAAATGCTTACTCGGCATGAGATTCTACCAGCCGAATTTATCTAGGCAAAGATTTGTGTTAATTAAGTGCATGTCAACATAACATGAATTATATTAATTGTATAACGCAGATTTTGTTCAGGTTGTAGAAATACCTCGTCATATTCCTATAATAAATGTACATGTACGAGCTTCATTGTCAACAGAAAAGGAGTAATGATAGTAACTGTAAACTTCACCAAAGGAGCTAGTCAGAAATGGCATCTAAATACAAAAATGACTCTGTATCTTTTAGTGGAATAATGATGTTGTTTTCTAAAATAAATACAGTGTATGGGAAAGAGGAAGTCATGTCTTTTTCCCGTCAATTTTGATCCATACCTTACTATGTTGACTGAAGTTTAAACAGAAAAAGATGTCTCCTGTCCTTCATCTCTGTCATTTCAAGTTTGTCTGCCTTGAAAAAAAGCCATCAAATTGTAGTTTAGTTACAAGTAGTTTTTCAAGTTGTACCTGCAGTAAATAAGTTAATCAAGTTTTTATCCCCGGAGAATCCTCTGCCTCCTTTGTCTTTCTCATTTCACAGAAAGAATGCTTTATTTATGCATGTAATGTACTATCATTAGCCTCATTTTTTTGGTCCATATTGTAAATTACGGGTCTTGATTGATGACCTTCATGCTTCGCGTTTGGAATGAACATTGAGGAAAAAACTGACTGTTTTTTTACAACGGGACTTACTGCGCTTTTCACAAACATGCGAACTCTAAAGTTCAAAAGCCGCCTTCACAATTGGGTTTTTCACTGCCGTCAAACATAATTATGATCACAAGCAACGAACCTGGAAACACAGAAACACACAAAACGGATCGAAATCCACCAATCACAAATCACAAACTTTGACCTTTTGAACCCATTAAAGTAAGTTTTATTTCCTAAGAGGTCCGTTAAGATGATTGACAGCAGCGAAAAACGCAATCATCAGTTGGCTTTTTGCACTTCAGAATTCGCATGTTTGTGAAAAGCGCAGTAAAAGATGGCTAATAGGAGATGTAAGTGCAAGTAAACAGCGAAAAAATGTTTGTGCGTTACAGCTGTTCCAGGGTCGATCCTGTATCTAACATATAACATGTAGTTTCAGTGGAAAATTATTTGAACTAGGAAATTTATTTTACTCAATTTGTGTTTAAGGTATTGAGAAGACATTCAACCTTCTGCTGTTGATTTTAGTTGTTCACTTTAGTCCTTTTGTTGCATTTACTTGTGGCATTTATTGTGGGTGCCCACCTAATATGAACTCCTGAATAATAAGCACAATTTGGTACATCCTTCCGCCATATACTATATATTTAGAGACTCCATCCTTTCCGAAAGCCCTCTGTGATGCACAAACTCTAATTTTAGTAATTGAGTGATTTAGGTGGGCTTAGATCTAAGTATCACATGAGTGTCACAGCATTGCCAAAAATAGCCATCAGTTGGTCAAAATCATTTTCTACTTCATGTTTTTGGCTGGCTAATCTACTATCTGATTTTTTTAGCAGAAGATGGCAAAACTGGCTCCTTATTTAAACAGGAAAGCTCCCTGCTTTAAACTTTCTGACAACTTTGGTGTCGTATGACGTAACTTGAGCCATGGAAGATCGCTAAAATAACAGCTAGAACAACAGTGTGCTCATATAGCCTCTAACACAGAAAGCACTTTGTGTAGCAGTGTCTATTTTTATTTATTCTGGTTTTCAACCAGCAGAAATGAACAGCGACACTATTGTTTGTTTTTGTATCTTAGGTTGTAGTGTTTAAAATCATCTGTTACTCAAGCTTAAATGTGTGGAGC
>NC_133204.1:35511695-35521695 GCF_958299795.1 Porites lutea
TTTGAAGCGGAAGGAAAAGAAGGAATAGAGTCATGCCTGAAAGCTGTAGGCTCGCGAAAAATGAGGGGTGCCCTTCATGTACTCACGTGGCTTAATTCGCTATCCGGTCACTTCGTTCCACGGTCAGATCGTTCCAAGCCAGATCGTTTTACAATATAGTCTGAACTTTTCACGAGTCTTAAAGCTACGAGCAAAACAAGGACATTACTCATGTGTATACCTCGTTCTTTAAGCTTAGAAGCCTAAAAAGGGCGCTTAACATCGACTTCTACACTGAAACTGTGGAACGATCTGACTAAAAATGGAACGTTCTGGCTTGGATCGATCTGACCATGGAACGAAGTGTAAACCCTTAATTCAAACATCCCTTTAAGTCCTTAAGTCCTTTCTTTGACTCTCTGTTTAGTGGAGACCTCTTTAAGGCAGGCCCGGTTTTTTGATTACGTCTCTCGGAAAGCTGTTGTTGTTTACATTCAAGATCGAGTGACTGAAATAGTTTTGCAGATAACATGACAAAACTATCATGTAACAAAACAAAATGGAATGGAAATATTTGAGTACTGGGACTTTTGAGAAACGGGCCCCTTGTTTTTAGAGAGAATTGACTTAATTAAATTAATATACAGTAGATTTCTTTTGGATTTTGCGATCAAGGCGCTGTGAACACTGTGACAGCTAACGTGTAATGAGGTTTCCGCTCAGCGGAACTCTTTATCGTAAGCCCAGCTACTCACCCAGTTCTTGAAAGAGCTTTACAATGTCAGATCATTTATTTTTTTGTAGTGAGTAGTATTTTCCTAATCAGGAAATTACTTTCAACCGACTAACGTGCATAACGCCATTTTCAAGATGATGTTAATTACTACTTTCTGGGCTTCGTCAAGCAAAATCCACCAGCCTGCCTGGCGGGCATTTGAATGTTAAGGGAGAGGGGTGCGAGGTGCGCGAAGAATACACGAAGGCCACGCCCCCTTTCTCGCTTGCACATCGCGTTCTTGCTTGCCCTTATTTTCAACATTCTTTCCTTCAATCGCCTTCCACGCAGACAAAAGTCTGACAGTATAATAGGGTTTTGCCTGTGGAGTATTTTGAATGTGAGTTTAATAAAATTTTTGTGAAATAATGCCACAGGTACGCCAAACTGCCGAGTGAAAATCGTTGGATGATAGAATAAAATAACGAAGGCCTGCAAAGGGATTTTTAGCGATCGTAAATCTTAGTTAAAACGCTTTTTCATTTTGTTTGTTTTCTTGGTGTTCTTCACCGTTTCTACACTATGTATTTCAGTGAGGTTTATAAGGTTATAGATAGAATATCTTGCTGGAATGGCTCTGAAACAGCCAAAATACAAATCCTAAGAAAACCTTCGACTACCTTTGACAGTTGTACTTGGGTTTCGACCTTCCTCTTTAGAATATGCCGTTAGATAGTATTTGGTTAATAAATTGGCTGCTTTTTTAAAGTCCTCTTCTTCTTATTTTAGTCTAATAGCGCAGATTTGAAGCTTCCCTTGTCTGAGGGTCTCAGTGGGGTCAACCGCCAGCCATTAAACGGCCTAAAATTTAACCGTCAACCGTAAAAATTGGAAATATTTTACCGTCATCCGTCAAAAATGCAGATTAAGATTAACTGTTAAAAAAGTTTCAAGGTATTATAAATCACTCGCAATTTCAGCTCTTGAAGAATTTTCAAACTGGAAAAACTATTTCCCATGTACGCTAAAACACTCTCTGTAGACATTACAAGACCTTAGAACTTACCTATATCTGAAAACGCTTCAAGATTTTACTGAGAGAAACACAACAGTCAAGATTTATTTAAAGGGCAACTCTCGGGAAAATTACCCCTGATTTTTAAGTTCTCTATGGTTTCCTAATGGCATGTAATGTCTCTCTTTGGTGAAATTTCGTATATATCTGCGAAACTTATTTTTTTATAATTTTTCGAAAACTCGATTTTTGCCGCCATTTTGAAAACATTCGGATTTCAGGTTAGTCACGTGATTTTACGTCACACGTGTGGAACACGGATTGCCAAGTGAAGATCACTAAGAGAAAAACGCACCAAATTTCTACGTAATTTCTCTTGCAAATAAAGGAGAAATAGAGCCTCTACTGTCATATTAACGTTCAGGAAAAGCATTTCGATGATGGTTCCAATTTTTAAATTTACACGGGCATCAGATGCGGGTGATTTAAATTTTTTTCTGTATTTTTTTTGTTAGGGTATTTTTGAAGTCGCGTGAGACATTTATCGACCCGAGGTCAATAATTGTAAACAGCTAAGCTCCTAATCTGCTACGTATAATACAAAGAACATCTTTCCTATAGCAGATTTAAAATTCTGATACAACCATTAATGTTACCTGATGGGTGTTGATGCCCTTCATTCCTCGAAAACGACTTAATTTTTTCCCGGGAAATACTCGCATCTTTGAAGAGAACTACGTCACAGACCGCCGTACCGGCCTGATTCTATACCGCCTTTGGTGTTTTCACTTAAGTGTTGTTCTCTTGTCTGAAATCTGCAAGTTCCATCCATTTACCTTTGCTTCTAAACACGCGAAATAAAACTCACTTCTCGCCGAAAATTGCGATTTTATGATCATCATTTTGAATGTAGTTATTCGAGATGTGCTCTCGAGATTGTAGCGTCATTCCATGCAAAACCTGCACACACGCTAAAATTACATGTAATGGGCCTGGGATGGAAAGAAATGAAAACAGTTCAAAAAAAGTTGATTAAAATAGGATTGCTTCATTATCTTTAGTGGTACTTTGTACCCGTCGTACATGCGAACACTATAAAACTGTCTTGATAGCCACGCGTGTCACGCTTCTTTTGCAATACTTCCCTTTGGGACTTCTCACAAGAAATGAAAAAAGAAATTATTAACCCGTTTTTAAATCCCCGACGCAGTACTTTTGGAAAATTCCAAGGAGAAAAATGCATCCATAATGGGAGTGAAAAAGGAGAAAGAACTAGGCAAGGTTGCTGCAGTATGAACCTTTTTATTGAAGGTTATGGCTCAAGCACCATAACTGAAAGTCTTTGCTGGCTATTAAGAAAATTCAAGGGCTTTAAAAAACTATATGTTGAACCTGCAACTGATCATGAATACCCCTACACTACTTGCTGCATCCATAGAGAGGCCTAACAGAGATGAGGCAATGGGTTCTTTCGTTAGCAGATAAAATCTTTCCAGCCTTGTAAACTAAAAAGGACTACAATGCTCTGCAATGTTTTGATTCTTTGTAGTTTAGGCTAAGCTCGGTCACTACTGCAATTAGTGACTTGGATGACCATGCACTGTATGGTCCACTTAAACTCTGACCGGTTTTCTTTGTTATTATTGCCTTATCAATTAAAATATGCAAGATGGAAACAATCCATTTGTGAATTCTAATTTAAAAATGAGGATTTCCCATTATAACCTAAAGATATACAGCAATGAACAATAAAATACCATTTTATTATTAAGATATAAAGTTTCAACTTGTACATTATTTCCCAGTTAACAATCACACCTGCTGGAAAAAAAGGGTGACATGTTATTAGTCAAAAACTAATCCGCCATTATTATTCAGAAGCTGTGAGCAAATAGTCGAGAAGAATTATGTATTTCCCACACAGACACCATTGGACTTTAAAAGACCATGTAGTCTTATAGATTTTTTAGTTCCAACAATTATTGTTGACATTGTTTGCTGGGTAGCAATCATTTTAATGGCAACAATGTTGCTCTAGCCCAGTCTTCCAGTGGTGAGTGAGAAAATTGCATCATATTTCATATACAGCAGGGTTATTTGCAATACATGGTATATTTATTCATCTGGGCCCAGTTGTTCGAAGGCCGGTTAGCGCTTAACCCGGAGTTAAATTTAACCCTTGTTTCTTTTTCTTGTGTTCAAAAGCATTTTCTCGAATAATACTCTCTCTTATATTTTTAGAGCTTCCAATCATCAACTTGTGGACAAAAAGAATTAAAACTGAACTGCTTTTTAAGCTTTCAAATCTTAATTCAAATCTTGCAATAACCCTAGGGTTATCTTAACCCAGCTTTGAACAACTCGGCCCTGCACAATGGAATCCTGTGAACTCCATCTCATCCTCCAACCTTTCAGGCTCCTGGAAATGAGGTCGTATGCACTTAACTGCACAGGAATCAAGAACGGTAATGTAACTCCTGTGTCCCTGCCAAGGGAGCCCCAGTATCACCTTACCAATTGCCTGTAGGCAATGTGCCTGCTTTTTTTATGATCTGATTCTTCATATGCCGAGGCACCATACTGCGGCTTGTATTGCCATGCAGCTTGTAACACCCAGTGATTCAGACAAACTGCCTGGAATCCTGGGTGTTCCACTATGCTCCTCTAGGAGGCTCCTCCATATTTTTAACTTCAACTGCCTCCAAATATTTACGTTTTACAACCGCCACCTCTTGGAAGCAGATATTTTCCCCCATCCTATAGTAGTTATTTTCTTTAGTCATAAATATTGAACGTCGGTTAATGGAGGGTAACAGAACAAGTGTTGAATATTGACCTTTTCATTCTGCACCCAGAAAATTATCAAACTGCCATAAGTCAAGACAGTGAATATTATTTCAATTATGACCTTCTTCACTCTTTAACGTTTATGGCTTCATCATACTATCTCCTGCCCATAACCACAAAATAGTTTCAAATATGCACACGTTTTCAATACTGGGTGTATTATAATAGAAGTTCCTGCAGTTATATCTCATCAAATGCAATATTATTGTAGTTAACATAACCATTGTTGTGCTCCAGGCAAAAACTTAAGTGAATACGACATGTCCCAACCTCGAATATCATATACTGGGGAGCAGAAACGTTTAATGCAGGCAGTTAGTTCACATGGGTATGGAGGTGTATCTCATCCCAACTTTAAATTGTCTTAATAATAACATCAGGATACACAGAAGCAAGAATAATAACTTCTGAACCAAATTCATTGACAGAGCAAGACACAGTAAAAGTAAGTGAACGACTTGTAGGAAAACAACTGTACAGCGCCATTCAGTTATTATGTATAATAATCTGTATAACAACAAAAGACACAAATTTTAAAGTGCAAGCACTCCACGAGTCGAGCATGAGCGGCTGTCAGGGGGCAAAGATATGGAAATTTATTTGCGTTGCAGTCAACGAATTACGAGGGCGTAGCAGGGGCACCCAACGATAATTTTCGGAAAATTATCTGTTCGGAAGACGATTTGAGATCTAGAATTTTCGGATCATTTTCTGTAAAATTTCTTGCTTGCCTGCCTCTCCTAGGATTTTCGAACATCAAAATAAATGGTATAATTGCCCATTTTTAACAGATTTTTACCCTACAAAGGTCACCTAGAATTTTCGGGAGCCTTTTTTCTGGCTGAAATTTTCGAAAAGGTAAGTTTTGATCCCTATAATTTTCGGATCACTATACTTTCAGCTAGGAAATCCGAACAGATGAAAATTTTTCAGGGGATAAAAATAAGCCTTTATCTATCGTTTAAATACTAAATTACGTTCAACAGTGCTATGTTTATGTGGTTTTGAACTATATCCTCGTTGGGTGCCCCTGGCGTAGTTATTGATTCCGATATAAATCACTGCTTTTTGTAAAACCAGGATTAAAGCAGAAATTAGAAAAAAAAACTACACTGGGGCAACTTGCCCAGATTATCATTTCCAGTAGTCGTTGGAAGGGGAAGGTACGCTTTCGACTACTTGTACATTTATATGAAAACAATGATCTAAAATTATAAACGCTCAGTATACAAAAAAAAATGCGTGTTTAATTAGTCCTTTTCCTTTTACAATTTGAAGCATTCATAGCATTGATGAAATCAAGCGATTTACGGATCGCACTGTACACAAGAATTGTTCAAAACCATCTAGGCACTATTCTTCACTATCGAGATCGCAGCGGGCGAGTGGTAGGCTCGATGTTTTCTGGCGACGCACGAACTTCATCAGCTTCGGACGATCTTCCAGGCGGCTCAAAACGCCGGGGTTGAATTTCCGTGAAGGGATGCCCTATACTTCGCATTCTAAAAGTTTTTCTAGAACCGAATAATCGGACAAAGAAGTAGCGCTATCACTTGAAGAACTACAGTCAGCCATATTCGACATCATCTGTTGTTCCACACCTGTGACGTCACGTCACGTGATAGGCAAAATCGAAGAGTTAATGGCGGAAGTTCGAGTAAGCGGCAAATTTAACACTTTGAATCTCGATTTCTGAGCCAAATATCGCTGAAGATATACTTCTTGATGGTATTACAATGAGAAAAACATTTGCACGGTTTTTCTGAAAAATGTTGTCCTACGCGAGAGTTGCCCTTTAATTTAGCCTGTGTACAGACGTCCCCCCTCCCTTACCAAAAATCGGGAGACGAGGCGTCTGTGAATCGCCGACGATAATCGTGTTCCCGTTTCCCCGGAATGTTGGGGACAGCCTCTGATTGGTTGTAATGTTAATGCCATGACGCAAATAATTTCCGGTGTTGTGATTGGTGAATGAACTTCAGAATAGATTCCCCGCGGAAAAGCTCAGCCTTTGTGGACATTCATATTTGTTTACCGGTATTTGTATTTCGGCTCTCTCGAAAAGGTATGAGAAGTTAAGACCACCGATGTTTGCTGCACCAGTTGTGGGTGCGTCTGTCTGTACCGTTCGGCATTTACCCCAAAAAGACTCTATTAATGAATCGATTATTTGAGAAAATGAATCCGTTAGTCGTTCCCGTAACTGCTGCCAAATTTAAATCGGCATTCCTCTATGCGTAATGAGCAGTGAATATTTTAAGAGAACTTCTCTGCCCGTTTGGTCAGATTGAAAATCTTTGAATGGATTAAATGTCTTAGAAGACATTTACATCAAATTTAGGGAAACGGAGCTGGTAGAAATTTCGTAACTGAATCGCGTGTGAATTCACGGCTCATTACGCATGCAAGAATGCACACAGAGATGAATCTGAAATCTACAACTACCAACGGTTCAACTTTCGAATAATAAATACATTAATGGGATCTTGGAAGGTACGCTTGACCTGGCTTGACTGTAATCAGAGATCTTATATCTGGATTTTGGGCGGAAATTGCGTGAAGATGTTCGGCTAGCCTGTACACGGACGCCAGAGCTATTTTTCGACCTACATGTGCCTTTTCAACTGTCAGCGAAAGAACAAAAAATTAATTTATGCAAATGTATACCGGAACACGATTAACGACGGCGATTCACAGACGTCTCCTCCCGATTTTTCCTGAGGGAGAGGGGACGTCTGTACACAGGCTATTTAATTATACTCTCGGACCACATTTCCATCAAATAATATAACGACCATACTTGGAAACCTTGCCCTTTAATGGGTCCTTTTTTTCTCTCTCTCACTCTTTTCTTTTCTACAGAACTAGCCCACCAAGAAAAATAGCATTTTTAAATGTATAATTTGCTGTTGTAAAATCCTACGCAATTTTGGACTCATCTGATGAAACCGGCGATACTTCACAGGTTTTCCTTGTTAACAATTACTCATACGTAGTAGGTACAAACTATTAGTGTAAAATGTTATTTCAGTATGACAAAGCGATATTACGAGCACTTCCAGCATACATAATTCAGAAGTCTTTAATCTGGTATTAGATTGATTCACTCTTCGGAGACCTCTATGGCAGGCGGCTCTTAACCATGAATATCTGAAATTCATCGGGACAAATAATAGACACCGGTCTTGGTATTGAAGTTTCTAACCGTTTTTTGGTTGAGAACGAAGTGGGAAATTGAGATATTTATTGCAGAGGTAAGCTACTGTAGAATTCCGAAACGGCCCCCGTTATTTTCGGATTTAGCAGGCCAAAGGGGCCGTTACTTTCGGATGGTTAGAAAACGTTTGTAATTCAGCAGGAGTTTTTACACAAAGAGGACGCATAACAGACATAAAAAAGGTCATTCAGGTTGAATGCTGGCTACGGTATTCAGTATCCATGTAAACAAAATAATGAAACTGTAACAAAAAAGGCTCCGAAATATCCGTATACCATGCGTCGAAAATAATGTTCGTATTACAGGACAACTGTGATGACACATACAGCTTTTATCTGTTTTTACGCGTTTTAGTATTATGTTACCCGTATCCATGTTTATGAAAATACAGTACGCCGCTAAAATAGAAAAACATTGTGTGACATTTGTTGTAAATTAAATAGGACAATATTATTCGACCCACTACCTAAGGAAAAAAGGAGCATCTACATGTGCATCTGCTCTGGCAAAGGTGCTAAGCTTAATATCTGCTATAGATAAACTGCAACGTCTTTTCAAGATATAGCGGTACCACAAAGCAACAATTAAAGCTTTAAAAGAAAAGGTAATCAAGACAAAGAAAGCGTAACGTTTTCGATCAGATTCGCAAAATTGTGATGGAAAGGTGTTATTGGATGTACAACATGACATTACCTGTGTAGCAGTTGTGTATCATCCTAGTGTCGTTTGATAAAATTTTGCAGTCAAGACGTCCCTCGTCGGGGTTTGTCCGAAATATCGGGTTGCTGTATTTTGGTTGATCTTTCATTCAGCATCCTGTTCCTGTTCAGTTTTATATTTGAAGTAAATACTCTAGTGTTTTTTATTCAGTGCGAGGATTTTGAGGTGTTTAGGAAGGGTAGATACGACCCATCTGAAGTCCAGAATACATAATTAATTTGCCTGGGTCATTTGGTCATAATTTTGAAACTTCGTATTTTTAAATTTTTATTTTTTTGAGGAGATATAAGCCCTTGGAGTCAACCCTTTCCTTATAGAAATAGCTTTCGCGGAATATTTTTCACGCCTTCTCAGTAATATCCAATCAGAGCAGAGCTATGATCACACGTCACACGCTGAGTCACAGAAGCGCGATTAACAATTTAATGGCGGTAGCCAGCGTGGAAGAGTTATCTGATGATAGTTCTGATCTTCTATCGGGTTTAAAATATCCGCTTAAAGCGACGTCTTCAAGTTTACTTGTAATCTTGACAGTTGGCTGTATATCGTAAGATTTATCACGAAAAACCCATTCCCGGCCCTCGACAGCGGGTAAATAGATATTGAAAATCAAGCTCTTTAGTTACTTTACTTTACTGGTAAACTCACTTGTGCAATGCTTTGGAGCTTTTTACTGATTCCACAAAGGACCACACTGCATCAACCCACTGTTAATTTTGAAGTAAAAAGTATGTTGTTCCAACTGTGTTACAGATCGAACACGGACTGCATCTTTCGCTTGCGCGGCGGCTGTAATTGTGCGAGATCTGAGGTCGCGAATTATGAACGGAGTTTTATACGCCAAATTAATGTGGCTGTGGATGAAAACGACTTTTGATAACATACAATCTCAACGGCAAATATTGCAAGAGGACATATCAAACAAAACAAAACGAGATGTTCAACAGGAATGAAATCGAATTAAAAGCGAAATTTACTGTTGTCTTTTATTCACACAATACAACAACTGTCGATACAGAATCTAGTGAGCCTGGTATTTTACTCTTGCTACTAAGAAACTAAGTAACATGTAAACAAGGAAAATAACAGGTAGTCATAAAATTAAAAAAGGAGCGAGCCGATGGGGCTAGCGGCTTCAAAAGATTAAAATCTTTGAATGATCTCAAAGGTTTCACAGCGGAAGTTAGATGTTTCGGCATGTCACGAACTGCTGCATATTCCTTTTGCGGTTATTTGAGGTCTACAAGTATATGCTGCGGCCATGAAATCTTGTACCATCTGGAGAAGTAGTGTGATTGCCAAACAGTATTTAATTTCTTCCAGAGTTTGATAATTCTGCACTCAAAGGGTTTTTGTAGCTTTCATGTCTTGAGGCAACTAAATAATAAGTTATATAGCACCATCAAAATTAGTAAAAGCCGGACAACACAAACCGATACCTTTCTTCACTTCGACGTTTTGCTTCTTTAAAGGAAATCCTTCAAAACCGTGAGAAAACATCTTGATT
>NC_133204.1:35526695-35529195 GCF_958299795.1 Porites lutea
ATTATACAATTATCCCCCGAAGGGAAGGTCAATAATGGTACATGTATACCGAGAAGCGAAGCGTCGGGGTATGTATCTAGCGCTGTTCACCAACCTTTAGGGGGATAGTTGTTTTAGTTTTTAACAAATCAGTTGGATAAAGTTTTAAAAAGTTACTCTTCGTAAATTAAAAACGTCACTCAGTAGGTAGTACATTTACAATTTACAAACATTTCGGGGATTTTGTCAGGTGCATTTTTACAATTTTGTTGCAAATTCAGCATGAAAAATAATTTTCTACCTAACAGTAAACATCGACAAGCCAAAATTCGTCGCTTTCTTGGTATTTGTTTGTACGACTGCCTCATTTATCGCTCAATTTTCGTCTTCCGAAAATGTCTCCAAACGAGACGCCATCTTGGCTCCGGTCTCAAAACAGTGAATAGCCAAGGAAATCCGAGGTACGGGAGCCGATCAAAACGCGCGAAAAGTGCTATTCACTGATTTGGTAAATACTAATTAAAAACAACATATTTTGCCTTTTGTCTTAAAGAAAATAAAGGAGACTTACCTTTGATGTATTCCTGTGTTTTTTGGTGCGAATTCATTGATGACTATTGATCTCTTATTAGAAATTGAATGATTCCGGCAATTGCTGCTGGCCCATTCCATACTCTCGTGTCTACCAGTCATGCCAATCCCTATCAAGACAGAACCACAGTCACCAAATAAAGATTGTAGCTTAGCACAGACTTGCAAAGGTAAAAGGAAATACAAGTGTCGAGGTAGCTAAATGAAAATAGGTTCTTGCATTTTGGGGTACTTATTTGTAATCTAGCAGTAGCCTGCCTAGCAGGAGTCGAAAGGGGTAGGGGATAGGGAGGA
The DNA here is from genome assembly GCF_958299795.1 of Porites lutea. Taxonomy (NCBI): domain Eukaryota; kingdom Metazoa; phylum Cnidaria; class Anthozoa; order Scleractinia; family Poritidae; genus Porites; species Porites lutea. Next base: position 35,527,560 of record NC_133204.1, read on the forward strand.
AGGGAAAAAAGAGGGGGATTAGGGAGAGAGGGTAAGGGCTCTCTTCACTTTTCCCCTCTTTCGCTCTTTTCTCCCTCCCCCCTCCCCCTTCCCTTTATGCGCCTGCCGCGCAGGCTAATTTAGAAGGGGCACCCAACGACTGTTTTCCGTAATATATCTGTTCGGAGACGCAAATATTGCCTAGTTTAGAATTTTCTATTACTTGAGGACGGCTAAAAATTTCTAGATGATCGTTCCATTCATGTAAAATTTTCGAGGCTCATGTAATAAATTCTCTATGATTTTCTGAAGTTTAATTTTTCACAGTTCACTCCTTAGGTTAGTTTATTTTACGTAAAAACAGGGAACCTAAACTTTTCGGATTCAAAAATGTGATGGAAAGAGGAATCGGAAAAATTCTCTCCTTCGTAATACGTTAAATTGCATCTAAAATTTTCGGGAAAATAATACTGAAGCCCTGGTAATTTCGAAAAGACTGACGTTGCCCTAGGATGACCGAACAGATACAAATTTTATAGCGCCGCTTATGATGCATTTTTAGATATATCTAAAGGTACTCTGGATAGCCTAAAACGTGTTTTCAGTGCATTTACAAGGAAACCGTCGTTGGGTACCCCTGATTTAGGTTAAGAAGGTTCTTAATTAGGTTCTTAATTAATATCCATGAAGAAGATAGAGCTGTTGACTACCAGAAAAGTAAATAAACTTAGGTTTGGTCTTTAGATATACAGTGCTTATTCAATGCATATATTTGTAATGACGGTTTGGTATAGTACGTTCTTTCTTTACATTAATTTACAATCTCAAAGCAGTGGAGGATCCATGGGAGGGGCCCGGGGGGCCCAAGGGACAAAAATTGTTTTTTGAGACTGGGCTCCCCCCTTATCTCAGGGTCTAGATGACCGGGGCCCCCCTTATCTCAGGGTCTAGATGACCGGGGCCCCCCTTATCTCAGGGTCTGGATGACCAGGGCCCCCCTTATCTCAGGGTCTAGATGACCGGGGCCCCCCTTATCTCAGGGTCTGGATGACCGGGGCCCCCCTTATCTCAGGGTCTGGATGACCGGGGCCCCCCTTATCTCAGGGTCTGGATGACCGGGGCCCCCCTTATCTCAGGGTCTAGATGACCGGGCCCCCCCTTATCTCAGGGTCTAGATGACCGGGGGCCCCCCTTATCTCAGGCTCTGGATGTTCGGGGCCCCCCTTATCTCAGGCTCTGGATGACCGGGGCCCCCCTTATCTCAGGGTTTAGATGACCGGGGCCCCCCTTATCTCAGGGTCTAGATGACCGGGGCCCCCCTTATCTCAGGGTCTGGATGACCGGGGCCCCCCCTTATCTCAGGGTCTGGATGACTGGGGCCCCCCTTATCTCAGGGTCTGGATGACCGGGGCCCCCCTTATCTCAGGGTCTAGATGACCGGGCCTCCCCTTATCTGAAGGTCTGGATCCACCGCTGCAAAGTTACACTCCTTGGATGAATTGTTTATCATAATTTAACCGCAACCGACATACATGTATACTGAACCTGCTTGATTGTGCTTGGCTAAACAGCTCAGGTTCTTGCTATACTTTAATACCCAAAAATACAAGAACCTCGTGAGCTGTTTTAGCCAAGCAAAACCAAGAAGGTTCAGTAC
>NC_133204.1:35834195-35954195 GCF_958299795.1 Porites lutea
AATCGTTTGTGTATCAGCCTGCAATCCAATCAGCATCACTGCCACAAGACGAATCGTACTTTGATGTTATGGTCACGGAGGTAACGTCTTTCGGTATTTTCTTCGTGCAAGTTTTGGATCGTGACTTAGCTCAGAAGTTAAAAAATCTTTCAGAGCATATGAACATGTTCTATGGCCCCTCAGTACCAACTTCTTACCAACCTCAGCCGAAGCAGCTGTGCGCAGCCCTGTACAGTGAAAGTGGTGACTGGTGCCGTGCATTTATTAAAGGCATCACTCCTGACAATCTGGTGGACGTGCATTATGTTGACTTCGGGAACACTGAACAGCTGCCTCTGTCAAGCATCAGGCCACTGGAAGAGCAGTTCACTTCGGCTCCATTTTTCGCGTTGCCGTGTTCTTTAGCGAATATTGCGAAACCCGACCCTCCTGGCTGGTCAGATCAGGCAATGGAACTGATTAAAAAAAATGTTTTAGTCGATCGCGTTGCCATTAAAGTGTTGGATAAACACCATGGCATGCTGTTTGTGGACTTCATTATGTCAAGGGATTCGCCCCTGTCTTTGAGCCAACTCTTGCTGAATGAAGGCTCGGCTCAGAGTTTAGAAAGAAGTGACCCTCGCATGGATCACATAAGACAGCATTCTCAACATTCGGCGCCGATAAGTCGGCATTCAACTAGCAGCACATCATCTCGAAAACCAGATGGAAATCTTGAGTCACGTGTGTTTGACCCCGCTATCCAGTCTATTGCAGTTTCGGATTCATTTGACGCCATGATTACACACGTGTCCTCACCGAGCTCTATTTTTGTCCAGGTTCTAAGTCATGACATGGTACAAATGATGACACAGCTCTCAGCGGATCTGAACGCTCACTACAATGCTGCAAGTTATCCACATTTTCAAGCCAAAGCAAACCGAATGTGTGCAGGATTTTTTTCCGAAAGTGGAGACTGGTGTAGAGGCTTTATTGACCTCGTTAATCCAGATCACTCCGTGCATGTTCACTACCTTGATTATGGCAACAGTGAAGTTCTTCCCTTTACTCAAGTGCGCCCTCTAGAAAAGCAATTCCTCCAGGTTCCTCCTATGGCCCTGAAGTGTTCTTTGTCGGGAATTTTGCCTCCTCATCCTAATGGCTGGTCTGTCGATGCCCAAGAAGCTATACTATCACAAGCACCGCAAAATAGTCGCGTTCATGCCCGAGTAGTTAAAAAGGAAAGGGGACTTCTATTTGTTGACGTGTCCTTGCCGGAGTCGCAGGAGTCATTGGGCCAATTTCTCATTAGACAGGGACTAGCAAGACCCAACCTGCCGTTTGATGGAAGTTTTTCAGGAAACCAAGGTGATCAGCCATTGCATTCAGCCCCAGCAGATCCCACCGATGACACGCGCGTTTACGCCTCAGCTGTACGCTTGGCTGATGTTCCGCATGTCGTGTAAAGTCCTTATCAGTGAAGTTCATCGGCCAGACAAGATGTATTTTCAAGTCTTGAATGAAGAAAACGCCGAAGGTCTTGTGGAATTGTGCGAAAAGTTAGCTGCCCATTGCTCTACCATTGACACCACTCCCTACAAACCCGTTAAGGGAGAACTGTGTTGTGCTCAGTTCAGTAAGGATCAAGGTTGGTACCGTGCCGTTGTTCAGGAAGAAGTCTCGGAGTCCAAGATGATGGTAGTGTTTGTTGATTATGGGAACGAAGACGTTGTCGCCGTTGATTTTATCAGAAAAATCATACCTTCATTTACTCATCTTCCCATCCAAGCCAGGGAATGCTTCCTGTCAGGGGTCCAGCCAACGTTAGGCTCTAATTGGTCGACTGATGTTGTCAACTTCTTGAAAGAACGTCTTACATCTCAGCTAAACCCTCAACCTTTCTTCATAATTGTTGATAGCACTGAAAGAGAAGGTTTTTCATTTGGCGTTCAGTTGTTTGAAACCGACCCCAGTGGGCAAAAAGGGATCTCCATCAACCAAGAGATGATTCAACGCAATTTTGCCAAATCATTTGACAACGCAACGGCTCAGACGACTGGCCCAGGCATAGATCAGTTCGACGTTGTTGTGACAGACGTGATTCATCCTGGAGAAATTTGGGGTCAAGTTGTAGATGCAGAGGCTCGCACTTCACTTAATGTTCTCATGGAGCAGATCAACGAGTATTGTATAACTGCGTCTGTGCCCACCTCAGCCCCACAACCTGGCCAGGAATGCTGTGCACAGTTTAGCCAAGATGGCAGATGGTATAGGGCACGTGTGTTAGAATGTCCATCACCGGGACAAGTTGGTGTTCAATACGTGGACTTCGGCAATAGTGAACTATTATCGACTGACAGGATACGACCCATGAAAGATGAGTTCTCTCGACTTCCGGCACAAGCCCTCAAGCTCAGCTTAGCAAATATTCGCCCTATTCATCAAGTATGGAACCAAGAGGCAGTAAGGTGGCTGGGGTATATATTAAATCGAGAGCTAAAGGCCAGAGTTGTTTATCGCTTGTCAGATTATTTGGTTGTAACACTTACCGATGGTGCCGTCGACATCGGCGAGGAGTTGGTGCGTCAAGATTACGCTGTTAAATCGTGACATTGCAATGAGGAAGATATCTTATTGTACTTTGCTTCAGAGCTTCAGCCAGGCTTATGGACTATACTACGCTTGGCTTAGTATTCAGTTGGTGCGTCATAGTTTCGCTGTTAAATCGTGACATTGCATTGGAGAAGATATCTTATTGTAATTTACTTGAGAACTTCAGCTAGGCTTATGGACCAAACTATACCTGGCTTAGTACTCAGTAGCTCATAAGAAACAGTGAAGCGGGACGTTTGACTTCGCCGGTGGCACTATAATGACTGGCAAGTTTCTCAGGCGATGCTGACTTTAAAAGCAAGATATATTTAGCTTAATTTACTCAAAACTCTAAAATTGTAATGAGTAGGGGCAAATCTAACGTTGTTTGCTTTTCACTTGAGCATTAGTCATGTAATCTATATAACTCCTCACCGTAAAATTTCCAATATAAGTAAATCAAACGGCAACATGCTGTTCGTATTGAACAAGCTAGGGATTTTTGGTCAGTGACGACCCACTTCTTGCAGTAGGCAATTGGCTTGTTGTTTGCTAATTGAAAGTATTTGCTTTTTGGTAACTAGCAAATGACTATAAAACGAGGTGTGCTAAAGTAATCCTTAAGATCCTGCTGCCTCTAACGCGCACGAAAAAGTATTCCTCAGACTTGTTAGTTGTGCGATTCTGTCAGTTATTTGACGAGTCTATTTTTTTACCAAATGTTCATTTCGTCTATGTATTTCTAGGCGATATTTTAAGTCTTTGTAAAGCACTTCAAACAAAGGTGAGAAACACATGTGGGCAGCCGAATAATGAATCAAAAGAACAAAATGGATTCTGCCTACTATAAGAAAGTCAACCGAATTGTAAAAGATGTTACAAAATGCACGCCTGTTTGCCTTTATTGAAAGGTATTTTTATTTTAGCTTACGAACGCTGTTGAAATGTGCTCAGACTAGGGTTCAAGTGGTCGGATAGCAACCTCGTTCCCATGGTCCTTTCCAATTCACAACCTGGGAACGAGGTTGGCCGAATACTAGGTTTTAAGCTGAAACTTAAACCCAAATACACGTCTACATTCTGGGGAGCTGTTGGAAGGGTTTTGTCCTCGACATTTGGGGCTTGCATTCATAAGATTAACATTCCGTAAAATTCCGAAAATAAGCCCGGGGGCTTATATTCTTATAAGGCCCTTTTTGAGGGGCTTATTTTTGAAGGGGCTTGTTTACGGGGGGAAATTTGCGTTTCAAAATCGATTGGGCTAGCCATATAAATGGAAGAAAGTTTACCGTTTTTTCTTTGTTTTACTTTGTATTTGAGGGCAATTTCCGAGTACAAGCCCCCCGGGGGGCTTATATTTGGAGGGGCGATTTAACGGAGGGTTTTTTGCGTTACGAGTTTGGGGAGCTTATACATGGAGGGGCTTATTTTCGAAATTTTACGGTAGTTGACAAGTTGATAAACTCATTTAAAATGGCATTAGAAAGCATCATTATGAGCATGCGCATGTTGCCCGATTTCATATATTCTCCCTCCAGATCTGTTATTTTATGTGTTATTATTTGTCTGTTGTTCTGCTTGTATTTCATTGTAATAAGGATCGACCAGTTGCTATGAATGAATAATGTTGAAGTTGTGTACGAAGTATCGACGTTGCGCGTTAGACTCGTAGTTGTATCGTGATTTAAATTTTTAGTGATTGTTGCTTTAGAATAAAGGCTGTTAATGTCAGAAGTGTGAGTTTTGATAAGAAGTTCATTTTCGGTTGCTATTTAGGAATTCTTTCTCGAGAAGGTGAACTAGAGTTTTGGAAAAAATAAAACCTCAGGCAATGGATTAGCGAAGTGTAGTGGTCACTTTCTCCTCTTTCGTGCAGATCATAGAGTTCTGTAGTTGTCTTTCATGCGCATTTAAAGCGAAATTTTCGAAACAGTCTCTGGGTTCGGCACTGGAAAGGCTTGTATGTGGACAATTATTTAAAGACGGTGACTGTTTTGGGTGAATGCATCTCTCTTGACTATGTATCCAGCATATGAGCGAAAAGGACCCTGGACAGTCTGATGCGAATGAGTTCCTTGCAAAACTCAAACCCATGAGCCCTCTTGGAAAAGATAAAAGCTTACGATGGGTCGCGGGGGCGGGAGGGTTTTGACAAAGTTTTGTTTGGGGATGTTACATCCAGAGTGCTAAACTTGTATTCTGATACCACAAAAAGTCCTCCTTTCATATATACAGTAAAAACACTGCTTTTCTACAATTAAAAAGAATTGGAGAAGCCTTTACATTAAAACAGCAACAACATTTGCCTTGGGAGAGAAATTCAAAAAAGATTTAAGGCTCCTGCTCGGCCCACGCCCCTCCACTTATGAAGGACTCTCGTATGCTGAATTCTGCAATGAATACGCTCTTTTGTGGCCACTACCGTGGTAGAGAGGAGGCCTTTGTAGAGAGGGTAAAATCAGGGTGAATCTATGACCTTCCAAATTCGAAAGACGTGCTCTGTTTTGGAAATTTCTCGTTGTCTCTGATATTTCTTTGTAAATTGTCTACCCGGGACCACGAAAACATGGCCGTTGTGGAGAGATGGCCCTAAGTAGAGATTCGAATGTATTTTCTCTGTGCAAGCAGGGAAGGGGCGTCTCAACACGGAAGGCGCAAGCGTTCCTCTTGAAAGGAAAAGTTAGTAGAGGTCCGGGGAAAAGTGTATTATCGAAGGCTGATTTTCGTGTGCTGAATTTCGACCAGGAAAGGAAGACGAAGAAATACTCTGTTGATGTGCTACCTTTAAATCGTTATTTTATCTATTTATTTGTTTATTTATTTATTTATATTCGGAAGCAACCCAAGCCCTTAGGGCCGTTAAACCTTTTCTAGCCCCCATGCAATCTTTTTCTTTCTTTCTTTTCCCAAATCTTCCTTTCTTGGGCTGCTCAGGTAACGCAAGAGAAAAAATTCAAATGTTATTATCAAGAGTTTAGTTTGCTCATCCCCCAACACCTAGGAGATTTGGATTTGATGTCATTTGAACCAAAAAGAACCCAGTTGGTGGTCGATTTAGTTGCAGTTTGCAATTAGCGAATATTATAGTTGAACTAGGGGGTACATCTCAAAATGTAGCTAGATAATTGAACTGAGATCTTTTGAATTGTTTTATAAAAGAAAGAGACTTGTTAATTTAGTTGTGACTGCATTTTGCGGTTTATACTTCAAGGAGGCTTCGGACTTTTTTAATACTTTCCAGCCAGGGGGTAGATTCTTTCCGTCCACTAATTAGAGGAGATCGGCTGGCCTGGTTGTACAAATGTACATTCCGGAAATTACTGTTTAGCTGACAGTTGGCAGTGGTATGAAATCGAGATTTCTTTTACTTGCCAAAACCTTGGAATCTTGGACTCAAACAAAAAACATTTAGGTACATTACCATCACGACACGTGTTTTATTTTATTTTACTTTTTCATTGGCTTTAGCAATCCGGGGGATAACAAGGCAGAGAAGAGTGTCTCAGTGTCAGCTAATAACCTGATCTTTCAATACTTGCAATTGTATAACTATAAGTTCATAATTCAGTCGATATAACATCTCATCCCTTGCAGCGAATTCTGAAATCTTCACGAAATTTGTTCTAAAAAACAAATATTGACTTGAAAAGCAGGTTTTGGCGCCAAGTCTTTCAAACTAATCTCCATTCTAGCAAACACTGATCACCCAGAAATTAATGAGCAAACATATACTGTGAGGCTTTTTCCATTCCTGGACAATCTAAATCTTCTGTTAGTTTCTCTCGCGATATCTACCAATAAACAATAGGGCCATTTATACGAGGAAAAATAAGACGCGTCTTACATAAGACGCGTCTTAAATAAGACGCGAACTGTACCCCCAATTTATACGAGCATGTCTTATCTAATAAGACACGTCTTAGCTAAGCCGCGTCCTATTTTAGACGAAATGTGCCGTTTATACGGAAAGTTCGCGTCTTATTTAAGACGCGTCTTATGTAAGACGCGTCTTATTTTTCCTCGTATAAATGGCCCTAATATCACGTTTCGAAAGAAAACAACTCGTCTACATTTGAACAGAACACAATGAAGCAAAATGAAGCTTAGAAACCTGAGTTTTTCAGTTCCCATAACGCAGGACATTTAAAGTAAAAACCGCCGAAAAGAGAGACAAGTAAGTGTTCTTTTAAACCCAACTTTTGGACATAAGAATTCCCCCATTTTTTATCGGAGCAATTACCTTTAAAGATTACAATGAGGAATTTTTATCAGAAGCTCAAAACAGTGTGAGTCTATTCATTGAACCAAAAAGTTGACGACGGAAGCATAACTCTACAGAGTTCTAGCACTGTTCCTTTATTCACCGCTGCTTTTTTTTTTCAAGAACGTTTCCTTGCAATGTTATCATTAAGGTTATTATAAATGTAGATTTGGAAGCTGTGTTCGTCTCATAACGTGAAGTTCGTAAAATTGAAAGTCGATCCGAACATGGTACACTGTGTTACAAGTATGAAAGTTTTATACCTGGTCATTCGAGAACACCATCTACTTCAAGTGTGGGCACTGAGGCCAAGACGTATGACTCATGCAAGATTTTCTTGTTACTGAAAACAAAACGCTTGTTTAGAAATAAACAAATTCTTCGATTTTCTCTCTTTACTCTTAATAAACGGGTCTAAATAATCCCAAAAAAGTTTCGATTTCTCTGTGTGCCTCGCGCGCGCGCCCTTAACTAAACTGGGCCTGTGCTTAAGAAGTGATAACTGTTCATAGAAAACGGATTTAAGTAATATAAACAGGCCAAAAGTGCGGGTTTTCTGCATAGTACACGTGAGTTAAGTACTTCAGCTGTTTGCAATTTGTTTGAGACATTCTCGCGTACATACTTAGTTACATCATGGCGATTAGAGTAAAAAGCGGGATAAAGTTTTCTCAGCTAAACCGAATCAGCTTAATAGCAAGCATGAAAACTTGACACTCAATCGTAAATATCTTTATTCTGCCTCGCCCTGTATGGATTTCTTTTATATGTGGGCTCAGGAGGCTTTGACTCGGATTATTTTCTTCGATCAAACTGACCTTTTGGCCAAGGCGTAATATTTCACCCAAATAATTTTTCCTCGTTTCCATAATTGCAGCGACGGACATATGCACTAGACTAAAAAATTTATCAGTGAATCGGAAATCCACTTCCTTCCAGAACGAATCTTTCTTATTACGTTACCAACCTTATAAGTGACAAATTTGTACGCCTGGAATATTTTCTATGGTTTAGCCAGGACGTCGTAAGCCTGCAGGTGAAAATTAAGATTCTGGATGAGATTTAGTTTGACTGCACAGAACTACGACATTTCACAGCTTAAGCAGCCTCCACAAGAAAATCTGTTATCATTCAAGAGAGAATGAGAGGATTGTGTTGTATTTACAAGTTAAAAAGATTTTTTCAATGATGTACAAACTTATGTCCACCATTAAGAATGCTATAAACTGAGGACATTATAAAAAAAATTAGCACAATTTTTTGCCGTGTCAAAATTAAATTTGAAGAGTACAACGTCAAATATTAAGAATAGAGCATTACGTAAGTTTGCCTGCGCATGTTATAAATATTACAGCCACAAAATAGAAACAAAAGTATGAGCGCGTATGATATTGATCTCTTGCGTTGAATAAATAGAGAATTTTGGATTTTCTAAAACTATTTTGCCAAACAGAGAGCTCGAGATCATGTTGTATTTTACAGCGTTCAATTTCTTGGCGGTTTAGGGACCATCAAAAACCCTTTATGTTTAAATGAAGCCGTGGGCCGCAGTTTGCAAACAATCTTTATCAACAAAAGGGGTGAAAACAATCTGATCGCTAGGGGGTAGAAGTTCAATGAAACCAAATCTATTGAGTTGTTTTCGTAAGTCCTGCTCTTCTCTCCAGGGAACGACTTGATACTACCTTAATACATTGTTAAATCTATTAATAGTGAGAAGAAAATTGCCGTGAAAATTATAATTTCGTTGGGAGAGATTGGCCAATTATTTTTTGGCCGTGCGGGAGGCCTGATTTTAGAACTCGAAATTGAACAATTTATCAGTCCAGAAAGAGTAAAACTGTGTCAAATTATGAGTATATCGTAAGATCACTCAAGAGATCTTTCATAGTAAGAATTTGTGCATGAATGAAGCATGATAAAAACCTTTGTAATAAATTTGATATCGGGTATAAATCATAACGAGAGACCACAGGGGCACATGTATAGACTGAAATTGTTATCATTTATTTATTGATTTATACCTTGTGTTGTTCTTTACTTTCTGCTGCAACTCTCTAATCAATTTTCTTGATAGCACTTAAACAAGAGTCGAGCTCTAAAGTAGTGTTTGGTGTATAATAATTATAAGTAAATTGACCGAAACAATCCTATATCTTTGCTTTTTGTTATTCAGTGTTTTGCAGAGACATTTTACCGAATCACGTTTCACTGACATTTCTTTCAGTTGCTACAGCCATCGCGTCGCCAAGTCACAGACGGTTAAAGATCACAATAAGCCTTTTTTTGGTAGAAATATACTACTAGTTTTTAAAGAGGATTGTTTTTGCTTTGTGACTACTGAAAAAACCAAGCTAGTTTCTCTTCATAATAAGCTTATAGTGTATCTTATTTATACAGATCGCTGGGTAAGCAAGTGGTTAGTGGCCGAATCGACTAGCTTCGATATGATAATGCTTTCTGTGTTAAACCAAGGTTATTTGAATTCTTTAGAGAAAATAATTCCGAACTGGGAACTTTTCTTATTTCAAAATATGATTGCAATTCAGGTTGGAAAGTGAACGCCTACTCGTCTTCACTATTTTCCTCTAAATCCTTTTCATTTATATCGTTGGTATTATTAAGCCATTTTGTTGGCCGTCATCTCAGTCATTATCCACGCCATTAAAAAATATAGCTCTAGTTGTTTGTCGTTTAAGAAGTTCCGGCTTCCTTTTTGAATGTAATTGAACTATTTAACTGCGTTATGTAGCACACAATGCAAGGCGCATTCTTGCAGAGGAAAACCGCTCTCCCTGACTACCGGCCAAATGTCCTAGACATTTCTGCCCTCTCTTTTAGCTGACCTTATTGTAGTTTCTGTACTCCTTCAGATAATCGTTTCTTGTTGTCTCTGACTGTTCCAGAGCAAGCGAAGAGATTGATGTCAACATTTCTAAGGATCATCAATAAATTTGTACAGCGCGCATTTCAAGCAAAAGAAAGCGTTGTAAAATAAGAATACAATTTTTAATTTGTTTGGCAATTAGCTATTCTTTACGTCCGTTCAAGGTTATAATAAAAGAAATCTCAAATTCATTTTGTACATTAGTCATTCAAAACGGGATTTGAAACCACGTGGGGAAAAGTCATTATTTCAATGTAAAATATATAGAATCGCATGTTTTGCGGTTTATTGCATTAAAGCATAAATATGAAAAGTAAGGCTTTGGTTGTTGTATTTTATCAAATTTTACCGTATCATTTGTCATACTCTTAAAATAATACTCATACGATTGAAATGCCAGAGAATAAATTAAATGTGATAATTGAAGTCATTGGTAAAATGGCAACACATTTCACCTCTTTTAATATAATCACGAATTTATCGAAATCACTTTGCAGCTTATGTTTCAGCCATGCATTAAGAGAAGAGAACAAAACCACAAGGAGACGTTTTTAGTACGCACTTCTGGTCGCTATGATTTTCTTGACATTAGTTTTTGGAATCAAGCAATTTTGACTTAACCAAGGTTAATGTCTGAACGGGGCGTCGTTGTCTGATTTTAATTTTGTGATTCTGCGGCGATAACATGCGTCATTGCATGTCAGTCTTCTTTAAAAATAAAGTTTAGTGAGGGGTAATGTTCGTTTGAAAGAATTAAAGGGTTCACAGTTACACTTCCTTTTTTTATTATTTTTTTTACAAAAGTATTATTTAATTAGGATCGTACAAGCATCATTATTTAAGTGATAGCGTACCACCTGATTGAATAGATTTTCAGCTTGAAACTCTTATTTCAGAGGGTAAGTTGATTTTGGACTTAGGCCCGTTTTTTGGCTTGTTTCCGTTAACATCTCCTCTTCCCTCAAATTGTCCCTTGCACAACTGAGGCCGTAGGACCAATTGCAAAATATAGATTGAAAGTTTTAAAAGGTCTAAATGATAAAGTTATCTTCCGCAACAGCTCTAACAACTTCTGTCCCTTTGACTATGTTTTGCTCGCTCAGACCGAACCTTTTTTTAGACCTTGCGCGGCCAAAGAGCATGTATACTTCGTTAGTTAGCTCCTACTGATAAAATTAGTTTGTCCTGTTGAAAAAATTGGGACATTACACTAATGGATCACGTTAAACCAAACTTTGACAACAAGTAGATGCTGGGCAAACATCAAAATTATGACAAGAGTGGAAACAGAAAGTCAACATTACAAACAATTTAGCTTTTAGCGCGTACTGAACCGCAATGGGGCGCACGTTTTCAAACATGACCCCTTTGATGTTGATACCAAACACTGCATAATTAACGAGCGCTGCTCTGTACAACACATCTCGGGAACTGCTTGTATTCATACTTGCCATTGAAAACGTTTTTCATCAAAATAAATCGCAAACAATGGCTACGTTTGCCGTGTTTTCTTCATAACTGGATTAAATAAGTTGCTAACGTGTTTGTAAGAACCTTCGAGTTGTCAGGCAACACGGTATCAATAAATACGATTACTCAATTATTGTCCACTTAGATTCTCAAAGCTGGCTCCTGGGCAAGAACCAAGACTAATAATATTCTCAAATTAGTACTTGTTGCTCTTAAAAAAGTGAAATGCAGTCGGGAGGCTTGTACCAGTCATCCTTCCGTTCCTATTGCTCGTGTCCCTATCCTAGTTGCATGGATGGCAGAAACGACACGGAGCATGTTTGTCCTTCTTCGCTTTCGTACCAGAAATCCAGCGAATCTCATTTGAGATTGCAAGCCAGTTCGCTCCTGCAAATCCCTGGAGATCCAAGGTTCTACTCAAAAGCAGAACGGTCTGCTTTTCTTCCATCTACCTCCTTCGGCGTCATTTCCCGGCCAACGAGTTTTTATTTTCCAGCTTCATCTCACTGTTTTGCAACAAGCCAGCAGTTGTTTTATCCGTTCAGCGAGACATCACATAGCAGACAACATGGTAGGTAAAAACCTAACTAAATAAGTTTTCTTTTTTGCAAACTCGATCCCCACTATTAATGCAGTGCATCCCGTTTTATTAAAAAAAACTCGTCGTTCAGGTTAAGATTTATACCACCTACATGCGTTGACGCTCTTTTCAGGCTTCGCATTGATGCCAGTGTGACAAACCGCATGTTCAAATCTATTCTTTAATTGTTTCGCCTATTAAAGAAGCCTTAGAATCAAATCGCGAGCAAATTATTGCGTGCTGCGTTATATTTAAAATAAGTTGTAAGATTTCCCGTTCGGTGTTTGAACATTATTTTACGGGTTATTGTTTTTTGTACATTTTTTTCAAACATAATCAAAAGTAATTGTTCGTTAATTTATTCGTGTTTGATCAAAAGAGATCATAGAAGACTGATTTAGACTACGTAACAAAACGACTATCTGCTTATCAATACAAGATATAACCTAAATACTCTTGGTTTAGAGGGTCGATTCAAGACTTTTTAGCGCAATAAAGTCACTTTTTTTGTAGGGAAGCTCCAAAACAAGTCTAAATGGAACGTGCAAAGCTACAGTTTTATTAGGTTTAAAAGCAGCGAAATCAGTTTTGAGGCCAGTTTTAGGTTTTTGTGTAATCATTAGCATTTTTCTTAGCTAAAAATTCATGGCACGCCAGGTTAACTGCCGCAAAATAAGTCAGTGTACATGGTGTAGGGCAAGTAATACAACTTATGAACATTCGATTCATGGATTCAATAAAGTGCTTTCAAAGAAAGAAATTCACTTGACTACATTGTGACAACAAGACAATTGAATAGATAATCGAAGTTGTAGAACGCAAATTAATATCTAATCATTCTTAAATATACACTACATAAACCGTAGTAAGAGGGCGATAACCTTTTATTTTTATTAAATTTGTTTAACTTTCAAGAAAACAATTTCCGATGTATAGTTGTAATGTTCAAGTTATACTGAAATACTAGCAAATTTGATCAGTCGTTTAGTCCGGAATATAATTGACGTTCAATATGTTCAAAACATACAGGCATGATAGTAAATAAATGACGATATTTATCACGGTGGTTTCTTTACGAATCATAGCCGTAGTCCGTTACTTTTCTCAGAGCGTACGCAGGTGACATTTTGCCTTTTCGTGGAGGGGTCACACGCGTGATTTCGCTCGAGCTTGCTGTTTTTGCTTGCTCTCTTGAAAATTTAAGTTTCAGTCTTAGCGTTTATCCCTAAATCTACTCAACTCCTTATCTTTTATCCTTTTCACAGGCAGTCTTACCGTGGGACTAAGAGAAAAACCAGAAGCAAAGAAACGTCGCAAGCGAACCATATTCACCTCTGATCAGCTGAAAAGACTGGAGTCAGCTTTCGACAGGCAACAGTATTTGGTCGGCACTGAAAGAGAACGCCTAGCGCGAGAGTTAAACTTGTCAGAGACCCAAGTCAAGATTTGGTTTCAGAACAGGAGAATAAAGTGGAGAAAGGAACATTTGTATGCTGGACACGCAGACCAAATACAGCACGAAAGAGAGAATTTGCAGGAGGAAAAATTTGATTAAACTCCGTTTTGAACAGTAATACCGCGCGTGTATGCGATTGTCCTGAATATCTTGAACTTTGGCGCGCTTATATTTCAATTTAGTTTCAGTTACTTAAGTTAATATACTGAGAAGCTTTGCCATTGCGGCGAATAACTTGCTGTGGTTGAGAAATACCCCTCTTTGCCAAAAGCAACTGAATACCTTTTAAATGGAGCAGCGTTCATATTTCGTTCAAATGCAGCCTAAACGTTTGCAAGAAAGGGCTTCCGAGAAATGTGTGATATAGCCAGTTTTTTAATGCCGAATCATCGCTTATATTTGTACATATGTGAGTAAAAACATTAAAGGGTGTTGGACTTCACAACGCCAAATTGAATAGAAAGTCAGCGTGAATCACCGAGTTTCTTACAATGCTCAGATATTTGCAAGATTGCTCTAAAACCAAATTCACAATTAACGCTTTGGTTCTGATGTAAACGGGGTGGAGTTTTTCTCTGGCGATTAATGACACTTGCACTTCATTTAGGTACTTAAGACACTGGTTTTTCAAAGAAGCACCAAAACACATTAGGTTTTTTTTTTGGACTGTTTTCCTATTCACATTCCTTGTCAGTAACTGTGCTCGCATTGTAGGTGGCTCCTCCTGACATGTTTTACTTTTGATATAGGATATAATGGAGCCGAAACTAACTGTGGGATTGCACACATTTTAGGCATCCTACTAACGAACCGTTACGACTTATACAAGATATCTCAAGCAACAACAATTTTCCCTGTGAAATCTCTAAAGAATACAATCCGTTATCAGCAAGCAAACTCCACAAACTTGGAAACCTATTGTCTTAGACAAATGGATAAAACGGCAATGCAAAGGAGACTTTTGATATTTCGGTTTTGCTTCGGTGGGGCAGTGAAACACAAACAACTGGCTTTCACAGCTTATTTGATTAAGGGTGCGTTAGATCGATCGTATTCCCGGATAACAATACGCAAAACTTGCGGTTTTGTTACAAAACAAATCTCCTCCACTGTAATTTTTTGCCCGGCGCTTTAAAGGTCTGTGCATCTTAAGATATTTTTTCAACTAGATTTCCTGACTCTGAACGACAAAACAAGTAAATTCTCTAGTTTATTCCATTTATTCCTATTCCGCAATACGGTCAATATATTTACGTAAAAACAAAACAAACAAACAAACAAAAAAAAAGAAAAATATAAAACACACCAAACCACAACCTGCCCGTTCCCATTTTGTGTTATCATTAATTACCGGGCCCTGGGCGACAATGCGAGGCTGCTTAATCATAGCGCGGTCACTAAGCACCAAAACATGTTTGATAGAGAGCTCCAGAATCATGGAGGAGTCAACAATAGATGAACCAGAAGATACCAAGTCGAATGGAGATAGCGACCTCATCACTGAACAAGAAAGTGGTGTTGTTGTGAGATTTGATATTGGAAGATTTGTGCTGTTTCACAGAAAATTGTGTCAGCTGACTGAACCATTTGTAAAATGCCATGAAAGTTTCAATTTCATAACCAGGTTTGTCAGCCAGCTGTTTTAATACGTCCTATCACTTCAGTAAGCAAAATGAAAAGCCTTGAAGTTGCGTTGTAAACAGAGACTTCATTCCGTAAATAACAGTTCTTTATTAGTTGGAAACATTCACACGTGACTATATATTTCGTTATCGAGCAAATACTGCTCAAGACTACAGTTTTCAGTGGTGACAGAATGGGATTGAAAAATCAGCTGAAAATCGGTGTCTTAAGTAGAATCATAACTCGCCTGAATCGGAGTAGCCTCCCACAGAGTCAGTTTTGGAGTTTCCTTGCAGGTTGCAAGGAAAATTGCTTCCCTCAAATTACCTGCATGGGAATCTAGAATCTTAATCGTAACAATCAAACCGTTCCCTTTTTTCATGACTCTGTTGCTTGTGATGTCATAAAAAACTAGATTGTTAGACTTGAAAGCGATTTCCTATGTCATCGGCCTCCTCTCCTCGAAAAAATGGGGAATAGAGTCTCTCTATCTCTGAATTTTCATTAAACGAGAGGAGATAGTTTTACACAGGCTAAGAAGCAAAAGCAGAAAAAAAACTGTAAATGCACCAATAGATGCCTGGTGTATTTATTTAATTCTGTGGGCATTTAATAGTTACCCTGCAAGCAGAGGTTTTTCCCTTGCATGGCTTTTAGCGTTTACAAAGTCATTCACGTGGCTTGTCTGTGGCATAATTGGTTTGTTGACGCCCATAAACGCTAAAAGCCATGCAAAAGAGAAACCTCTGCTTGCAGGGTATTCAATAGTTAAAAGGCATGTAAAATAGAGAGATGTTCATTCTCATACCTAGCTGTAACAAGCTCAAAAAATAAATTTGATCCCGATGAAAATGTGAAGAGAGTTTATAAATAGCAGAACATCCAGTCCACCTATTGATACATCTAGGTCGTCTAGAGATCCATTTGCTCTTTTCAATCTCAACTTTGATATCAGGGTCATGGTGTTGTGATTGTTGGCCTGTCCTTACTTTGAACTTGATATTGAACAAAGTGCAATGTGCAAACCCTTTTTAATAAAGAAAGAAACTGCATAAATTGAATGATTATTGCACTCCTTTTTGCTATTTGCTAGTTTGTGGAGTAATTGTCCTGGGGGGAGGGGCATCTATTAGACTGGGGCATTTATTAAAGAGGGGCATCTAATACAAACTTAACATTGTGAGATCATTTACAGTAATCACAATATTTCTCATTCCCATGCATTGTCTTTGGTTTTGTTCTTCTGCTTCTGCTTAGGTCTCCAACAGTCTGGTTTTCACTAAATTGTAAGTGATAGAGTTGTGAGCAGAACTGGAGTACTGTTTTCACTAGATCATAACACACTGTGCTTCTGATTATGTCTCCAAATCGGTTGTGCTCAAATCAGACTGCGCTGTGAGTGAAACCAGCCTTGAGCAATTACCCTTGGGTAGACAGTGTGGCAAAATTTATTTTAGGAAATTAGTGTGGATGTAAATATCTATGAAAAATTATTGTTTATAGGGAGGATCTCTGTTTACCAACAAACATTTTGATATTCAAATGTCCAAGTTTCATTTAAAATATGCATCCCTGCCATAAGCTCGTTATTGATATTAAAATGTTTAAAAAATTTTTTTTACCTTTTTTCAAGGTGGCAGTCCCCAAGGCTCAGTGTGGTGGTAATGACTGGTTCTGTTTATTTATCTATCAGATATCCAGGTAAATAATCCCATGGAGTTAAACTGACAGGTTTTTTGAAAGACTGTTGTTAGCGCAAATTTAGGGTTTGTTACCATGGCAACACAAATGCTCTGTTTACAGTTAATCCAGGATAATTGCTAACCATTCTTTGGAGTTCCTGTTACTTGCCTTCCTTGGGGGATCAATTTCTGTCTCCTCCGATGGTACATACTGGTTACATACCTACATGTAGATAAATCACGTTAAAATGTTACTTTGGGCTTATCTCAACATTACTGGTAACTTGATGTTGTTTCATTCTTAATTTTGCAGTGTATCTTCTTCTATTTCCACTGTTATACTCTATTGTCATACTTTCTTTGGCTGCTGTGAAAAGGTTGGGATCTAAAAACTCAAGAGGTGCTGTAAACGCAAGAATTAGAAACTTGGTCAAGAGAAAAGAAGATGATTATGCAAGTTTGGTAAGTATTGTTGACATGTAACAAACCTATAAAGAAAATTGGGCTTATAGTGGAGGATATTTTAAAAGTATTTGCTTGTAGCATGTAGGATCGATATAGGGAAAAAACAAATTCTGTCCACACCAGCCAAAAATTCCATTTAACCACTGCTTGGTTAGCTCAGTTTGGAGAGCGCTGGTGTGCTGATCATGAGTGGGAGTTTACAGGTTCAAACCCTGGCTACTGGACCAACATCTTTAATTAACTGAGAATAAAGTAAAGTCCTGCCTTTGTAATGACATCTGCAAACATATTTATTCTTTCTAGTCTTCTCATGATCAGGAACTTACTGAAAACCCTAAGACCTGTCTGTTAAGTTTTTGTAAAGTAAAACAACATAGCCCACATGGATATATGGGGTTGGTATTCGCAGTCCTAAGCTTGTGCCTTAAAAAAAATTGCCTGGTTGTGGTGGTTAAACAAAACCAGAACCACAACCTCTTCAAGTCTATCAAGAAACGTGCCACATATGTGACTACCTGTAAACATGCAGTCTATGTATGTATCTATAGATTTATAATTATGCATGCAACTGATATAATACATGTACATGTAAGTTATAGTTGCATCAACAGCACTTGCATGTTCCACAAATGTCCTTCGGGAAGATGCTGAAAAGGCAAATGATTTTTGTCCCTGATATTTAGAAGGTGCATTTCAATAATCCTTCTGTTAAATTACTCACAAGCAGTACTGAAATCAATTTTTGTCTCTCACTTGCAAGGAACTGAAACAAGCAGCTAAGAAACAAGCTCACAAGGACCTACATGCATTTATCAACATGTAAGATGCAGTTACATAAACCATATATAGACCTCATTTGCTTGTTGTTTTGTTACTATTTAGAGGGTATTACACGGTGGCGCGAAGATATGAATTTTATTTTCGAGTGTCAAAACCGCGAGTGATTAAAATATTGTTTTTGCCACAAGAAAATAAAATTCATATCTTCAAGCCACCGTGTAATGTTCTTTTTATTATATAGACAAAACGACATTGATAAAATAATAGGGGGAAATGACCGAAATTACGTCATCGATAAACTTACGTGTGAGATTATGGAAAATAAACCACTCGGGTCCCGGATGTAGTTTTTATGAATTTTACGAGTGGTATATTTTCCAGTAAAACACTTGTGTCTATATAATAAATTGTAATTTATTGATTGATCAATATATTGATCTGGAGATTTAATTCTTTCCCTTGTTTGAAATAAAGAGTGCATGTATGTGAGAAAGGCAATAAGCACAAGAGGGTAATGATGGGAACAAGCTTAAGTGCAGAACGATTTCCTGAATAATTAACTCAAATATCCCCCAAAAAGTGCTTGCGAGCGACTGGGGATGAGGCAGAGGATGAACTTATCCATTTTAAAATAGAATACTCCAGCCTTGAATATCATCATATTCTCTACGGTGGGGCAATAAAATATTCAAAGGAGGAAGGTCTATTCCTTATAATGACTGAATTTTTAAGAGGGACTCATCTCTCTGTTGGACATGATTTAACAGCTGCACTACATGTTACTGCTATGTTACCTTGAGAATGATATATAAGTAGTTACTAAATGATTGTTTTTAACAAACTCTTTCAGTAATATTGCTAGTTTTAAAGGGCTGACTGAAATGTTTTCCTTCGGTGACAATTAAAATAATACATAACCCTCACTATCTATGTTTTAGCAGTTGTAGTTAGATGCATTACTTTGAAATTTGCATTGTGCCTTAATATTTTTCAGCTGTGTTCAGATTCAAACCTATGAAGACCGCTTTTGTAAATACCTTGACAAATTTTATAGGTATGGTTTTGCCACGTCACTCTTACATGTTAGGATAATATTATTTTTATATTATGTGCTTTTTGCTTGAAAACAGAAAACTAAATAATAATTGTAGGTGACAACTAACTCATTTTAAACAGATAATTGGGATTGAAATTAAGTGCTTCTGGCAGAGAAATGGGATGGCATTTTGAAACTGATATCCAGGATTCCATCACCCCATAATATATAACAGATCCAACACCAGCTTATATGTAGCGTTTTGCATAAGTTATCATTGCTTGGGTTGATTACTTATTATAAATGTAGGTTTTGAATAAAGAATTTTTGTTGTTATTAATATATCTAAGTCACTTATAAATGTTTTCATTAACGACAGGATTTGCAAGTGGGAAGATAGTTATCATTCAAAGATGTAAGTCATTTCTTGGACCCGGACAGAGGAATGTAGATTTTAAGGATTGTGAAATATTTTTCAGCTCCAGCCAGGAGAACAGAGAGAACAGCAGCAGAAGTCGAGCTTAAGCTCTACCCATTATTTAACAACTGGCACCAGAACTGACAAGTTGGAGTGTCATTTTGAGTTTGTGATTTATTACTTTAAATGCACAACTTGCCAGTTCTGGTGCCAGTTGTTAAAATGTTGGATAGAGCTTAAGCTCGACTTCTGCTGTTCTCTCTGTTCTCCTGGCTGGAACACAGGTTCATTTCCTGAAGAGCAGCTGGTAATCCAGCCTATATAGAGATATCCACCGGATAATCACTATCCAGTGGACAAGTATTAGGGAAACCAACTGCGCTATTCAATGGATAGACATTTACCCAGTGGATAGTGGTGTCTACCTCTTGAACAACTGGGGCCTGCTGATAAATTTTATTTTGCTCTTTAAGTAAAGTTCTTTATTGAGTTGTGTTCTTTTCAGCATAAATGGTCTGTGGCCCATTGACATTGGCATTTGATCCTTTTTCTTGCTGTAGATTTTACTTCGCTTAAATGTGACATGTTATTGATTAAAGCCTTTTAAGTCCCAAAAGTGACCAAAATCAATATTCTCCCAACAGTATCAGTACACAATCAACAGAAAAGGTTAGGAGAACTGATAAAATGATCACTGAAGGGAGAATGCTTTGATCTTTTATCAAATTTTTTCAACCTTTTTCTTTATGGAAATGTATAATGACCAGTTTGGAGAATTTGTATGTGGATATTGGAGCTTAAAGGGTTAATAGCAAGAGAGAATATTGAGACAGAGAGGGAAACGCCCAGTTTAAGCCTTGGAGCTGATGTGAATTTCACCCAAAGTTATTTTTAGACACATTAAACGGTTAAAATTAATCAGAAGTTGGTTTCCTGAGAGGTCCACAAACTTTTATTCAGTGTTGTCAAGAGAGAATAAGGGTACATTTTATTCTCTCTTGGTGTGTCCATTACAATAGTCTGCATTGTTTGCTTTGAGGCAGTTGTCCATGGACTTCAGGAAATTTCAAACAATCAATTAAATGTGTGCGGGCCTCAGGAATTAGACTTCCGTTTAATTCTAAAATACCAGAAATAACTTAAGTGAAAGTCACATATCCCAGCCAACATCCTCTGTCCAATTGTTCTCTCCAATCATTGGTAGAAATATCAAAAATTAGTACCCCCTTTAAAGTAACAGTTTCTCACCTTCAATGAGCAGGGTGTTCATTAGGCATCGGAGGTCGGAGCAGTTTCTCTTTCTTATGATTCTTTAACCAACCAAAACAGTGATTAAAGAAAACTTAGAAATCCTTGAAACCTACTGTGTTTGTCCCCAGTAATAAAAGTGGTCCACTAATGACTTGCAAATTACATTTTCTGTTCTGGTCTCTGTTCATGATTACAGACCCCAAAAGCACTTTTGTTCTGTTTTTCAGGTGTCTGTTTGCTCTTTTACTGACGTCATTCATATTAGTTTTATTTCCTGGAAGATACCTCATCACCTTAGGGATATTTGCTGTTTTTACCGGAAATTCAGGTTTTCAACAAGGTGTGGCCGATGTGTAGACACGTAATACGAAAGTCAGTTGGTGTGAGCATGTCTCCTTTGTCTCGACTTTCTTTGATCAACTTCCTTTTTACAGTTTTTAGACGCACAGTAATGCAATCTAAGATAAAGTTACAGCAGTTGAAAAAAGGAATATACGCACATGGATATTGGAGCCCTCAAGTGAAAGGTTTGAGTAGAAGTTATCCAAAAATTGGAACAGAGGCACAAGATAATGACTACGATGATGAGTGGGTAAGTATATCAAAGTTGATATGCACAGTTTATTGAACAAACATGATTATGAAACAAGCCAGGATCAAAAAGAAAACGTCAGTCCCGTAAAGCTACGGTAAAACGAGCAACTGCCACAAAACGAGTTGAAAAACGATGTTGTGCGTTTTACCACGCACGCTCAAACCTGTCTTGCGACAAACCAGGTTGCAAGACAGGTTGCAAGTTGTGTGAATACTAGCTTGTTATTGGATAAAATTACAGGGAGTCATGTCATACACAGGACTATGTTACTTGGTGCGAAGCGAGTAATCTATCGCACCCCTTTCTTCCCCCATTCCTACCTTAGGCTTGTTGCTTGCTCGCCTCGCTAGGGCCGTAGTTAGCAAGAAGAAGAGTGAGGCACTTGCCTTGTCCAGGGATTATCGCAAAATTGAAAAAAAGAAAAGTTCAGATGGGAAAGTAATCCCCAGCGGGAAGAGATTGATTTTTCGTCAGAAATACCTTAATAGAAAGTGCTGAAAAAAGCAGAGTTCAAGATTTCTAAGCGGTGGGCTTGACGCCAGAGCCCCCGAGTGGCTCGCTCCTTTGGCGATCGCAGATCTTTCCTCGTGGATGCCTAAGGTCTGGCTAAAGCCTGCCCGCCCAATAGCCAAATAAAAACCCGAACAAGAGAACAGAGCGACAGTCTAAAATCTACAAGGGAATTTAAACTCTAAATGTATCAGATAACATTCGGGCACTCTATACCTCAGCTACATGTATGTAGGATTTATTGGTGAGCTGTGCCTAGGACTAAGTTTGTGTGTGACACACGTCCTGCATACTGATAGGATCAGCCATGATTGTCGAGTCGACTACATCCTGTGTGGCATATCCATTGCTAAATACAGTCGGCTCTCGCTAAAGAAGGACACCTTTAGTGGGAACCTTTGGGACGAACACTATGCGTCCGTCTTATAGAAAGTAAAATAAAAAGAGTATAGAAAGGCAGCGACAAACTCAAGGTCTCCGTTTTACAGAGGTGTTCGTTATATGAACTAGGTAGGGTTGAATGTAAGCTAATCTGATGTGCTTGTTTCTTCAGTATGATGCGGAGCAAGAGACTTCTCAGTCAGAATCCGACAGTTCGGAGGATGCAAACGATCTCGAGGAGGATGAGGTTATTTGAGTTGTTTCTCTGTAGTACACTCTAATTTTTTCAATTTTCGCGTACTTTTGGATAAGGTACATCGTCATATTATAATGAAATGCGATGATACTTTGAAATTCTTCGTTCTACTGATTAATGGAGAACTAAAAAGGGGCTACGATTTTGTTCTCCATAGAGAGCCTCAGCGCTAGTTATATCCGCTGAATTCTTGTTCTTAATGACAGTGATTTTTCTTGCATAATTTATGTCCCAAAAGCTCTCGTGTTCATTGGCTACAAAACTGTTGACACGCGTTCGTTAAATAGAGTTATTTCGAAAAACGGAACAGTCCGGACGTCCTCTTGCCCTTCACTCCCCTCCCTTCCTTGAAAAGTTTGCTTGTCAACTTTGTTTGTTATTCGCTTCGCGCAACTTGCGCTATGCCACAACATTAATTAAGTGGGAGGAGGGGTGGGGGAACGCTGAAGAGGTAGTGGACCGGAAGTCCGAGTGACGCTTAAGTTCTTCATGAGTATGCAGAAGTAGGGTGACAAACTTTCACCGTCTGATTTCGTTGTTTGTTGGCTTGTTGTTTTTCGGTTATTGTGGTTGTTATTCATCTATTGTATTGTTATTCATCTATTGTATTTTACAGGACACGCCTCGAACAAAGAGACGAGCAAGTAAGCTGGTTATTGATTCTTCAGACACCACTAATAATTTATTCTTTCCTGTAACGTGCTGCTCATTTGTCGTCGTCGACGAATTTCTTTTTGTTGTTTTTGATGTCGATACTTATCGTGTGGCCTTCAAATTTTTGCCGGAGTTTAATTCTCTGGATGGATGATTATATTTCGTTATGCGGGAATGAACTTTTGTGATTGGTTAACTCTGGCTTTTCTTGCTGGGAATTAATTTTTGGAATTCTCAGCTAGTTGTATAGGACATCTTCGTGTTCATTCTACTTACGTGACTATTGAGTTGTGCTATCTAATACAGGGGAAAAACTATGTAACAACTGAAGTTCTCTCATTGATTGTTTTGCATTTAAATCTTGCTGTTTTGTAGTTTAATTAATGATTTCCGACGGTACTCCACTTCATCTTCAAAAATTATTTTTTGTCCCAACAATGCACCTTATATTTTAAAATGGTGGCGAGTTTAACTATTTTGATAATTAATCGTCGATGCCTCGTTTCAAGGCTAAAGTGTTGTTGAATATACCAGATTCGTTTTGTTTATGTTCGGATCTTCCCGATCGTCCCAGTCGTGTCAAATAATGTTTAGACCATCGGGACGATCAGACAGAAACCGACTACCCGAACGATCGCAAACGACCCAGACGACTGAGACGACCTCGGTCTCTTGGATAGAGTTGAGCTCTATCCGAACGATTGGGACGAGTGTGTAAATTTGGAAGCGATCATGTGGAAACGCTCTCACACGACTGAAACGATGGGGGCGATGGAAGGCTATCCCAGATTTCATCACTAGTGCTCCAGTAATCGGGAATAAATTCGTCCAGAACGCCGCCGAAGTCGGCGTGTGGGCGCTATTTGAAAAAGAGAAAGTCCGTTCCATAAAGTTCTAGACGTGATACTATGTCTTCGCGGAACTCTTGTAGGTTTTCTACGCCACAAAATCGAGAGAAAAAGCAGATAGCAAGGCAAGAGGTTCGCTCTCCGATTAAATGCACCATTATGCTTGGCTTGTTTGCTAAACTCGTGTTTGCTATTCCACTGTCCGACCTAGAAACTTCGCTGACGACCACGCGCCTCTTGTCTTTAAGGCGGTCGAGACGATCATATAGAAATTACCAATCGTTCCAGTCGTCCGGATCGTCTCAAAATTTTTTGAAACGACTAGGGCGATCGGGACGATCATATGGAAACCAGGCTTCTCAAACTCATCAATAATTCATAAAGAAAATTCAAAGGAAATTAATGTTTAATGAGTGTTTGGATATCGGATGAAAAACTGCTCATTTTTGCATCCTTAATTTCTCCTTCAAAAATAATTTTGTTTGAGAAGAAATATCAAACATTCGACACAGTGTTTCATCACCAGATGAAACACCTCGCAGTTCGTCAAAAATACTCCGCTACGCGTCGTATTTTCATCTCTCTTCTCGGTGTTTCATCTGGTGATGAAACACTGCGTCTCAGGTTTGATATATTACTTAAAATCCAGTCTTGGCATCGAGGCTTAGGGGAATAAAACAGAAATTGTAAATTGTAATTCCGTGGGATACCTGTGGCACTCCCACGGTAAAAATCCGGTTCGGTTGTACCCAAAATTGCAAAGCCAGCCAATAGGATTGCCTAAAATCTTTATCGATTATCTCTTCTTCCAAGCCGACCAATCAGATTGTACAAAGTCTGTATCGATTTTTAATCGATTTGTTTCCTCTGAAGAACGTTGAAGTCAGAACGTTCCTTGCCAAATTTATCGCGCTTGAGTTTTCCCACTCGTGGGTTAAAATGGCTTGTTAACCAGCGAAATCCTTTGGGATACTGGCAAGTCACGAAAAGCGACCTAAGCCAAATTATTTCTTTCCTTCATGATTCTTTTTTCTTTAGGTCTAGCTTTTTCTTAAGGTTTTAGTAGCGTCTGGTTGCGGGCCGTGATTTCCGATAGATTTTTCTATTCGGAGTTCGCCAGTTTTTGCCGAGCACAGCTAGAGTTCAGTTTTTTTCTTTTCTTATCGAAAACACCTTGACGATGGGAGGTTAAATCGCGTAAATTTCAACTCGTACCCTTGACGTTTGGCGGTGAAATCGCGAAAATATTAGGGAACTTAAGAACCACGACGAAGTTCACGACGACGACGTCTGTTGACTGGGAAAAGACTGGAACGAGAACGTCAGCTTCGGCGGGAAAAAGGAAACTTAAGATGCAGTCGATCGGTAAGTCGACGACGACGACACTGAATGTAAACAAACATATAGAAGTAGTACAACTGTGATGTTCGTTCGCAACAAGGTTTTTTCGCAAAGGCGTCTTTTAAGACGATGCAAGATCTTATTTTATAAGCCGTACGTCTACTTTCATTGACGATGACGAATTTTTAGTGTTGTCCGACCTTTTCGAATGGAAAAATCTCTGCTTTCCGTACGAAGGTTATTCAACTTTCGACCTGAATAACATGACCGAGTCCGAGTGTCTGTCAGAGTTTAGATTTGGAAAAAGAGACATTCCGATGCGATAGCTTTATTCCATATAAAGTTCATTTCCTCTATATTAAAGATGTATGATTTGCCTGACCTAAATACGTGGACAAATAAATTTGTCACTTACGAGTTCGCTCTCTCGGCCTGCACAGCTCAGTGTTGTCTTCGAAGTAAACACAATTGATCAGTCAAATTTTCACTCAATGTCGCTTGTTAGGAGAAAAAAGAAAGGATACCTGGATTTACGAGGTGAAAAAATACAAAGCCCTTGAAAAATCGCTTAAAAGCAGGGAGTTATACCTGCCGCAGCTCGTGGACTACAGGACGACGTGATTCTACTGTGTTTGGCGTCGTCGACGACAACACGACGACGAAATTTGTTAACCGCGCTTGCGCAGTGCACGGTATCTCACTTCCGGTCGTCGTCGACAAAGTCGTCGTCGTGGTTCTTAAGTTCCCTATTGTCCTCGTCGATCGACGACTCGCTTTCGGCATGGATTGGACTTCTGGATGGGACACGGATCAGGACCTTAGTAAACTTATTATACCTTGGAATCAGGGATAATCATTGGAACTATGTTAACTTTGAGACCTTGGAAACACATTGCAATTAATTTTTAACCGTATCAAGAGCATCTTGGAATATTAAACTTTCATCTTGGCTTAAAACATTGGAACTTTATCGAACTTTAATTGTAACCCTGGGTTCGACCCTGGATAAAAAAGCAAGCGGATGTTTTGTTTTGTTTTGTTCCATTAACCTAAAACTGCAATGTTTATTTCTCTTTGAAAAAGTTACCTGTGGCTACTTACTACCAAGATATGACGTATCTTTATACATATAGTTCCTGTTCAGGTTAATTAGAGAGCATTATGCGCGTGTGCTCCATTACTTGTTTCCGTTAACATTCCAATTTAAGTCACACGGGTAAACCTTGTTTTGATGCAAAATAACATCTTTTTCTTATCCAAATCGTGCTATGAAAGTAACTACATAGCGATAGATCAAAACAAGATCAACTCCATCCTTGCGACCACTGACAACTATAAATTTAGCTTACGTAGCAGGTGTCGAAAGGGGTAGGGGATAGGGAGGAAGCAAAAAGGGGATGTGGATTGGGGAGAAATATTAGCCTGTCACGCAGGCTACGATAAATTCAGTCATATTAAAGCACATTAAACCAACCCATACAGGTAACCTACTCATCGATGCTCATAACATGACACATCTTTCCGGTTTCTCTAATTTTTCCAAATTCAGATAGAACGCCATTATGCTTCCATAGACCAACGCATCCCATGGAAACGACTTTAGGCGTCTTGTTGTAATTTGTTTACCCACGAAGTACTAAGGAGTTCATAAGAACTCGTTGAAACGTGTCCGTGCGTTCCAGATCGAATTGGAATTTGGAAGTGTTGGTTTTTAAGGAGAAGGGAAACGCGGAGTACCCGGAGAAAAACCTCTCGGAGTAAGGGAGAGAACCAACAACAAACTCAACCCACATATGGCGTCGACGCCGGGATTTGAACCCGAGCCACATTGGTGGGAGGCGAGTGCTCTCACCACTGCGCCACCCTTGCAACCCAAGGAAGAAATCATCTTGAGGCTCAGAAATGAATTATACATTTTTTTTTCTCCCACAAGCCTTGGAGCCAAGTATGGTCTAGATGCTGTAACAAAGTTATGAGAGAAAATTAATATGGCCGTAAAACGGCAAAACTTTATTGAGGACACGCGTTAGCAAAACAGTGGTTTGTTAGCCCTGTTCTGATCTGTGATTGTCATCTTTATTTCTAGGACTCTTCTCAGGGCTGTCCATGGTCACTCATTTCAGCGATTACCGTAAGAAACAAAAGCGGATCAATAGTGGTAAGTTGTGCTTGCTCTCACTTAACTCCTGTTCAGTTCTGATCTAGTCTAAAAGGCAGGCATATAAAGGGGCGCAACTCAGTAGGCCCTGTTTGCAAATAGCCTGCGTAGTTGGCGGAATTAGCGGACGAATGCTGTTTTTTTTTAGCGGCGGAGCTGCGATAAGATTGGGGGCTAGTCAAATTTGGCCTCTTTAGTTTTTCCCGAAGTGCCTAGTGGATCCTGAGTGACTATTGTAGCTACATTTAGTTGTTTTGACCGTGATTGTGGTGATTCCCTTCTATGTTTTTACACACTAGGCGTAGGTTGTTTGTAGCAAGTCGGATTCTCGTTTTTTGTTTTGTGCGTGACTGATTACCCACAGGTTCGTATTACACTGCTTTCCTTGATTGGCTGGCCATAAGTGAGGTGACAAAAGTGGGCGGCATTCAAAAAATCCTAAGAAATGTGGCAGGCAAGTGGCAAGCGGGATTTTCCCTTACAACTCCACTGCCAAGGAAGTACACCGCGCGCGTATAACAATCCCGCCAGTTATTTAGGCTCGATGTAGTTTGTAGGTGGTTGATGCGATCACTGGTAACCAAGCCTTAGTAGTCGATGAAGTATATGTTCTGGTCTATGCGGTAATGGACCGTTCCTGTATTTCACCCCAGTGAGTACACAAAATGAAACAGGGTCGAGGCTTGGGTCGACAATACCGTGCGGCTAAGATAATTAAGGGATAGACCGATAGATGAGATCTAGCAACGTATTTTGTCGTCTTTTTTCAGGAAACTGTGCCTCTTGCGATGTTTCATTTTCTTCATTACTTAAAAAGAGAGTGAGTAACAATTTAGATACTAGAGTGTGTTGACATGAAGAATTGTGCTATTGACGTTTCGACCCGTCGCTTTCCTTCTTCTCATCACACCCCGCGCGTCTCTAGGGAGAGATAGAGAGAGACGACTGGGAAGGAGTCAGCCTTACCACTTTTTCAGTATCACCTCACCCATTTTTGGAGTTATTTTAACTCCAGACTGGGAGTTAAAGAACTCTCTTTCAGGAGTAAAAATGACCCAAACTTGGAGTTAAATTATCAGTTAAAGTAACCACTCCATTTTTGGAGTTATAATAACTCCCTAAAAATTACTCTGTGGGAAAAGTAGCAGCTGTCGCCACCTTTCAACTACATCGGGCTATGGTTAAAGGAATGTTGCGATCTCTGGTTTTTGTTTTTGTTTGTTTTTTTTTTTTGTCATTGATTCTATGATTTTTTCCATTCAAAGCAATACTGCCGGCATTGTGGGGACAGCTTTTGTTCTCGTTGCTGCTCGAAACGTGTGAAAAGAGCTGTGTTTGGCGCTACAGGTTCAGTATATAAACATTCCTATTTTATTTGCAAAACACTGATAGAAATATAGGTATGCTTCTCCTACACATCCACATGAGTGACCTTATTTTCTCTACTAGGTAAAGGGTTCTTATCATTCCTCCTCATGCGTGTGGGGGATTTAGCCTTTGATTCCGACATTTTTGTTCATGCTGTCTGTGTTCTGATGTATGTGCTCAAAATTCAAAGTCTAATATAATATTTATCTGCTACGCGACGGTACTTTACTCAGGATGGCTTCCTGGATCCCACCCCTCATTACGTTCCTTAAGCTGTGGTAAAACAGGCAACAAAAACGTGCAGCTTGTTTTGCAACATTCCTGCAAAACAAGTTGAATAGCTATGTTGCGCGTTTTACCACCCACATCAAATCTGTCTTGCAACAAATGAGGTTGTTGCAGATCTACTCTCTACTTTCTGCAGCAACCTTTGGCAACCATCAACGACCTTATTTGTTTCAAGACAGGTTTGATTCGCTTTTCATCTCGTTCTGCAGCAATTTTGCAAAACAAGTTGCACGTTTTTTTTTTCCCATTTTACCGTAGCTTTAGTCTTATTCAAGCCAACGGTGAGGCCAAGGTGCTTTAAAAATGACGACCGTTTCGTAAGGTAGTATAATCGTGTATTTCACCTAGGTAGGTCACTTGGCTATACAGGATTCTCTGAGCATAGCAGGCACTCTTGCAGCTTTGTGGTCGTATTAAATATCACTTTTTCCTTTGTCTTGTTTATTAACAGCTCCTGCAGCTTACGAAGAGACCGTGCTAGTTTGCAAGAGTTGTTATGGATGCCTTATGAACAAAGCAGACGAAATGAAAACGGACATTTGGTGATTGGGGCGACCTTTAACGGAATCACAAAAACTCTTTAGTTGATAAGCCCCTAAATACAATCTAACGAAAGACGAGATGAAGAGTATAACTATACGACCAACCTAAGAGAACACCGAACCAGTGTATTATATTCGGCCAATTCGGAGTTCTGATTTATAAAGATTCTAATTTATTACCTAAATTCTTCGTATTATTGACTTACGTAGATGCAATTTTTATCTTGTGTTTGAAATAAAATGAAATAGCGATGCAATCAATAGTTTTTAGTAGATTTAACCCAATTCCCACAAGATCTATTCGTGCATGGTTCGAGCTCGGCTCAATCTCCAGCCTCGGGTGTCTCGATGCGCCCGCGGTACTTCCGGTGGAGAAGACCGCGGGCGCATCGAGAAACCCAAGGCTGGAGACTGGGAAGACCTTAGATAACAATGACCTCAACCAGGTTGGCGTCCAGCGCTTTTAATGAAAACAAGGGTTTGGTTGGGGTGCTCAGTCTCACGGGCTCATAAAACCTGATCTTGGTCATTGTTATTTAAGAATTTTCTGGGGACTGAGCCTAGGTTCAAGCGGGCTGAAACACTTATGGTTTTTTTATCCAGAAATGCGTGCAATGGCGGAAAATTGCCAGAAGGCTGGCGATTCAAATTGAATGCGAAAAGTAGCCTCTTGAAGAGTGGCGTTGGCCATTAATCGCCATTTCTGCCAAATACGCCATTTTCGCCAAATCGCCACTTTCAAAAGGGCCCCGTTGCCATGTCATTTGAATTTTTGTTTACAATTTGGCGATTTTGGCGGTTAATCGCCATTTCTGCAATTTTCGCCAACTACGCCATTTTCGCCAAAAACGCCACTTTCAAAAGGGCCCCTTTGCCATCTCATTTGAATTTTTGTTTACAATTTGGTGATTAATCGCCATTTCTGCCATTTTTGCCAAATACGCCATTTTCTTCATTGCGTGTATTTCTCGACATAACCATGATGTTAACAATAATGTGCCAGCAATGTCCACAGAACCCACGGTGCCTAAGATGACTATCGTTCTATAGTTGCTATTGTGCCCATATGACCTAGGTACCCTCGATGATTACAGCGCCCACAAAGACTACCGTGCTCACAGTGCCAATAATGGTCATGACAATATCCACAATGACCATGTTGACCAGTGCCCACGGTGCCCAAAATGACCATCGTACTGACAATTATAACAATACCTAGGGTGCCCACGATGACGATAGTGCCCAAAGAGACCACTATGACCAAAATGCCCACAGTTTGCATGGAACCCTGGTTTTTATCCTTGGTTTAAAATTTTATTCTCCTTTGTTACAAACTCATTATCATATTTTACCATACCCAAAAATTAAAACTTAAACCAAGCACAACACATACAATAACTACGGTGACCACAGTTACCACAATCACCATGAGCCCATGTTGCTTGCAAAAAACACAGTGGCCCCGGTACCAAGCGACCTCGATGACCACAGTGTCCACAATGGCCGGCTGATGTGCCCATGATGATCACGAAAACCACAGTGCCCACAATGATCGTGATGACTACAGCACCCTCTGTGGCAGCTTTGGCTATGGTGCTAACGACTGCTATTTAAGATCAGTGCCCACGATGACCATTATGTCCATCATTCCTATAATTAACATGGCTCCCCTGATGCCCAAGATGACAGAAATACCCAGTGTGACCACGGTCCAACAACGATCACAACGCCCAGGGTGCCCACTGTGACTATGGTGCCGTTAGTGCCCATGATTTTCAAGGTGGCCAGGATGACCGTAGGCCCCGCAATGAAAATGGTACCATGGTGCTCATGAGAACCATGATGCCAACCGTGCGCATGATGGCCACAGTGGTGAAGAAGACCATGGTGTCCACGAATGTATTACAGTGCGACTACTCGAACCGTGGCACTTGGAAGAAGATTGTCCAATCCCAACGACATCTGAAAACATAAGATTCTCAAGTTTTTTGGCAAACGAACCAACAACAGCAAGTTTATTCAGTATAACCATTTTTGTGCTGGTGTTACCGACCAATGAAATTCAAGGTTTAACTGGGCAACCGTTGAAATCTTTAAAACCGTTTGAACTATCCTGACCTTTCAGGGAACAGCCCTCAAATCCATGAATATTCAAGAAAGGTCCGCTTGCCTCAAAAGTTGAGAATCGTTTGTTTTCAGAAATCGTTGTGATTGGAGAATCTTCTTCCAAGTGCCCTGGTTCAATTAGTCGCACTGTAAATCTTCATACGGGTGGGAGTAGAGCTGGCCAAAGAAGTGTAGGGATTATTTGCAAGTATAGATAGCAGCGATGTTTAGGGCCTGTTTGTGCAAGGGAATCTGATTAATGTGGAAGAGGACTGAGAAAGAATTTAAATTGAGGAGCGTATGGATTAAAATAAGTCCCTGAGAAGAGTTGCTTCTCAAAATCTGGGAACTAAGGTCACCAGTAACTGGGTCGTAACACTTCGCCTAAAACCCGCTTAGTTACAAAATTGATTTATTTCCAAAACTTCGGTCCATAGTTCCTTTTTTTTGAAGTCGAATAGTAATAGCACATGGACAGTTACCTATATGCAACTACTTCTGTTTTAGTATGCTAAATAAATACTCATCCCGTAATGTGAACAGTTGTTTAGGTTCATGAGACAATAGCTATTTTATTAAAATACACAATTTCAATAGCACTTCAAATAAAAAATTATATATATTATCTCTATGTAGCTTAAATTTGAATGATATATTAAATACTGTAAGTCCACGAGCGCCTGGCCCGTCGATTTTTCCGTTGTTTATAATTTAGGCGTAAATTTCACGTCAAAGGTTTGGAGACCTTAGGATACAGGCCGCAAGGAGTTGTTGCAGCTACGTGCAACTATGATAAATTCTGCAGTACACACAGTAATGTCTAGCAGACATATGCAATAGGCATACAATCACGTGCAGTAAAACGAACTGGCGTGTAATAGGGCTGTGTAACAGACAAATGTGGCAGGCCAGGACCAAAGTCACAATGTCTCACAAATACGAACATGTCGCGGGAAATAATTTAGCTTGCCTTCCTTCCCAATGCATGATCACAAAAAATTCTGGTCGTTGTCTCTGGTTGGCTCAACTATTCCGATTCAACTGCAGGGACATGTTGCACAACGAGGAGAAAACACGAAGGTGTATGGGGTCCTTGTAACATTTTGTCTCCTCGACATGCTTCTTGACCTCTTGAAGTTGAATCTAATGCCACATGTCGCGGGGACAACTTTGCCCAAATTTGTGTCGCGCACTGAGAGACTTGTCCCTGAAACATGACTCTTGGTGTGCCCCAACCCTAAGTTTATGGCATCCATGAAGGTAACTCCTGGTAATGTAATATAATACACCAAACAATATCAATAACACGGATGGAACACGGGCTCCTTCAAAACCACTGAATGAATATGCATAGTTAGAAACAGGCGGTAATGTTTTAGCTTAGGTGTCTACTGGTATCGAAGTGTTGGACGTTGAACAGTCAAACCTGTATTAAGAGGGACCCATATAAAATTTTAGGGGAGACCTGTATTGCCTAATTTCAAACTGCGAGAGGCTGGGTATAGTCCGTTTATTCTAAGATAAACACAAGAGACCCAAAAGAGAGAGATGAGACAGAAAGAGCACATTGAGGTTAGCAACAATTGCAAGTTTGGTGTTTATTGGGCTTACATTGAACGAGATACAGCCATTCAAAAACTCCAAAATTTAACAAGAAATATATAGACGTCCGGACGGTGTGTCCAGTAACCCATATATCTCTTATAATTTTATTTTTTTCTTTCAATATAGGCCCGATTCACACCAAACTTGAGATTTTTCCCAACCTCAATATGCTCTTTCTGACTATCTGGGTCTCGTGTTGTTTATCCCAGCCCTGCTGGGTTCGAAACTAGGCAATAAAGGGGACACAAACGTCATTGAGTCTTCCCTTGTAGTATGGAAAACGAAACCGTATTAAGCGGAGACTAGCTAGGATGCTGTGGGTGTCTGCTAACTACAGGCTCCCCGTAACGCGAGATCAGTTGCATAACGAGTGTATGAATGTACAGGGGAACCTCCTGTAAGTGACCACAAACGATGATTGAGTGGTCGCCTACGGAAAGTGGGCGCCTGCGAGAGTCAAACCACAATGGGGTCTCTTTCGTGAAGCGGCCCGGACACATCTCCCTATTTGAAAGGCAATTTATTGCATGCAATTTCTAGACTAAGTGACGATATGTGTAGTTTCATGTTGTTCCTGTACTCTGAATAGCACTCACTGTTGCTACGGAAAAGATCCTTTGTCCAATTTATGTTTTTTGCTTGAGATTCAGGCAAGCGCTTATATTTAACCCAGATTCGGATTTTTCCAAAAAGGGCACTCTACATTGACCTAACGCGTCCTATTCTTACCCCAGTTAACATCATTCTCTTCCCTTCTCTAAATGCTACGTCGCTGAGATTCTTCTGGCTGAGGACATTTCCATCGTCATCTGTTGAACATGGAAAAAATAATAAGAGATCGAACCAACAAAAAACTAAGCCTTCATTTGGGGTCGCCTATGCGATACGAACATGAGAGCTTTCGTCTCCGCTCCTCCCTGTCTAGTAAGGTAGATTTCTGCAA
This sequence comes from Porites lutea, assembly GCF_958299795.1. Classification (NCBI taxonomy): domain Eukaryota; kingdom Metazoa; phylum Cnidaria; class Anthozoa; order Scleractinia; family Poritidae; genus Porites; species Porites lutea. The sequence continues at coordinate 35,868,271 of NC_133204.1, forward strand.
ATAAGCGCTTGCACTTCCAAATATAAAGGCCAATGAGAGAATTCTAGGGAAATTTCAAATTACGGTTTGTGAAATAGTATCATTTGATAGCCCTGGCTAAGAGGGTTAATTAAACGATTACACCACAGGGTTTTGTGACAGCATAGTTAGATTGGCACTGCAGGGCTGGATTGTTCAAACGCTGGATAGCGCTATCCATCTTACAACTCGGTATCTAGCGAATACATATTAGGAAAACCAATTGCGCTATCCACAACACTAGATACAGATTTATCCAGCGGATAGAGTTATCCACCTTTTGAAGAACTGGGGCCGGGTCTCCAGTATGGAGTGTAAAAATGAAGCGTTCTATTTTTTGTGGAGGAAAGTAAATAACTGTTGCAGAGCTTAACTAAAAAATATTTTAAATTACCAACATACCTGAGCTTCTGCCTGGACTAAGTTCATCATCAAACGATCTGACTGAATCAGCTGCACATAGTTCTGCTTCATCTTTGAATTTCTCGATATCGCTGTGAATTCTAAACACAATGATTTAAAGACATTCGCCATATTTTTTGTTATCACCAAGATCCTCGCTCAATTAAGAATATGTGTTACATATGGAAGGTCGTTGGAGCGCCCTGTAATGTGCACTTTATATACTAATAGAATGTATACATTTATTTATTCATGCTTTCGGCCGATTCGGTGTACCAGATACTTGCCTGTCACTCTGCTGATACTTGACCGACACTTGGGCGATATACCCACCGATGGTGTGGGCTAACATAAGCTACTTTAAACGTTCAAGGTTAAAATTAAAGAACCCTGGCAAAATTATCTAGATTTCTAATTATTCTTGAAGAGCTTTAATAAGATAACACTTTCAGCCACGGGTATCAGGAATAAGTCATAGAGGTCATAGAGGATCACACTACCATACATCCGTTTATGAAGTGTCTAGAACAGTCGCTCTGAAGTCTTCACCTGTCAGATGGGGAATATCACTCACATAGGTTTCATTGTGCTCGATTCCTAGCAGGGAGATTTGAAACACTTACGTATTGATAGCAGCCTCATTTGTTCCTCCCCATGTGTCCACGTTATAAAAGCAACTCTTCAAAAATTTAAGGACTTGCCTAAGAAAGAAAATCTGTTTCAAGCAGCTGCCTACCTCAGATGTTTCCTTAAGCCGTATGGTGGGGATTAAAATATTCCTCCTTTAGCCGTAGGCTCTAAGTCAACCGTAGTTACTAAAACAAGGAATGACCTACAATGATCTACAATGATCTACAATGAGCTACTATGACCGAACGTGTAATCCCTGTAATGAGCTAAAATGAAGATTTTAGAAAAAGACAAAAAAAAAAGATCAGGGGACGTGTGTAGTAGTTACTAAAACAAGGAATAACCTACAATGACCTACAATGGCCTACAATGACCTACAATGATCTACGATGAGCTACTACGTGACGAGCTACAATGAGTTAAAATAAGCCCTACAATGAGCAACAAATGACAGACAATGATGTTTGTCGTGTGTCACGCTTGGACGTGACAGTAGGCTCATAGTATTAAATTGCCAAGTACATTTTGAAAAGGCAAAACAAAAATTGTGCCTGATCTCAGGTAACTTGAGAAACTTGAAAATAGATTATTGCAATCGCGTTTTTACCGGTATAGCACTATTATACCCTGTATTGACGGAAGTCATGCAGGCACTCCCTTATTTGGCCTAGATGGGTATGGGCCGCTGAGCAGCATATGGATTTTACTATTTAGTGTTACAAACAGAGCATCCTGTTGTTGCCGAAAGCCATTTAAAGGGTCTTATGATGTCTTATACAGGCCAGGGTACTTAAAAAAAATGAACAATTTTTCTTTTGAACAGGGTCAGAATTTGAAGGCCTCCTTTGTTCATCTGTACCCTTACGTCCCTTGAAGATCTCCCCCGGATCGACTGTTGGGGTGACTGTGTTTGTTCAATTTGTTTGGAAAAAAAAGACAAGACAAAATATAACTAATGCGAAAGGTTGCAAGGGATGGTTTGGACAAAAGTCACAGTATCATCATACATGTATTATTCAACTGTAAATTTATCTCCAAGCGTAATAATTAGAGATGCTGTCATCGTTAAATGGGCTGTCATGCAGTAGACTAAACGCTTTACGTTTACGCACACATGTCCCCTGATCTTTTTTTTTTGTCTTTTTCTAAAATCTTCATTTTAGTTCATTACAGGGATTACACGTTCGGTCATAGTAGCTCATTGTAGGTCATGGTAGATCATTGTAGACCATTGTAGGTCATTGTAGATCATTGTAGGTCATTGTAGGTCATTCCTTGTTAGTAACTACGCTAAATCAACTCTTTTTGGCATGTGTCTGGTCGGAATTATTCTTTCCTTTCTAGTGCAGTCAAAAAGGAATGATCCTTCCGCAAGCAGTATAGTGGGAACTAAACAATACTTACTACAGCACAATGATGAGTGACTAACCTTTCCTTAAGCAATGAAGAGGGGACTGAATTATCCTTCCTTCAGCAGTATAGTAGGGACTACATTATCCTTCCTTCAGCAGTATAGTAGGGACTACATTATCCTTTCTTTAGCAGTATACTAGGGACTACATTATCCTTTCTTTAGCAGTATAGTAGGGACTACATTATCCTTTCTTTAGCAGTATAGTAGGGACTACATTATCCTTTCTTTAGCAGTATAGTAGGGACTACATTATCCTTTCTTTAGCAGTATAGTAGGGACTACATTATCCTTTCTTTAGCAGTATATATAGTGGGGACTGAATTATCCTTCCTTTAGCAGTATAGTAAGGACTAAAATTATCCTTCCCTTAATTAGTTTAGTATAGTAGGGACTAAACTATCCTTCCTTTTAGCAGTATGTATAGTGTGGACTGAAATATCCTTCCTTTAACAGTATAGTAAGGACTAAATTATCCTTTCCTTAGTAGTATATTGGGGACTGAATTATCCTTCTCTAAGCAGTATAGTGGGGACTGAATTATCCTTCCTTTAATTAGCAGTACGGAGGGGATTGAATTATCCCTCACTAAATAGTAGAATAGAAGGAACTGAACAGGCCATTTACTCAAGAGCATTTTTTAATGATTGAAAAACAAAAGGAAAGTGAAATGGATACTGGTATACTTATTTGAAAAAGTGCATAGAAAAATGGTGCCATCACGTAAATTTCCTAGCTATTATCAAGTTAAAGGTTTGTGAAGTTACTAATTGACCAAAGTACAATTTTTTTATACTGAAATGTGTACCAAAGATTCCGTTATACAGTTTTGCCACTCACCATATATTGTTTTTTCCTTTTTCCCATTGTGGAAAAGAAACATCCAGGTTCAGGACCCTGAAAAAGGTCCAAAAAAGGGTGAATATTTGAAAAGCTCAACATTATTTAACTTACTTTGAATCTACTTGTTCTGAATCAACAGCCTGATGCTTACTTCAATTACGCCACCTTCTTAAACTGTCAGGTAACTTGAACCTGATAAAATTTATGAAGACAAGGGTTTTAAAATTCATCATTCTTAAACAAAATCCTCTTCAGATGTGAACAGGTTAAATGGGCCTGTTTAGGGGAGTGAACTGATCCCAGAGTTAACTGTAATCAATAAATATATGATATCTCTTTTTTGACTATGAACTGGTAAAAGGGGAATGGGACTAAAGGTAGATCAACTGTCTCATAATTTTTATCTGTGCCCACATAAATTTCACGCATGTAAATAAAATAGAGGCAATGTATGGAAGGTTATCCGCATAAACATAACAGTCGGTCGAACCTGCTCAACTCTTATGTTTACGCGCAGCCTTAGCTTCCATACATTGTCTCTATTTTATTTACGCACAAACATGTTACGTGCATATGCACGTATAAATTACACATCAGTGGAACAACTTGCCACTTGCTCTTTCTGAAACCACCTCAAACCATCAGCCCCTGCTTTCTCACTTACCAATTGACAGGATGAACTTGAGGATGAAACACTGGTGTAGTAAACTTGAGAAGAGGTCTGCTATCAGGGAAACTGAAAATCAAACATAACAGTTGGGGCTGCATTGTTTAACGAAATACACTTGAAATTAACTACATAAATTAGTTTCTGATGAAGACTGGCTTGATTAGTAGAAAAGATGCCAGTAACACAACTTTGCATTATATTTGAGCTTTTATGCTGATTCTTTTTCAATATTAAGTTTTTGTTTAAAATATGTAGTTTCAAGTAGCAGGTTATTTAACAGCAGGAAACTGTTAAATAACAAGTAGCAGGTTGTTTAAGACCAATTTTCGATAAAATTTGTACTTGGCTCCGTAGCTTGGGAGAATAATAAAAAAAGAGATGTATTTTTCATTGCTGAGCCTGACAAGATGATTTCTATTCTGTTATTCCCCGAAGCCTTGGAGCCAAGTGTGAAATCTAATATATCACAATTGGTCTATCGCTGTCTCTTTATAATAGCTGGTGTAAAAACACAACACTCTTTGTATGTATAGCCAAAAATTAAGAACTCATGAGATAGATAAAAAATATATTAAAGAAAAAATATCACAATGTCAATTAAGTTTTTTTATCCATTGATTTTTACTTACTCATCCTGTAGAATAACTATAAACCTGAAGATTCCATTTCTGTAAGGTCCTGCTCTGATGAATATTATCCCATGCCAGACTAAGGATAAAATTGATCAAGCTATACATTTAATAATATAGTAATACAGTAACTGACAAAACAAGCTGTGGCTCCAGTGATTATCTCTCTCTAGGATGAACACCATTGAGACTTGCTCATGATGGCTTAAATAAAGAGTCCATCTTAATGGAAGTCAAAGAAAATGACTGAAAAATGAGAGGGACTAAAGCTAGGCAGCCGGTTTAGAGAAGTGTCATTATATAAGGGGGTCATGAGAATCTGTTGGATGTTGCAGTCAGACTGTTCACACTAAAAAAAGAAAGCACTGAGCTAAACCCTTAATAACCAAAACGTCATGGGCAGTTGTAAGGCAACCGCATGCCTGCTGCTACGAAAACTTCATGCAGGCACACAAATTCATATAATTGTTTATTTGACAATGGTGAATCAAAGTATGGATTCAGATTCTGACATTATTTTACTGCCCCCCCCCCCAACATGTCTCTAAGGATTTGCTAAAAAACTACTCACTTGTCTGATTAAAGCTATATCAAGTACTCCAAATAACCCCTCCAGTCTCTTCCCACCCCTCCCACCCATACCCCCCTACCACATATCTCCAAGAACTTAGATTTTCTTTTGATAAAGCTAACCTGTCATGACATATACTAGCACCTAACTGTTTTCCTAGACCTAAAACAACAACGATATGACAGCAAGTTGTTTGGTCCTTCTCATTTGACATTCTCTTTGGTTTGTTTGAAATGAAATTATTATATAATTATAAGCTCTGTGTAGTAAAATCTAAGCCACTGAACTGGTTTTTTCATCATTTGCGACAGATTCAATTCTAATTAAGGCTCATTAAACTAGGCAAAGGAGAAATTCTTTTAACTAATAGCAGCTCAGCGGCAAGTAAGTGTCCATGATATTCAACTGACCTTGTAATGTGTTTAGAGAGGGTACTGCATAGACTCCACTGAGAGGATTTTGACTCAAATACTTGCTGCAATGTGAAACAGTATGGGAGACAGTTTAACTTCATTTAACCGACGAATGGTTATTTCATGACTAAGTTTGATCACATATATATAGTATATAATAAAAAGTATGCCTTCAAAATGCATGCTACATGAAATTACCCAGGAAAAAGTGCGGAGCTATTCACGGCTTACGTTCATCTCCGTCCATTTTAAAACTCTCACAAATTATAAAGAATGAGTCTGAGACCAAGCTTCACCAAACAAAAAAAATATTTTTGCAGGAACAAAGTGGGCCATCCTGAGTGCAGGGCAAGATTAGGCTTGATCTTGCCAGACCACATAAGCAAAGAAAACAGATGACTTTCAAGGTTCATCTTTAATGCTTACAAAGCCATGCCATGCCATGCAGTCATAATAATGGGTGCAGTCAGACCAGACCATTTTTGGGGGGGATTGGGGGTTGCATGAGCTTACAATATATGATTGGTTGATGCATTGGTTGTGCCTCCGTCAATTCCAAGCACCGTCCCCCTTCCCCCCGCCCTCCGGTCCCACCGTTGCTTTTCATGGGAAGATTAAGTAAGGACCTGAGGACCATGGCCCTACCTCCACCTTTATTTTGTCTTAAAATTAAATTGTCTTAAATATTTAAAGAATTCTTAATATGTAGTCCCTCTTTTAAAGCCGCATTGTGGTGGACAGAGATGCCCTCGGTAGTGTTCTTTGAACAAATGACTCCAAGGCTATGTTCACACTATATATAGCGGATGTTTTTTTGTGTCCAGTTTAGTATGAACAGCAGTAGCACAGAGCTCGGGAACAAGTTGTTCACACACATTGAACATTGTGCTGAAGCCATTGGTTGAGAGGGTTTGGTGGTGGTGTGGTTTCCATCTGTTTTAGCAAACGTGCCAAAATCACTGTTCTTATGCGTAAACAGAAGCCTTAGATGTATCCAGGTATGATTTTCCTGCCTTCATAAGAGCTATCCTAAAATCGGCGACAAAATTGTTGAGACATTACACTGAAATAGGGTAACTTCAGAGAACAAAAGAATCCACACCCCTCCCTTGTCCTCTCCATTCAAAGTTGAGGTGTTTGTTGTTTTCTAAAGGTAGCTCAAACAGCGTCACAACATTGCATGGAGGGCCAGATGGGGGAGGAAAAGCTATATTTCACCCTTTTGAAGTCAGTAAAACGTAAAAAAAACCCAGTTTTGAGCGAAGTGTCTCAACTCATTTTGTTGCCGATTGTAGGTATCTATATAGCTGGTAAGCTTTCTGCATATCTCTCCCCCAACCCTTCCTGAATTTTCCTTGAACTGTCCCTTTTAATTGTTGGGAATTTTTGAGGATGTGAGATTCAATGATGGGGCTGTATAATGGGCATTTAATTTGTCATTAAAAGTTTACTATCTAGCTGGGTTTCGTGAAGTGTGAAATATCATTATTGCCGTAATTATTATCAAACACAGGTTAACAACAACAACAAAAAAATTGCGACCAACATATTTCAAGGATATATAGTACAATGCGAGATAACTGAATGTAAAGGTACGTTAGTAATAACAATGTACACTTCTATAACGCTAATTTCATCACTACAGATCTCTTTATAAGCTTCTAAAATATATCAACATGAAGATAAGTTAGCGCTTACAACTCCATGATGATGGCATGTTCCCGGAGGAAGCTCTGAAACTCTCGAACCATTGGACAATTACTAGTTTCTAATCCACCGCTGATGTTTTCTTCATCTGTTTTTCTCTTTAATCCGGTCATCTCATGATTGGATTTCACTAATTTTGCTCTGCCAGGATACGAAGGAATAAGTTTTCTTGCAATCTTTAACCTCTCACTGAAAGTCGAGTTGGGAGAGGAATGTAATGGTCGATATCGAGGGCTTTCAGATGAATTCGAAGCATTTTCATATAATTCAGTCGCGGTTTCCTCGTCACTTTCGACGCCAAATAAACCAAAAGGGCTGGAAGGCATGACTTTCACACTGACAATGGAACAAAAAATCCACGCGCGCAGTCTCTGTTGCTGACTTGTTTCTAGTGTCATCGAAGTCCAGTCAGGAGAATCACGACACCCGTGGAATTTTAACGTATCAAATTGCACGTAGGGGAGAATTGCTGTAACTGCCCACCTACTTTATGTCATATGATGAAATACCATTCTTTTACACACGGCCACTTCTAGACTTGAAACAAGAATTGACTTGAAAAATGCCTCTTTCTTTAAAACGAGTTTGCGGCTGTGTTTTTTCGTCCTCGAAGCGAAAGCTACACGCGAGCTCTATAAATTCACGGGAAAAGTGGGTCAGAGAACACAGTCAGCTAGTCAGGACCATGGAGGCATACATGGTAGTTCAAACTTAATTGAGAGAAAAGAACTCAAGATCGTATAAGAATGCAGATGTTCACATGGTATGGATAACGAAGCAGTTTATAAAATCACGAAACGTGGTGTATGGTGATCATCGTGACAATCATGTTAATAATTTATGTCGTGTAGAAGGAGAAATTAGATTATGGTCACCAACGATAAATTGTAAATTCATTCTTACAAGCTCGTTAAATGTACTTTGTCATATGTTATTTGTCTTATTATTTATTTATGGTAAGAGAGCTGTTATGTTACTTCTATTTAAGCGGCGATCATATAACCTAGCCCGAGTGTTTAGACCCGGCATGTTAGCTGTCTTGATAGAAGGATTTAGCGGCCAGAAATTAAGTTATATACACACCCTTTTGTCCGTAGGTCAGGCAGTTTAAAACCTCGCCCAGAAAATCCTCTTATAAAAGGCGGGGAAAAGATTATTTTATAGAAGAAGATGTTGTAAAACTCCATAGATTGGTTATGCTGTGGTACAAGCGAGCCTACTACAGATCGAAACCGCTGAAATAATTTAATCGCTGATTGGTCAGTGGCGTTGAGTGACGTAAGTGACGGGACGGTTGAATTTCTCGCGGTATAAAGAAAGTCTTTGTTGATGGCAGCCATTTTGCCGTGAGTTATTGCAGAAGAAAAGAATGCATAAAAAAGATTACCAGGACTCTCACGCAAGAGTCTGCTTGAGTAGACTCACGCGACTTTTGGATATGGACATTCTTGAGGACTTACAGCAACTTGAATATACGGGAAACGTAACTAGAAATCTGGAGATTGTAACGACTGTGAAACCTCACCGGAGCTTTTTTTCCAAATCAACGGAAAAACTAAACAAAATAATGAGCAGAAAAGGTGCGTAGTTTTTTTACTTTTTAAGTTGGTCCTCGATGAATAGGTATGTCCTTCACAAGTTTAGAATGATTTTGCGTTCAAAGTAAGTGACAGAGCTGATAACCTAGCTTTGCGTTTCTTTGGGATGATCCGGATCAGGATCAGGAATCCGAGATCAATCGGATCAAGTGGCATCAAATGAACCGATGAGTTTTTACACTGAGTGGATTCACCGGTTCCTTTGACATTTCATGATCTGATTATTCGAATTAGTTTGTGGTGCGTTCCATTGGGATGATTTGGATCAGGATCAGTGATCTGAGATCACTCAGGTCATAGCACATCAAGGTAACTGACAAATCCATCCTTGGAAAGATTTGTTGTCGGTTCATTTAGTTTGCTATGATCCGAGTGATCCTTATCCGGATCATCCTAAATGGTTGCATTCCATGTTCACACCTAGGGCCTATTCTTGAAAGTCCTGTAACTTTTTATTTTTGCCATGTTTGCATTCAAGATCACAGTTTCAATAATTTTGAAAATGATACTATGAAACTATCAGTTAAAGTAGCTAGGAACTGTACTTGCTACTATACAACAGGTTATGGTTTTTAAAATTTGCCTTTGGGCTCAAAAAGTTACAGGGCATTTTGAGGAAAGGTCCCCTGGTGTTGGCTCAGCAGGAAGATATGGATACATGTGTGAATTAGCAGTGACGATTGCCTTGGAACTTAAGCCCAGTCCTCACTAGTGACGAAAACTCAAGCATTAGTATAATCATAAGAGTATAAACATAATGTAAGCATGAGCCTAAGAAGTGATTTTCTTGTGTTCATGCTTATTATGCTTGTGTCAAGGCCATCCTTGTTAGCACATAAGCTCCTAATGTTCACACTTATGCTTAAGCTTGCGTTCCTAGTAAGGACCAGGCTTGAAAGAAAACCGAGTTTTAAGACTTTGTTCTGATCTGTACCTGAGTCCTGTACTGTGCCCAAATTCTGAACTGTACTCAGGCCCAATACCGTGCCCAAATTCTGGTGTGTGTGCCTGAAAAAAGGGTGGTTCACATTAGTGCCCAGGGAGCACTGTATTTGGGAAACATATCAAGTATGAACATACCATACCAATACCCCACTGGGTACTAATCCAAAATATTATTTGGGTGATAATTAAGAAACCATTTTAATATCATTTTTGTTTTCTTTGTTTGACATTTTCGTGTTTAAGGTTTCAAGACAAAGTAAAATAAAAAGAATGTGAAAAAACTTCCAATGTTCAAAGTTTTGAACCTTCAAATTCTTTGTTTTTTGTTTTGTTTTTGTAACCATGCAAAGATGACTTGCGTGATGAACTGATCAATGTCAACATCCCCTCCCTGAGAATACCTGATGTAAACCTGTCCCAAAAAAGTTCAAATGTAGAGTGTACCACTAGAGATTTGAGATACTTTACATGAAAGGTTTATGATCTACCGGTACCTAGTTAAAAAACGTGCAACAAATATCAAAATAAAATACAACACTGGTAAGTCATCTACATGTATCTCCTAGGCAGTAAAACACACTTATAATAATATGCATCTGGGTGCCATGTAAATGGCGTTACGTGTAGTTACTGTCAAGGAAGGCACTCTTAGTATTTTGTCTAATGGAAACTTATCTTTTGCAAGCAAGTATTACCTGCATTCTAATTTCAACATTCAAGGAGTTACTGTTTGTTAAACATAAAATGTAATAAGTTATTTGTAACCATAATGATTTTTCAACAGGGAACCATAAAATATTTGGCCATTCCCTAACGGTGGATGCTGTACACAGAATTTCGACACTTATTGTTTTCTTAAAGTCACGTGAGTTTAGCTGTCTTTTTTATTAAATAATCATGCAATTTATTATTGTGGACAGGTACACAGGATGCAAAGAAAGTCAGTTTTACAGCTTGCCATTTAGACAAGCTGTAGCTAGCATATACATGTACTAGCCATACTAACTATCATAATTCAACAGTTGGGCAAGTTAAGAACAGAATTCACTAGCCCAATAGTAAAATCAACCAGCTCTGGGCTGTCGGACACCACTTTCTTTGCATGCTGGGTCCATCCTTGCCATTACATACATGAACTGGCCATCAGCTTATTAAGTATTGCAGAAAATAAAGTCCTCAGTGAATTTTTATGTATATACATATGTACTGTTAAATTCTCCTCTTGTTTCACAAGAAAACACAAGGAAATTTGGTTGGAGAATCTTGTAGTTAGCCACCCTTTCATATCTTTTTTTTTGTTATATTTTGTACTTGGTATTAACTGGAAAATTGGCAGATGCTCTTTATTCAAATGACACTAGAAGATGTACAGATTATCTTGATAGAGGAGTTATTCATTATCAGAAAATCTGGCATGAATTAAGTTGGCCTTTGGATAAGCTGATGATCAAATTGGCCTAGAAAAGTTGCTTTATAGACAGACAAATGGAAGAGCAAAATCAGATGAATTTTACCTCTGAAATATTGATTGTTCTGGTTTCACACCAGAGAACTTGTCCAGGGAAAACTGAAAATATCAGACCCAAAGGATGTTGATTACAGTATTTCCTGGAGGCAGAACTCTGCAAATTTGTGCATTTGGGAGTCTACAATCTTAACCCACTACTTGATTAGACTAGATTCCCAAATCTCTTGGCTCAGACAAGACATTTGCAGAATTCCAGCTTTTATTCTACCAGATCAATAATAATATTATTGTTGTTACATTCAGCAACGCAGGTTGCTGACCATACTGGGTGTTCAAATTTATCAAATTTATCAAATACAAATACCGTACCTCACTGGAAAATACACAGCCATAATACAGCCATTATTTTTTGATAGTGTACCTGTAGTCAGTAAACTTTAATTACTGGTAACGGATAGTAAGAAGCTTGTAGGATGTACGGCCATTCAGTCATTTTTTTTTTCAGATGTGAGCAAGGAAGGCCTATTCAGGGTATCAGGCAGTAAAAAAAGAGAGGAAGAGTTAAAATCCTTGCTTGATAAAGAAGAGCATGTTGACTTTGACAGTGGTAGATTCACTCCCCATGATGTAGCATCTGTTCTGAAGATCTTTCTTGGTGATCTTCCAGAACCACTCCTAACCCATGCACCTCAGGATGCTTATCGCAAAATCACAGGCAAGTTTCATGCGTTCAATAGTCTTTTTAAATAAAAGACTGTATATTGTCTTATTCTTTGAGCTACTTTAACTGGTTGTAAGAATTGTTGTAAATTATTGTGTTATTGGTCTGCCTATTTTTTAAACTTTTATTAGCTTCATTAACATGGTCACCTCAAAAAAATTATGTTGTGCTGGTTTTGTGCCAAACTAGCATGTGACCTCTGGCTCTCATGCAAAAATGTTCCTTATTAGTTATAATATCTATTTCAGTGGCTGAATGCATGGCAAGTGATGGATGAGAAACGGATAGCCAAGCCATATGAAACAGAACCGCCATACAAACAAATGGCTGAAGGACATTTTTGAAGGATGAGGTCGAATGGCTGAATGGCTAAAGAAAATTATTTCCTGGCCACCCAAAGGCAAAACTTAGTCACCAGGGGCCAGCCCTGTATTGACAACCCGCTATTATTCTTATGGCTGTTTTTATCATAACATTAACTGCCTACACTTCCCAAAATACCAGAAGCCTCGTGATTTTTTTTATCTTAATTTGTTGTTGTTATCAGGAGAATCTCTTTTATTGACATTGCAAAACTGCTCTCTCTTAATTCTTGCTTTTAGAAATCCCCAATGATGAATCTGAGGCCAAGCTGATTGAAGCATTACAGCTTCTGTTTCTTTTGGTACCACCTCAAAACAGAATTCTCCTACAGCAGTTGTTGGGGCTTCTCAACCTGGTTGCTAAGAATGCTACTAGTAAAATGACAGCCCACAATCTTGCTTTGGTTTTTTCACCTAACATAATGGACTTCAAAAAGGTGCAATTCATTTTAAAACTTACAGAGGCAATCATTATTACATGACACATGTAAGAACTTGTGATGAGGAGTTACAGGCATCATTTTGCACTTGATTCTCAGATTGGTTCAGAAATGCATACTGATTTAAAAGATCTGATCTTTGAATTGATGGATACCTTGAATTTGGAACTGTGCAATATTATTTACCCAATTGTATTTGTGTTTTTTGTCAGAAAATAACTTGTCTAAGCCAGTTTCCTGAGGACATACCAGACATGCAGAAACTGGTCACTTCCATGATTTGCCATGCTGAAGAACTCTTCAAGGTTTACTCATAATTAGTTACATTGAGTGACATTCATGCTTCTAGACATCTCTAAGCTGCCATATAACGTGTAATGTTCCGTTTATTTTATAAACACAGTCAATGAAATTCGAATCCATTTTGCTTTAAAAATTTGCTTGCTTGAATAGGTGTTATTTATTATGTAAGGTCATAAGAATGGTGATCATTTCATGTGTTAACTTCAACATAATATGTTATTTTCACATGTGAAAATATCATGTTTTCACACTTAAGCTCACCTGGTTCATATTTGCTGTTTACATAATAATAATGATAATGATAATGATAATGATAATGATAATAATAATGATAATGATAATGATAATGATAATAATAATAATAATAATAATAATAAAATAGCTATTGCTTAGAAAAGAATGCATGGGTTGTTTCATAAACTGTACGTTGGATATTTAGAGTTAATAGTTATGCAGTAACGTAAGACTTGTATAAAAATTATGTAGACTCCTAGCCTGTGCCAGGCATTCAGATAGTAGGAAGTAGTGCATAGTAAAAAGGGGCACAAGAGAGGGAAATAAAAAAATTCCACTATTTTTTTACTTCGTGCTGCTTTCTACTATCTGCGTGCCTGGAACAGACTCCTACAGGTCAGGATCCTGGCTACAACACTGGTTTGCTTTACTGGCAAAGCCAAGCATGGGACTTGGCTGGTTGCTGATGCTCTTATTTGCATTTTATAATCAGGGCTGTAACTAAGGACCGAGGCCCGGGGATTTCCCCCTGTTACTATGAGCATGACTCCCGGCTATTTTTAATAGGAAACAAAAGGAAAATGAGACCAAAAGAACTCCCTTTTTCTGTTTAGATGAACCCCACCTACTGACCCACTGCATATACCTGGCAACTTGAAATCTTAGTGACAACCCTGTATAATAGTTTTGGCATTGACACAACATGGGTCCTCTTATCACAGGTTTAACTGTACATATAATCCTATTCTATTCAATGTTATTCTCAATTCTATTGCAGACAAAATCCATATAATACTTCTCCGTATTTGTTTGAGTGATGTTGTTGAGCCATCCAGTTCTCTCTACCTCTTGTGCACTGGGTTATTATTGTTGCGTTTATAACACCTGATTGACTGATGAATGTGCTTTTTACAGATTCCAAATGGACTTTTAGAAGACATTGATGCAGCAGAAGCAATTGTTCAAAAGGGAAGCGTGAGTTGGTTTTAACTGACCGAAAGTATTACAATTTTTTAACCCTAAATATAGCTGGGAATTTACAGCTAGTCAAGGCTTACATAATTTGACCTCTAAATAACGATCTCTAAAATCTTCATACATACCCTTATAGTATTTCTGTTATGCAACAACGATTTTCACTTGTGAGCTTGGAGTAACTGTGCTCAAGCGACTTCTCCAGACAAAAACAAAAAAATGAATAAAAAGGAAAATCAAGAGCTTTCAGTTTGTATTTCTGTTTTCTACATGCTTTACTTGACACCTCCCCTTTTTCCATCCCCATGTTATGATTTACACTTTACCGGAATGCCCGTCCCATTGCCTCTTCCTTCTCTACAGTTCTTTCCTATGCTAATTAAGTATCAAGAAGGCCAGGAGCCCCAACCCCCCCCCCCCTCCCCTCCTAAAAAGGCCTTATGGGGCAGTGTTTTTGTTTGGACTTTATAAAGAGTCATTGGGCTGAGCGTTCTAGTCAGATATTCTTAGGCTTCCTCACGCAAAGAACGTGACACAGCCCTGAGAAGCGTCTGTGTAGGAGGCTAGCTAAGTAGTTAACCTTTTTTACGTCATTTTAACCCAACAGGAGGAACTGCCGGTCACGCGCACATTTTGTCAGCAGATGCATCAAACCGTCCATAAACAAACCGTTCAACAAACAACGACTGAGGCTTTAATACAGCTCTACAACCATGTGATTGACTTGCCTGATGGACCTGTTAAACAAAAGTTCATGCAAAGGGTGAGAATAACAAGTAACTTTCATTAAAATTCTGCAGTTTTTAATGGTTTTAGATGTTCACATAATTTCTTAAAATTTCTTTGCAGTTTCAGAAAGTGCATCCCGGTACACCTCCTTTTGTTCCTCGTTCCAAGGTTTGATCTTTTTGATACCTTTGGCATGTTTTTTTGTAGTTCGTATGTGTTAGGTAGACTTACCCACAAGTGGAGCCCAATTTGTACCAATTTGTACCGAGTGCGAAGCGCGAGCAGGAGATTTTTTGTTTTCTGCGGCCAAAGCGTGCGAAAGAGCGGGAGCTCGGCCTACTAAGAAACGGTATTTATAGGTAGAATATCTGGATTAGTACACTCTTTTTTCCTATAAGAATATTGAGGCTGAAATTTGCAAAATTTTAAGAATATTTTAAGAATAAACGCGAGACTGAGAATTTGAAAATTTTTTTATAAATACAGCACAATTTATGTTTTTAGCTTAACCGTAGAAAATTATTCCTTTTACTATACGGTAAGAACACTGGTGATTGAAACCCCAGGAAATACCATAAGCTATAATTTATAATTAAGAATAATTTAAGAACATTTTCAGCCTTAAGTCGATAGCAAAATAAGAATATTTAGCCTGTCCGGAAAAACAGTATTCTTATATATAAAAAGAGTGTGGCCGAAAGGTCATTCTTTGTCCGAGTCGCCTGTGTTGCTGACTGAGAAAACATCATTCTTAGAACAGAAAAGGTACACACAGTACTTCCGAGAAAAGGTAGGAAAAATTGCTCCATGGACCACGAGGGCCAGCCAGGATTCCTGCTTTTCCCCACGAAGATTTCCGGGTTAGTTAAAGGAGCAAAAAGAACAGCAACCACGGGAATTCGGGTCCAGAATTAAATTTATCGCAGATGGGATTGGGAAAAAATGGTGGATGGGATAGTATGAAATGTTGAAAGAAAATTTTAAAAAAAAATCATGACGATGAATTAAAAGTAAGAAAACATGTAACGCTTTGTCGTTCGTGTCTCAGATAAACCCTGTAAACCAAATGGACGTTTCCACGCCAGTGAAATCAACGGGAAAACCAAGCGCTTTAAAAAATGCCTCACAGTCACCTATCACAGAGAGATACACAGCAACAAGTACGCCAACGATGATCAAAAGAGTTACATTTGATGTTGTTGACACCCCAGATTCCTTGTTTGGTCGCGCACCTCAGTACAAAGCCACTCCCTTTCTGTCCAGAAGAACAATAAAAACACCTTCAGGTGTGATGTGTTCGCAAAAGACTCCACAAAGCAACCATAAACGAAGAAGTTTATCGCCGTCCAGTCCGGAAGATTTGCTTTCAACTAGAAAGGATCCTAGGGTGTCCTCAGTTCTTACTCCAAGAAACAGTGCAGCATTTAACACCCCATCGGGTTTCATGAGTGCAGCTTTGGACTTCTCTTGTGATGAGGTGTTTTCCACCCCTGCAAAGATACGACGCAGTTCTCCTCCCAAGATGAGGCTTTCGGATAATGATCATTCGGTAAGTATCTAATAGCATATAATTTTGACATGTAATTGTAAATAGGAGTGAAATTGCGAGAGTTGAAGACTACGCGCGTGTGAGCTCCAGAGGACCAGATTTCTCCTCCTCCTCGTAGGCTGATCTTGAGGTCGAATTGCACCATGGAACGTTTTTGGAGACGCCATCGCTCATTTTATTGGCTCAGGAAACTGGGTCAGCATTCGTTCCCCCAAACAGTCCCACAGTGCTGTTCTTTATCCCAGTCTCTTGTGCAACCTCAAAGTGTCCAATTAGATCTCTTTAAATAGAATAGAATGATCTTTATCATGCTTTTGACGATGTACATGGTTGATATTACAGTCTAGTAGGTTTACATACCAATACAACATTTAAATCAAATTTAATGAAAATAATGAGCAAAGCTAGGAAGCTAAATGAACCAGTTGGCCTGATTGGTCAATTAAATCTTGATGTTATTGGTCGCTTGTCGGCTGAGCCGTGATGTTACTGGTTATGAAGACTCGAAATTTCATTGATCTGTTACGATCCGTCCATTGTACAGTTTTTAGTCAAATTATCCGTTGTCGAGTCATTCTACCGTAGTTAGTTTAGCTCGAGTCCAGTGTCAACAGTAGTCCGATTCAGGACTACGTTTACCCGGACGATCATTCCCAACTTCCTTATGAAATGATTCCTGGGTTCAAACTTTTACGTCACAGTTTTACGCCATCTTTTGGTACTTACACAATAAAGGGGTGCGTATGTGCGTGTATAAGCATGATTACATGAAGTACAATTTCCCTTTTTTTTTCCAGATGGAAGAGTTTTACATATGATGTAACAGTTTAGCCTTACTTGGATGAACAGCCATCTGATATCAGACGGCTGATAGGTCTTGGTATCAACTCGATAGACGGAACTACACAGGGATTTCAGCGTGGCAGATTTCCCCTCAGTTCCCGGGACTACACTGTTTGAAAAACTATTTCCATTTGTTCGAACGAGTGCGGATTATTGGTTTTACCACCTTAATCGGCTCCTGGTTTTACTTATTTTTGTGTTTATTTAAGTCTCAGAAAGTAATACCGGTGTTAATATTTAAATTTAGGTATCCTTTTGTACTATAATAGGCCTTTATACTATGCGTAAATGTACTTTACCGTCTGTTCTCCACACCTTGTAGGTTTATTCAATATTTATTTATATATTTAGAAGTTAAAGGATAAATGAATTTTTATTTATTCTTGTCTTTGTCACAGTTTTTGACTTGCGAAAATTGATTACAAAGTTCAGAAATCTCAAACAAACAGTCTACATATGTAATTCACGTAAAGAAGTCAACGCTTATGTACCCAGGCATGTCGTCTCAATCTATTTGTGTTTTGTTTGTTTGCTTTTCTTATCGGACATTTTCATTGGGTACAAAAGGATGCTTGAATATTAACACATTCATTTGAACGAATGTTCTTGCCAAATACCAAGGAGCTCGTACGAGCGATTTTGACATAGCCAATAAACTTAAAGAAGAGGGTGTGTTCCTTTGGGATGATCCGGATTCGGATTTATGATCCAAGATCACTCGGATCATGGCGAATCAAAGGATAATAAATCCTTGTCCAGATAGGATTGATTTCTCTAACCTTTTGTAATTACATCACCTCAAACGATAGTTTATTAGTCTCGCTTATGTAGCAGCGAAACTCATAATCTGCAAGCCGTTTTCTTTTCTTCGTATTTAGTCCCCAAAAGGGAGTCATGGTCCCAGGCGTTCCTAGCGGAGACCGTGGAAACTGGGGATATGAATCGTTGCTTGACCGGAGCCACGTATGTTTTTACGAAGAAAGCTTAGGAAAGACTAATGCGAAAGATTTCGAGCTTTTCCTGAACGGGTCGGCCCACAAATTCAATTGCTTGAAAGCGGTGATTACTTTGGAACAACTGAACTTTTCAGTGGTAGAAAAAAAGAATCTTAATGAGCAAAACTTCGATAGTGTGGCTTACTGGTCGGGCGTTGTTAACTTTCACTGTATGCAAATGAGCTCAAACGACTCTTGTGATGAGCATGCGGCTTATTTTCGGCGATGATTTAAATGACGCGCCATGTTCATCATGTTTTTGGTCTCTGGCACTGCTATAATTTCTCTCGAATCGAGGCTCTTGATTTTCGTGTATTTATACATGAGGCGTACTGAATAAATCGTCGAATACGATATAAAAAGTAAATATCCTGAAGAATACTCGACCTTCGATAAAGTAGGAAGGGGAAAACCTCCTGTTCCGTTTTAGAATTAATCGCCTCCCCATTTCTTATCAAATTTCCAAGAGAGAGACTAAACACATTTATCAAAGACCGTCCTTGTATTTTTTAAAGCTTCCCAAACGGAATGGGGCGAATCAATTGATTGTCCAACCGGAATTTCGGTTTTCTCATCTTAATGATAAGTACCCCTGCTCTCCCTACAAAGCGTCTCCATACGTCTTAATAAGAACTGCTGATGGTAGGATAGGACGACAGTGATGGAAGGACCGCTTGTCGTTTGCGCCTGTAATTGATTTACTGGGCGGGTTTCACTCAATGTCAAATTCACCTGTGTAAAGGACATAGTCTAGGAGATCAACACAGGGTTCGTACAGGTCATGGAAAACCTGGAAAGTCATGAAATTTAAGAATTTCATTTTCCAGACCTTGAAAGTCATGGAATTTAGTTGTTGGTCATGGAAAGTCATGCAAAATTGAAGTTGTGTTGGTTAGATTAGTTACTACAGCCGTCAAAACTACTAATAAGACAAAGTAAGATAGAGACAGGCAATTAAACAGAAAAATGGCACACATTTTGGTGGATACTGAAGTGTAATCTGTTGCACCGTGAATCGGGTCCAAAAATGTCCTAAAAAAAGGAAAGTTTTGAAAGTTGTCGGAAGTGACAGCTATATCTAAAGTCATTGAAACCTGGAAAAAGTCATGGAGTTTGAAGAGATTAAAAGATTACGAACCCTGGCAACGGTGTGGCCTTGCCTGATCGCGACATGAACTTATACGTTTAGCTTCACGCATTATGGAAGTAAGGAACTTTGTGAACTAAATGCAGTTTTGGCATATCGGTTTTGTGAGAAGAGAAAAAAGGTCAACAAATTTTACAAGGACGGTTTATTAACAAAAACCAGTACAAAAAGACGGGATAAAACATTTTCCTTGCAGGAATCTCAATAAATACATTGTTTTAAAGATGAGAGAAAGTTTTAAGATGCAACGGATCCTGAAGTAAAGCACTGAAGCGGAATGCTGGAATCGAATCTGTGTTTTACGATTTTTTACACGATCCGGACTCCACCCTTGTTCCGAAAGCTCTTCCTTCCTTTTCCAGAATTTCGGTAATATTTCTCTCCAAATCTTCTGAGGATATGTTGCTAGTATTCAGGAACAGAAATTCCTATTAGAAAAAGGAACATTGCACAGAATCACTCGGTAAGAGCTGCACAAATAACACTGAATTGACCCCTGCAGGTTTGATCTATCAGATGCTATCAGAGCGAGTCTGACCCTCTCCAATCTTTTAAGGACGGTGCCCACTAATGGGAAGTTTTTTTTTCCCAGGTATTGACTATGTGAGAGTAGATAATAGACTTAGAGGAAACAAAACCAGTCCGCGTGTCCTGCGTGTTGTGCATTTCTTTTGCGTCGCGCGCAACTACCTTGGCATGCGCAGAAACTGTGCGCAGTAACAATAGTGGGCACCGGAAACCCATGCCTTGTAAAGGGAACTAGAGCCGGGGTACTGGCACAAAATGGTGTTGTGTTCACACTTTGAGTACCTGATATAAAACTGTGTAAAAACTACCTGGACGTCCCGGCACCTTTTTGTTTTGTGTCAACTATTATGAAAATGATTACAATGAAACTATCAGTTAAAGAGGCAAATTGGCTAGTTTGTGAGCTGCGAACTGTGTTACAATTCAACAGGTTTGGGTTTTAAAATTTGCCTTCGGGCCCTAGAAAAACGTAACACTTAGCTTCAAAAACGGGACAGTTTACATCTTATTTAAAACGCGTCTTATTTTCCCTTGTGTAAATGGCCCAAATGATTTGTTTTAAACTACAAATCTGGCTTCCGTCACTTGCATCATTACCATCATTATCATTTACTCACGTAACGCCTAAGACTGTCATTCACTATACCATTGTATACATGTAGGTATGAAATAACACACCTTATTTACTTGCTGTATAATGGGTGCATGGTATTTCCAGCAGTGGTGTAAATATGCAACGCTCATCTCAAATACTGTAGCCTTGTCTGCATACGCGTCACAGTTAGGTACAAGCTGACGTAGCCAGTGCCATGATTGTGTGATTCGTTCTCTGGAGAAAGAGATACGACATGGTCTTTGCATACAGCCTCAATTCATACTTTGTCTTCCTTTTTCGTTACAGATTGCAGGTGGCCAATTCTGGCCACAATGGGCAACAAAAAACGTGTAGTTATTGTATTCGCATTTGTTTTCATGGCATAGCTACCCTTTAACAATAACGAGATTTAGAGTCGCGCTTACGGCATACACGAGTTTTTACAACGTGGCCAAGTTCTCCCTTTGGCTTGTGGTTTACTGCCATCGTAACTACACGAAAATCGGTAGATTCACGTCAGTTCTATCCATGAGAATAGTATCGACCTGTTATTTGCTGCTCTTTTCCTAACTTGAACGTTTGTCGTAAACGTGACTCTAAATCTCTCTAATACTTAACTCCATAGTTCCATGAAATACTGCGCTATTCACGCATTCGTCTCTTTAATCCCTCAAATAATTGGCCCGCAATGCCCCTCACCTCTACCCTGTAAGCAGAGGCTCCAGGTTACCTCCCTTAAGCACTGTAATGATGTTGCCCTTGAATACGAAGTTAAAGGGCGCGTTCCGCTTTGGGATGATCCGGATCAGGATTAGTAGTCCGAGATCACCCGGATCATGGTAGAACAAATGAACCGATGAATCCTTGTCCAGAGTGGATTCACTGCTTCATTTGCTCTACCATAATCCGAGTGATCTCGGATCACTGATCCTGAAAGTGATTCGGATCATCTCAAAGGAACGCACCCTTAATTTTATCCGGGGAGAAGTGGTAGAACTTATTGAAATTCCAATGTCAGGGCTATTGCAAACTATAACGAGTTTACTACTTTTGTTTGGTTTTATACCGTTATCGCAAAAACTAATAGAAATTGGTAGTATTACATGTGATACACCGAAAAAAGCTTAACATTGTCCATTTTGCCCTCCAATTTTCAACTGTCTCTAAATAAACGGGGCACCTTCCCTAAGCTTATAACTGATTAGATCGGAAGAAGACACGACGTTAGTAGTATAATGCGCACGGACTTATCCCTTTTTCAGATGAATCTCATTAGCATGCTCCGTTCAAAAATACAGTATCGTTATATAATACAGTAAAAACCCGAGACTAAGAACCTCCATTTTCTCTAGTTAGCCTA
Source organism: Porites lutea (assembly GCF_958299795.1). Taxonomy (NCBI): domain Eukaryota; kingdom Metazoa; phylum Cnidaria; class Anthozoa; order Scleractinia; family Poritidae; genus Porites; species Porites lutea. The sequence goes on from NC_133204.1 coordinate 35,890,357, forward strand.
AACAGGTTCTTACATAAATGGCAATTAGCACAATATTAGGCTATGTAGGACCTTAAATTGGTTCCTATTTCCTGAACAAAAAACAAACAATGAAGCTAAGAGTATTTAGTGGTATATTCAGCTTTTTACTTATATAAAATCTGCATACCATTACATTGCAGTGAGTTGGAGTGATGAGGCACCTATGTCTCCAAAGAGGATTCTGAATGTTGCCCAAGTGTACAGAATTGTTTTTCTCTTTCAAAAATTAGGCTAAACAGGTTCTTATATAGAGGGGGCCTAAATGGCACATTTTGGTCTAACAAGTTCTTAAAACCAGGTTCTTAGTTGCGGGTTTTTACTGAACTCAATTCCATCGGCAATACCTTCGTTTCTTTTCCTTGTCTAAGTGCAGTTCTTTCCTCTCAGCAGCTGTCCCGCCCGCAGCAGATGACCTTGACCTCTTTCGCTGTTTTGTCTGTTTCGGGGAGTTCCTTTTTCTTTCCAAACTTGAGTCCATGAAATTGAATGAAGAAACAACTGGAAAACGACGCCGATTTACAAAATGCGATTTTGAGTACTTTTGTTTCTAGTAAACTGGCATTAAAAGCGAGAATTCCCCTGCAGATACAAGCCTGCACAATATTTACTTTGAAGTCTTTAAACTCAGCAAGACATTGCATCAAGAATATGTGAAATTTCTCGAATATTTTTATCCTTAGTTACAAAATCAGTTCATTTCTAATGCTTGACAGACCTCACAATTACAATTAAGAAGCGTCCCACCGCCATCCATCCACCCCTTAACCAGTTACTCACCCTCCAACTCTCCCTCGCCACCCACCCAAATAACTAGCCACCCATCTAGCAACCAAATTTGTTACCTGGGTGAGGAAAAGTGCTTATCACTGGCTTTTACGGGGGTCTTGTTATTTTCTTCCTCTTTGCCTCCAGCCAAACATTTCTCTTCCCTTTTGACATTGCTGTGTGTTCTCACTTCTCGTCTGCCATTAGCAGCAATAGTAACAGAGGGAAACCACTGATGTATGTTCGGCAGAGAATGATTTTCTGCCATAATGCTTGAGGGGTGCATTCCTTTAGCACAACCGTCTGGTTTAATCATCTTGTTGCTTTCTTCATGAGTATGAAAGCTTAGTCCAGGGCATGGCTGAGCAACATTGCTGCAAAGTGCACCTTCTAAGAAGAGATGAGGATCACTTTCATGCTGAGCAGAGTCTTGTTGCTGCTTAAATAGCGTTGTCGCTATGAGAGAATTTATTTGTGCATAATCCAACCCATGTGGTGTTGGTGACACAACAGATGAAGTTGCTGCACCTATCAAAGTAAAGGAGTCTAACTTATAAAAATTTTTCACTTATTACTGTTACATAGATAACTGCTTGGATCAGCAATGCAATGATGAGTTGAGCTATATTTTATTATAAAGTCTAGTTAACATAAAATGTTCAGCACCTTGTTATTAGTGGTGTCATCAACACTTCTACTGAATGAAAACTGTATACAGTGGAACCACGCCTTACGACCACCCCGTTTATAAGACCACCTTGTTATTACGGCCATATTCTATCAAACCCAACGTAAAAACCACTGGGTCATTTTATTATTTTGAAGACCCCGTTAATGCGACCACCTCGTTATTACGACCAGGATTTTATGGCCCAACGGTAGTTGCATTAACGGGGTTCCACTGTATAAGCTTTAAAAAACGTTTTCTCTTAAATTAACACAGGTACCTACCTGAAAACATGCAATTTGGGGATGAAAAGGCTGCTCCATGATCAGGTGTTCTTTTTCTCGGGCGGACGGACCTTTTTGACTTGGGTGTAACTGCAGACAAATTATGATGGAATTTTTTAAAGAAGTCCAAAACAATCTTTTCTGTTGAAAAGGCACTTTTAAGTAGTGGTGGCACCCTGGCCTTATTCAGCTAATTTTTTTTAAAAAATTGTCTTTTTTTAGACCACAGCCTTATTTCTGGCCCCAGCTGTTTGAGGGATGGATAGCCCTAACGACCCTAACTGAGGGCTTCCATGGAGTGGAAGCAACAGGCAACATGGCCTTGGAAACAGGCGACAACCTTCTCAGAAAGCACCAACAATCAATGCAAAAGGAGGAAATAATTGTGATAGTGACAATCCAATTTGAAGTAGTGAAAGCCTCATCTGTTCACTTTTGCATTTTGGCTGTTTCAGTAGCAAAATGACAAACTCTGATCTCTTCTGTTATTTAAAACTTTTTTTAAATTTCCTTTGGAAAGTTTTCTAATCATGGTATTGTTCAAAAATGGTCCCCTCAAGGGAGAAAGGTTAATTAAAAAATTATAACCATTTATTCTTTACAGGCAAATGGCCAACAAAGCGACAGCATACCTCCTCCCCCCCCCCACCTCTCCCCCTTGAAGGCCTTCTGTCTAACAGACAAATAACTATTCAGTGGATAGCTATAGGGGAAACCACTCCAAATACTTCATGGATAGCATTTTCCACTGTTTGATTAGCTGGAGCCTGCTGTTTATTTTAATAACAGCTAGTGTCTAAATAGAGCACTTACTAGCAAACTGCCCAGGCTGTGTTTTCAGACGAGCAACAGCCCTTCCCAGATCATCTTCCAGTGTCAAGCACTTGAATACCAGCTCATCAATGAACTGCTCTTGCATCAAGTCTCTCACAACACCTAAACCAGTATCAATTCATATATGAAACAGTCAATATACTCAATGTTTGGTAAGAGATCTTCTGGAAAAGAGGAATGCATCCTTTTAAAGTAACCAATTTTGTTGTTTGTAAGGGGAAATATATAGCCAAATACCTTAGGTACTATTAATGTTTGCTTCATTATAGTAGGCACTTTTCACACTTTCAGCAACTAGATGATGGCCAAGCCAAGAAAACTGCTTTTTCTAAGCAGCTAAAGGACTTACTAAAAATTTCTTGATTGTCAAATGCTGAAAAAAGGAATAAATGGGTGGATTTCTAAGCAAACTGAGGTGCTTTATCACTCTTCATCGGTAGGGGAATGAAAAGCAGAACTAATAGTCTTATATCGAAGGAGTTAATAAAAAGCTGACTTTTAGGCATTTAAGTGCTTTTTCAGGCTTGCAATAGACTTTTGTATCGCTCTGACTCTACAGAGGCTAATATACTCAACAACTTACAATGTGTGTGATAAAACTGAATTCATGTGGCACATGCATGATACCTGACAGGGCTCCTGAAGAGATGTACACAACAGGAGTATGTTTGTTGCAAGCACTTGGAGCTCTGGAAGGTCAAGGAGATGTTAACAACAAAACATGAATTCCTAAAAATGACTTGCCTCCTTATGATCTCTGTAAAAAATTTTTTTTCAGACTTGTACTATTCAGTAACAATTCACAATTTCCACCTGCTAAGTCTTAATGCTGCATTAAATACATTATAATTATTGCATGTTCACAGATCTTACAGATGGATGGCATTCTTACCCCTACAAATCAAGCAATAATGAAAACCATTTGAGTTGTCAATAGTAGAGCTTATACAGTGTATCTCTTGGTGTACAAAAACAACGAAATTTATAAGCAATGCCCTGCCCCACAAATTTGGCTGACCTGTCCTTAATTGTATAAGTATAAGTGAACTTGTAACCTACTTGATGGTCTGTATGAAGGCTTTTTCTTCACAATCTTCTAATACAATTAAAGACATTCTGGTTGTAGAACAAAGCTTTGTAGCTGCTGCAGTGCTTGATTCATTGTGCACTTCAAATTGTAATGACTCCAACTTTTCTCTTACAATTGCACTGCAATTTTCACCCTTCTTTGATGACACATACAGGCATGGAGATATTTCTTTTTCACTGCTCTACAACCAAACAAAACAATAATTACTTTGTTCTGCACCATTTTAATATCAAGTTCTTCCAGAAAAAACCATACTCTCCCCTGTTTGAACCCCTACCCCTCTGGACTTTCCTTAAAAAGTTTGGCCTTTTAGAGGCCCCTTTCCCTCAGAATTTCTAATGACCTTTCTTGATTGGTATGGAAAAATCCTGGAACCACACATTCCTTATAAAATGTCTTGGTCCTTATTGGTAATTTTTTTTAAAAAAAGCTTAGAAAATAAGAGCTTTAAGTATCAGCATTATTTTACAATGCTTGTGGTAAAGCATACTAGTGTTTGCCATGTATGGTCAAGGTGGGCACAAGACGAGAGATACAATATTGATTTCAATATGATTGACATCAACCCTGTCCCAGGTTTTCAGTTGGTAATGCTTTCATTTGTTGGCAAAAAGACCTGTTTCTGTTGGTTTTATATAGTTGATCAGCTCAAACAAAACTTGGTTTATATAACACACTGAGAATTAAAATGCATCATTCAAGTCAATAGTGATATGAAGGAAAACCTTATTTTTTTTATCTATTTTCAGTCTGCTGCTGTGACTAGTTTTCAAATAATATTTAAGCAGTTGTATATGTGGGGTGTTAACAATAATAAAGAAGTGAAATTTAATAAGCACTCAAAAATCTGATTCACTAAGAGCAACTTAAGCTTATTTGGTTTGCCATATCTTTCGCTTCTGTAAGTAACAAGTGGCCTAGTTGGTGTATATTCGACCCTGCATCTTTTTCCCACAACATTAACAAATGTCTTTATAAGCCTAAGCTTAACTGAAATTACGCTTAATAATTTAAAATATCGTAGGAACAATCCACTGATCACCGGCACTCAAGCGACCTAATTTTTGCCATTTGTGCGTGTTTGTTTTCTCATTGTTAACATTGCGCTTAATTTTTTAATACACGATTTACCTCCATAGCTCAATCGTCTGTGGCTTTTTCTTTGGCCTTGAGTATTTTTAAAGCTGTACTCTCAAGTACTCTCCATGAATCTTGATTACCAATGCTCACGAAGGGTATTTTGCGTGATGCACTTACGTGAGTTTATCAGGTTGCACATTCGTCACTATCTCATCGTGTAGAAAACAGTCGAGGAGCACTAGGGAAGAAAAATCGGAGCCTTTTCGCTTCTTTTGGCCTTTTCGAGCGATTTCTATTGGAAATGTTTCACGTATCATAGCACTGTTTAACAAAAAAAAAAAACAGCAACAAAAACACTTCATTGACTTCTCAGCGTCAAGTTGTCATTTATCAAGTTCCCTCAAATCGCGAAATTAAAAGCTTCTCCAACTTCAGGTCGCAGTCAAACGTCCAGAGCGGTTATGAAACGGCAAAGAGCTGCATAAAAATTGTTGAATTAAGACCTCCAACAGCTCTATATTTACCTTGCGAATAGAGTCTCCTTCGATCTTGCTAGCAGTGTACTCTATATTAGAGTATTGAGTGGCGAAAAACTAACAATTTGATACAGAGGACAAATTGTGACCAGTACATGAATGTCCACAGAAGCATTGAAACGTTAGCCTCGTTCCAGTCCCTCTGACAGTGTTGATTATTTCGACAAAAATGGCGGACGGTTGCGACGGACGCCATCTTTATTGTCCTCATGTATAAATTTATAGGCGCAATTATTTCTAAGATTTAAACTTAGGCCTTGCATTGGTTGAGGGTTAAAAGAGAAAGAGAGTTGAATCTTTGCAAATAGAGGTGAGTCAAATTGCAGTAATTTAATCTGAACATATTTTCGTTCACGCGTCCTTCTTATCGTTTCATTGTTTACCTTCTTGTACTGTTAAATAAACTTAGACTTCTTCGCCTTGAGTGTCAAAGTCAAACAACCCCGTCACTTTACTATTGTTTTCTGTTGCCCGGCTTTTAACAGATCCAACAATCACAACGGAAAAATAACACTTGCTAGAAGCTACATGTTGTGAAGGGATGACCATGAATTGGCGAAATTTAAGCTTGTTAATGAAAAAGATCATCAGATACTCAGTGTGGTAGCTGATGATCAGTCGAAAGAACTACTGATTTGATGCAAATTCGTTTTATAGAGAACACCCTGCCACATTTATTATCTTTTTCTAAGTGATATTCGACAACTGAAGAACAAAATATTAAAAACATGCATCTGTATCACTTTTTTGTTAAGTTCTTGACATCCAAAGCAAAATCTTTGTTCTAATAAACCCTTTTCTTCTCTTAAACTATATACAACTGGCTGAAAATCGACAATAATTTTTCAGGAATGAAGCATCTTTAGAACCAGTGCAAGCTACATGTCATGTACACTGTACATCTATAACAAAGAACAACTTACTACTCCAGATCAGAAAGCATGAATGCCTGTCACTACAGAATGTAAAGTGTTTCTCTCATGAACCTGTTAGTAAAGTATCAAGCATTTTCGATTCTCGACAATTGATATGCACTTGTGGATGTCCAAGGAAGATGATTCAAAATGTTCATGTATTTTTTTGCTACAACTGGCAACAAAATTAGTTGAGACACTTTGCCCCAAAGGAACTCTCTGACTTTTTGCCAAATTAAAAAGTGGAAAATAAAGCTTTCCCTAGCCCCTCCATGCAATGTTGTGCAGCTGGTCGAGCTACCTGTAGAAATCAACAAACACCCCAACTTTGAATGGAGGGGATGGGGAGGGGTGTGGATTGTTTTGTTCTTGTAAGATACCCCATATTTTGAGGACAGTGGCTTAACAATGATTATTTTGGCACTGATTGTAGGTTTTGTCTTAATTTTACTGGTTATCATTTATTGTTATACACTTTTAATGACATTTTTGTGGAAAGGGCTTGTTATAAAATTAATTTGTTATTGTTTAATTTGTTTAACAACCACTGTTAGAATCTCTGAATCAGTTTGTTTCAAAGTTATCCATCATTATTTGAAAGCTACGTGATCTTATATTTCTAATTGTATGTGCATGGTTGCTTTTGTTTTTTTCAAGACGGTGTCATGGCTGGGCAGCAGGTCGAAATTCTTCAGGAGTTGGAGAAGATGGGCAATCTTGAGTCCGTGGTCACAGAGCAAAAGATAAGGATAGAAAAGCTAAGAACCACATATGAATCTCTTAAAGCTCAACACCTTCAGCTGCAAGATGTGAGTGATATGAACCAAGAGAAATATGCATAATTGTACAGTTAGCCATCTTTAAGTTTTGCATTGTCTGTGTGGTATTTTCTGTCATTGTATGTGTGCACCACACAAATAGTAATATATTGCATTCCTTCGCCTAGCTTATTGAAAGGAAAGAAAGAGAACTTGAGGATGCTAGAACTGAGATCAAGAACATCAAGGAACAAAGTCAAGAAACGGTGCAAAGAATGAGAGCTGAAAGAGATGCCAAAATACAAGAATGTGAAGAAATCCGAGCACAGGTGACAGGGCACAAAATATATGATGACTTTGTCCAGTGATTTACATGTATTGTAACAAGCTTAAATAATAGCTACCATCTCTCATTTTATTACTCCACTTAAATGAATGGGAACAAAATATCCAATGGTACACTGTTACCCTCTGATATCATAGATTTGGCAATGTTGCCTGCACATGCAGAAACCTTAGCAACAGTCTTATTGGTATATAACACAAATTTATAAGACCCCAAAGTAACCAATAGAAGCACATTGTTGGGTATAAAATTCCAGCTATATGACAATATTATAACAGCGTTACTGGTATAGTACATACCTCTACTCTTGTCAGGGGAGCAAGCCAAAAGTCGCACAGTAATGTTGGCACCATCCCTCTATCAATGCGGCTTTGGTCTCAAATGCTGGAAATTAACTCATTAGTTGAGTTTGTGGTTGGTTTTTGTCCTTGCTCTGAGAGGTTTTTCTTTGCCTGGATACTCCAGGTCTCCCCAAGATCCTCAAAAACCAAGGAAGGGAAGCAAGAAAAACGAGACTCCGGTTTAAAAAAGATTACATGAGTGCAGAGCTCTGCAAATTGTGACCATGACTTAACTTTTCACATGTACGCTGTAGGTGGTGACTCCACAGAGAATGGAGCTATTAAAAGTAAAGCTGCAAAAGGAGGTTGAAGCTCCCTACAAAGAGGTTGGTTAATTGCATCCATGGTCATGGTATGCTGTTCTCTGTAGTGAAATTTAACCAGCTCTAATGTTGGGGAAAACGTAATCCTTTAATTAGTGGTGTGTCAATTGTTAATCTTAATAATTAATCAATCTTTGGTTAAAAAACTTATGTGATTCAATGACTAATTAGGAATTCAAATGCTCAATCCATTATCACAGGGAAAAAAAATTTGTTGACTAGACTTGACAATGTGTATTACCAGTTAATGCAGAGCTCTATAATCCATTGATGACTCTTGTCTACATTACATTTCTTATGTTTTTGTTGTGTTCTAAAACATGGCACATACGGTCATGAATGCTGTAATTTTCTCTATTGGTTTGTAAGGTTTTGTTTCATTCACAAAATGATTGTCATTGATAAAAGTACTGTGGTCCTGAGCCAGAAAACGACAAGAAATGTGAAATTAATTATTTTTACTTTGACTTGCAGACAGGTGAAAAATATTAAAATTTTGACAAGATTTTTTTGATAGGTGATCAACTGATTGGTTGGGTCAATCTGATTATTTCTAATGATCAAATTATGAATTTCCAGCCAGTCCTCAACATTTTCTTTGATTTAATTGGGAGCTCCATCAGTGACAAAGAAATATTAGTCTATTATTATGTGAAAGTAATGAAACCATGTTTGAAGTAAAATTACAACTGCAATTTGTTGAGTCTGTTGTTGGACAATGAGGTGACAATATCATGGACCGATATACAGTGTATTCTAATTCTAAACAAATTGACTATTTGTTCCAGAGATATGAAGCAATGGAGAATGAAGTTGATAAGTACAGAGGGTAAGCTGTTAGAATTGTAACTTGGTGAACTATAGACATGTACATTGTAATATTTTACAAAAAACAAAAAAAGTTTTGTAAACCCTTGATAATTCTTCATTGATTGTGTTCATTAATTAGTTAATTAACAAATTACAATGCTTTGCCAACAGTGACTTCAACAAGCTGCGATATGACTATTCTTTCCTGAAGTCTGAATATGAACACGAACAGGTTTGTTTTATCAGATGTCTCTTATTATAATGATAATGATAATAGAGTAATTATTACTTTATTTCCCTTGTAGAGGTGCATGTGTCCACCACTGATTATAATCCATCTTCAATCAAAGTTTTTAAAATGATCAACGATCAATTATTTATTGAAAATATTCAGTCAATTATTTTAGGAAAAATTATAAAATTTCTTAATGGCAAAAAAAAATTAAACACTTGGTTGTTGAGAAAGAATCTTCTTGAAAGACAATTTAATCACTAAGAGCACAGAAAAAATTCTGAGCTCCAAGCAAAAATCTAACTTGCCATGCACCCTGCAAGTTCTACACTGTAGATTGGATGCTCTAACCAGCAGTGAGCTACTGGAATTCTATGGTTTGTGGGTCAAATCCATTGATGCCTTTTGTATGTTTTAATCTTGTTCTAAAACACAGTACAGCAGCAAAAATAAATGGAATTCTTATAAAGAGATATTTCTCATTATATAGGGTCAATCTGATTATTTTCTTCAGTTGAGAAATCTCAGCCAATTCCCAACGCTATTCTCCTGGTATATTATTTGTTGAGGTCTTGTAAATTTAATTTATTAAACCATTCTTCATGTATATTTTTTTGATGCTTTCTCCTTTACATAAACCTTTTAGGCTCAACATAAACAGATAGTAGAGGAGATGAGAGTTCATCATGATATGGAGGTACAGTCTTTTTAAATACATGTTATGCAGTTATGTGCAAAAAAATGCACTTATACATGTACATGCAATGGCGTGAAACCTTGGGGTCAAACAATTGCGGTACTACTAACTTAACAGTAAATTATACAAGACTCGTGCACCAAAAAAACCCTTTCCAAGTGTAAGAAATAATGCTCACTCAGCCTAAAAATTCCTTTCTACAATGTGCCAGCTAGTGGCGTATTGGCTGACTTGAAGAGGAAACTGTTAGCAGTTTTTTAAGTGTTTCTAGGGAAAATGTGGGCACTCCCTTTTTTATTAGTCAAGCCGGTTTTTTACTCAACTGCATCTCTCAACTCTATGTCTTAGTTTTCGTTTGCAATTTTGAGCTGGTGGTAAGCTTTTTTTCAGCCGGTGAAATTAGCCTGCAGCCGGCTCTTAGCGACATCCCTGGAAATGACTTAAGGATTTCATTGCAGCTGTATTGTGACCCCTGAAAAGTTTTACACCTATAATTTATGAAGGATGCTGAGAATCATTGTACATGTAAATTGTGCATGGATGTTTCCTTAGAAACTAGAAACTTAATTTTCTGTCAGTTGTCAGGCAATTTTTTGTATACTTAAAAGGTCATGTCAATGAAGAAAGAAAGAGATTCCCTAGTGCAAAGAATGCAACATGATAGTCCTTCAGATACTCAAAGAACAAGAGGCCTTCAAAGAGAGAATGCACAGGTTTGTTTAAAGTATAGTGTTGTTACGATCATAATACTATACTGTGGCCATGGTCGGTTGTTATAATCAGTAACTTAAAATAGAGTACTGTACTGTAAGAAACCAATGCAGTTGCCACAGTCAGTATTTTTTGTTGAAAAAGTTTGTGTGAGCATGAAATGTCTAGATACATTGTGTACACCTACAGTGTATGGTCCAGATGTTGCATTCAATTTGCTACATTGATGGCCCATAACCCTTAATTAAGCTACGTATTTTAAAAAATCTAATGAGTCAGTCAACGATCTGTTGTGGTAAGTTAGTTATCTTTGTTAAGCAGACTAAAATTAATTACTATGTATCATTGTTTAAAAGTAACTGTTTACAACTCAATCCTTCAACTATTTCTACAGAATTATAGGGTAAACTATGTTTCCCTAAAAAGCACATGTAAACTGTATTCTCTTTTACATTAGTCTTGCTTTAATAACTGCATTTCAATAAATTTATTTGTTGACTCAGCTCCATATGAAAATCAAAGGCCTGTTGAGTGAACTGGACGAAATCAGAGCACAACGTGAAACAGCAGGGCTACAGTCTGATCATGTGAGTGTAACCACTATTACTTTATTAATACTTATAATATTACATGTAACGTGGAAGGTTCTTTCACAATATATTATTCCCACATTTTCCTCCAGAAGTGTTCTAAAATAGCACCTACTCTTTAAGCAAGTTTGATTTTATCCCAGTAGAAATTGTTTAGACTTTAAAGAACATTTGGGACTCTTGCTTGTTATAGCAGCAGGACAGTTGGGACATTTGACAAATTGAAATAGCTGCATGGGATTCTCAAAAAAGGTGGGACATCTGTGGTGCTTGGACTGCTTGAGATAATCGGCGGGTCTAAAATACAGGTCACCTACTCTTGACCTGTGGAATGTGACCTGCATGTACTTTAGACCTGGCATGGGAAACCTGAGACAGCTGGGACATTTGGGAGAGCTGGGACATTTAGGATGGTAGGGAGATTTGGCATTTGGTACACTTTAAACAGTTGGTTCATGTTATGATGTACGGACATTTGATACTGCTCAGAGACATTTGGGTCAAGTTTTGGAAAAGTAACATAGGTCACTTGGGGCGCTTTCCATACAGCCCAAAATTCCTGAAATTTCGGTTAGAAATCAAATGAAATGGACCATTTCAGTTCGGTCCGACCGAAATATTTGGGACCACCTTTAACTCAACTAAGATTGACATTAACCTGAATATTTTACATAGGTATCCAGATTGCAAGTTAGACAGCTTGCGGAAATGACTGCAAAATGTAAATCCTTGGAGGTATGGGAATGATCAGCTTGTATAATTATGTTACAGGTCAAATTTGATTTCAGGTTTATTTAATTCTGATTTAACCTAGGTTAACTCTCAATTTCCATTGTCTCCTAGCCCTGATTATTAGGGAGCTTAAGCAACTATGACGACCACAACGACGACTTCAAAAAAAACAATAAGTTTAAAGATCAAAACAACAGCTCTGCATGTGCATCACGCTTTTTAGTACGTTTCTTTGACGTCCACTGCACAACTACGATGTGAAACCTCCTAATTTGACATTTTATGGAGGACGTGGACATACGATGACGAATTTTCCTTCCTCTTTTTGAACCTGCATAATATCCTTAAGAATTCAGCTCCAGGAAAAGGATTCAAATAGACACAATTAAGTTTGAAAGAACGCACATTCATTTTTTTATCGACGTTTTCACTGCTGTCGTTGTTGTCCTTGCTTAAGGTCCCTATTCATGAATTAGGGCTACATGTAGGAATCAAAGGAAATTGAGAATCAGCCTAGGTTAAATCATGATCAGAATTAACCTGATTTGACCTGTAACATATACATTGTATGTTGCTGTATTATCTGTGACACCTTCATCATGTGTGATAATTATTCATACAATTTTTGCTGGTATTACCCGGTATGTAAAGATACTATATCCCAAACTATAATCTGACCTGCATGACGTTTGCTATATATAACATTCTGATTTGCATTTGTTTGCATCAGCTACAGAACAAGCTATGAAATGATGCCCAATGATTTTAAACAACTTTCTGGAAACGTATTTCCACAAATCAGTGGTTTATAGCTTCCTTCGTTTGAGACAAGAACTGTTTTCAAATGTTCTAAACTTTTCCTTTTAAAATCAACAATGAACCATGATACATACAAAACATACTGTGTAATATGCAAGAAAGTTTGCTTTCTTTTCAATGTGAAGAACTCAAATGTTGGGGAGTAATTTTATTGGCAATAATTTTAAGATGCAATAATATTACTTTATGAAATATGCAAAAGAGGCATAATTCGATCAGGTTTGGTCAAACTGTGAATGCTGCAAATTGACACTGTATTGTCCTCAATGTGGCCTCTTAAAGTCCCAGAGGAGAGACCTTTTTGGGTTTCAAATTTTCCATTCCGGGATCTTTTTGGGTTGGGAAATTTGGCAAGTATTTTTTGGGGGTGCCTTGATTTTAGGGATTTGTATAGGTGTTCAAAACAATCTGAAGATCGGTGAGGTTCCACGTGGAAATCTGGATGTTATTTTTTGGGGGTTCATTTTTGGTCCAGGGATTTTTTTGAGTTTTGTTTGAAACCCTACAGATTTTTGTGGGTTTTGATTTATGTCCCCTTGTGATCATCCCATCACTTTACATCCAGAAAAACCTCCCGCACTTCAAGTCTCCAGTTCTTTGTTAATTACGACACAAATTATCCGTTAATGTTTCAGACTGAGTATGATTCATTAAAGCTTCATTGTCAAACACTTGAAGCTGAACATGAGAGGAACAACCAGACACAGGTAAGTGAAGTAAAACCAAATTTCTCTGTTTATTCATGCCCACTGAAATGACTTATTTCTTACGTTGCTTGACTTCTGTTTTTTTTTTCCTTATAGGAGGAAATGACAATAGAGATAAATAGGCTGGAAAAGGAGACAATGTCACAAAAAAGGTATTTGCATAATTATTATTGGGCGGATTTAGAGATAATAACTCGATGGCAAATGAAATTGGACTGAGGGCAACTTCTGGAACTTAGTTTCCCTATTCTGCCTTTGATTAAGTTCGTTTTGGGTCAGTTGAAGTTTTTGGATAAAAGACCATCTGCCCCTCCCCTTAGTTACAATTTTGCTCTAAATGGGAAGTAAGTGTTAATGTTAACTTGGAGGGGAGGGGTAGGTGGCCAGTTGCCCAGAAACGTCAATTGATCCCTCGTTTTCAGATCTGCGCATGCCGTAGCCACTGCCGTCGCCTTTTCATTTCTAAATCTTCCTGTTATCCATCATGGCAACTTAACTTTCTATAGTCTCCTTCAAATCACAGACAATCCTGCATGACAAACACCCCCCAAAGGCACAGTCTCCCAGTCTCCAGGGGCAGGGCCCATCTGCATTGGGCAAATTTGTATTAACTGGCAAATGGTGCAGTAAAAAATTGAGGTTTACAAGTATGGACGTGGTTTTAAAATTCTACCAAGTTTTTTTTTTTCAAAGATTATTAATATTTTTTGAGCTTCTACTGGATCTGGATGACAGAGATGGCTAATCATATTTGTTAAAAATCACCCCACCTTTTTACCATTTCCTCAAATGCAGCTGATGATGGAAATCAGTATACTGGAGTAAACCGTGGTATTTTTCAGTAGTATTTGGTATATTTTGTTCACAGCCAAATGGAAGAAATGTCACACAAGCACAAAGTTGAACTGAGTAACTTAAAAATGAGGTTTGTATAGAGGTTTAGTTAGTTGTATATTAGTTGAGATTCTCAATAATCTTCCCTTTTTAATTACTGCAACTAAAGTTGCTTAATTCCCTTTTAAGTCATCTTAATCGGATTCTGTGATGAAGTATTTGTCTTCCAAACCACATTCTCATTTTTCTCTGATAAAGCTATAAAAAGTAACACTATGCTTAACTGCATCTCTTACAAAGCTATGTTAAGCTAAAGTATGAAAAATGTAAACCATATTGCAGTCTCAGGCCTGAAAGCAATTCGTGGTTTATAATGTTACACGTGTTTCTTTGGATTATGCTCAATCCGATTACATGAAATCTTTTAAGTCTACAAAAATATATTTGACTTTTTGAATTGGCAAAAAAGTGAAGTTTCATCACAGAGGGCCCAGACTTACAACAGCTTACTGGAAGCCAAACTATAAGGATTTGTATGTGGATTTATCGTAAGATCGATAAAACAGTTAAAATGTACATAAACAGCTATTAAAGTACGGTATTCATACCTCTTAAAGAGTTGTGTCTGTGTTGTTTTCGTACTGTTTCCTGCCCTATAAACGCCATTTTAGAAAGTCTTAATGTCTTGGTTGCTAAAAATTAATGGCATTTATAACATTTGGCGTTTTCTAACATTTTACCTTGATATCATTTCACAGTTTAATGAAAAACAAAGGAGACTTGGAAAGAGAGAGAGATGAATTGAAAGCTGAAATAGACAATTACAACAACAGAGTACAAGTTTTGGAGAGGACAATAGAACATCTGAAGAAAACAATTAACGAAAAGGTATTTCCAGCAAGCACACAGGGCCGGTAATTATAAAGTTAGACCACTGTTTTCAACAAGCAGTGAACCTCACAAACTTTCCATCGGTAGGTTCTTGCAATAAGATAAATGCTTTACTCGTTTGCTTTATTTGCCTACTCAACACTGTTTGAATGAACAGCCTTTCGTTACTAGGATAAACCAATAATTAAAATGACTTGGAAGGAGATTTTTTGAAGCGGAAGCCAAGTTCCACTCAAATGACTTACCCATAATTTTTACCTTGGCTTGTTATTTGGTGTTCCTTACAATCAAACTAACGTTATTTCTGAGAGGGTGGCACTTGACAGTTCCAGGGTCAGATAAACTTTTTGCCTTGTAAGCCTTTTCAGAGCGAAGTGAAAGTTTAAACGTTGGTTTTTGAGGAGAGGGTATAAAACTGGAGTACCCGTAGAAAAAACCTGTCGAAGTAGCCTGCGAGCAGGCTAAATACTTGTGTGAGTTTCGGGCAAGTCACTTTTCCTCGCACAATGGTTGCTCCACCTCCAAAGTTTTCTCTGAACTCGCACAAGTGAGCCGCTCGCACAGCAGGCTACCCTCAAAGCAGAGAAGAGAACTAAAAGCAAACTCAACCCACTTTTGGCGTCGAGGTGGGGACCCGAAACCGAGGCCACATTGGTGGAAGTTACCGTGCTGTTACTACTGTGTCTGCGTCATCCCTGCTCCTTGTCAAGCACAAATCCAACTACTATTTTCTCTTCAAACAAACCTTTAAGCCTTTAAACCCTAAGACTGATCAGTATCAAATTTCTCCTTGTAATATCAATGCTTTGTAAAACAGAGTGGTCATGAGAATTACGGACGTGATCACACAAGATGAATTTGCTTGATATTTTATCAACTTCTCCCCACTACTTCTGTAGGAAATGAATAGGGACAACAAGTGAGAATTCAAATTTTGATCTCAGGGATTAAAGGGTTAAGCCTACCTCATCCCCAGGCACAACCTTCCCAAGTCACTTTATACACCATATAAGAGCAGGGAGGGCTGCTTGGGATTGGGACAGCCCTTGAATGTTTTGCTTAAGTAGTTTTACTTTTTTTACTTAGGAACTTGAACTTAACAAGCGGGTGCAGTCGGCAGTAGAAGTTGAATGGGAGAAGATCACTCAACTGGAGCAAGCAAAGCTTCAGGTCAGTATTGTGACTCACACCTTAGGCATGATTTATTACCAATCACTTCACTCTGCCAGAAAACTAATCTGTAATTCAAGGCTGCTGCTTAATGAAAGTTTTGGGAGTGCTTCAGGCTCCTAAAATAAAAAGCTACAAGCCCGAGCCACGTTTCTAGCAGCCCATTGATCGATAAACTTAAATAAGTAAGCAGATACTTTAAACTCGATTTGTTGGAGTTTCTAATTTCTTTGTTGACTTAAGCTGCTGTAAAGTTTCACCTACGTTTGACAAACACACGTTTTATGCTTTCGTTTCAAAAGCGCAAAATGAGCAGGGAATTCTGCCGTTCCTTCTTTGGAAGCAGGCATAGAGGTTATTGCCAAAAGAATTATAAGTCTTAGGCACCCGTGCGGGCTCCTTGTTTAAATTTTAGTCACCCTGCAAGGAAATCGTAGGGGCCTGTGGTGACCGGGCCCCCGTTAGTCAGCAGCCTTGTAGCCACATCAATACCTGTTTCTGTTTTCCTGATTTTTTAAAAATATTTTTTCTCCTGAGGTAGCTCGAGGCTAGCATCGGACATTTGGAAAGGTATGAACAATTCAGTCGATAAAGTACATAACTAAAGTTACGAATGTTGGGAAAATTAAAATTGAGTTCAAAGTTACAATTAAATTAAAACCATAGTATTGTTAAGTTATAACAAAATCAAAGCCTATTTACCAAGCACTTCCTAAAGCGTTTCTTCTAAGGACTTTATATATGTCAGTGTCACAAATTGCGTGTTTTCTCGCGCAGAACAAAACTTGATTCTGATGCCTCACATCGTGCAGAGACAGAGAAACTTGAGGAGCAGCTCAGATCAGCCATACACATCAAGGTAGGTGCGCTCCCCACCCCTCTCCCTAGTCATCTCTAGTTATCCCCGTCATCCCTAGTCATCCCAGTCATCCCTAGTCATCCCAGTCATCCCTAGTCATCCTAGTCATCCCTAGTCATCCCAGTCATTCCTAGTCATCCCTAGTCATCCCAGTCATTCCTAGTCATCCCTAGTCATCCCTAGTCATCCCAGTCATCCGTAGACATCCCAGTCATCCCTAGTCATCCCAGTCATCCCTAGTCATCCTAGTAATCCCTAGTCATCCCTAGTCATCTCAGTCATGCCTAGTCATCCCTAGTCAACCCAGTCATCCCTAGTCACCCCTAGTCATCCCTAGCAATCCCTAGTCATCCCAGTCATCCCTAGACATCCCTAGTCATCCCTAGTCATCCCCAATCATCCCTAATCATCCCTAGTCATCCCAGTCGTCCCTAGTCAACGCTAGTTGTCCCTAGTCATCCCTGTCATCCCTAGTCACCCCTAGTCATCTCTACTCATCCCAGTCATCCTTAGTCATCCTAGTCATCCGTAGTCATCCCAGCCATCCCTAGTCATCCCAGTCATCCCTAGTCATCCCTATTCATCCCTAGTCATCCCAGTCATTCCTAGTCATCCCAGTCATCCGTAGACATCCCAGTCATCCCAGTCATCCCTAGTCATCCTAGTCATCCCTAGTAATCCCTAGTCATCCCTAGTCATCTCAGTCATGCCTAGTCATCCCTAGTCAACCCAGTCATCCCTAGTCACCCCTAGTCATCCCTAGCAATCCCTAGTCATCCCAGTCATCCCTAGACATCCCTAGTCATCCCTAGTCATCCCCAATCATCCCTAATCATCCCTAGTCATCCCAGTCGTCCCTAGTCATCGCTAGTTGTCCCTAGTCATCCCTGTCATCCCTAGTCACCCCTAGTCATCCCTACTCATCCCAGTCATCCTTAGTCATCCTAGTCATACGTAGTCATCCCAGCCATCCCTAGTCATCCCTAGTCATCCCTAGTCACCCCTAGTCATCCCAGTCAACCATAGTCATCACTTGTCATCTCAGTCATCCCTACTCATCCCTGGTAATCCCTAGTCATCCCCAGTCATCCCTAGTAATCCCAGTCATCCCTAGAATTCTCTAGTCATCCCAGGCATCCTTAAACCTCGTTATTCATTCCTAGTCATCCCTAGTCATTCTTAGTCATCCCTTGTCATCCCTAGTCATCCCAATCATCTCTAGTCATCCCTAGCCATCCCAGTCATCTCTAGTCATCCCTAGTCATCTCTAGTCATCCCTAGTTATCCCAGTCATTCCAAGTCATCCCCAGTCATCCCAGTCATCCTTAGTCATCCCTAATCATCCCTAGTCATCCTTAGTTATCCCAGTCATCCCTAGTCATCCCAGTCATCCCTACGCATCCTTAGTCATCCCAGGCATCCTTAGTCATCCTTAGTCATCCCAGTCATCCTTAGTCATCTTTATTTATCCCTAGTCATCCCTAGTCCTCCCTAGTCATCCCTAGTCATCCCAGTCATGGCTAGTCATCCCTAGTCATCCCAGTCATCCCTAGTCATCCTAAGTCATCCCTAGTCATCTCTAGTCATCCATAGTCATCCCTCGTCATCCTTGTCATCTGTAGTCATCCCAGTCATCCCTAGTCATGCCTAGTCATCCCTAGTCATCCCAGTCATCCCTAGTCATCTCTAGTGATCCATAGTCATCCCTCGTCATCCTTGTCATCTGTAGTCATCCCAGTCAGCCCTAGTCATCCCTAGTCATCCCTAGTCATCCCAGTCATCCTTAATCATCTCTAGTCATCCCGGTCATCCCTACTGATCCCTAGTCATCCCTAGTTATCCCAGTCATCCCTAGTCATCCCAGTCATCCCTAAGTATCTCTGGTCATCCCAGGCATCCCTAATCATTCTTAGTCATCCCTTGTCATCCCAGTCATCCCTAGTCATCCCAGTCATCCTTAGTCATGCTAAGTCATCCCTAGTCATCTCTAGTCATCCATAGTCATCCCTCGTTATCCTTGTCATCTGTAGTCATCGCAGTCATCTCTACTCATCTCTAGTCATCCTTAGTCATCCCAATCATCCTTAGTCATCTCTAGTCATCCCAGTCATCCCTAGTCACCCCTAGTCATCCCTAGTTATCCTAGTCATCCCTAGTCATCCCAGTCATCCCTAGTCATCCCTACTTATCCGTAGTCATTCCAGTCATTCCAGTCATCCCTAGTCATCCTTAGTCATCCCTAGTCATCTCTAGTCATCCCTAGTCATTCCTGTCATCCCAGTCATCCCAGTCATCCCTAGTCATCGCTTGTCATCCCAGTCATCCCTAGTCATCCCTAGTCATCCCAGTCATCCCTAGTCATCCTAATTCATCCCTGGTCATCTCTAGTCATCCATAGTCATCCCTCGTCAGCATTGTCATCTGTAGTCATCCCTAGTCATCCCTAGTCATCCCTAGTCATCCCGGTCATCCTTAGTCATCTCTAGTCATCCCAGTCATCCCTAGTCACCCCTAGTCATCCCTTGTTACCCAGTCATCCCTAGTCATCCCAGTCTTCCGTAGTCATCTCTAGTCATCCATAGTCATCCCTCGTCATCCTTGTGATCTGTGGTCATCCCAGTCATCCCTGGTCATCCCTAGTCATCCAAGTCATCCTTTGTCATCTCTAGTCATCCCAGTCATCCGTAGTCACCCCTACTCATCCCTAGTTATCCCAGTCATCCCTAGTCATCCCAGTCATCCGTAGTCATTCCACTCATTCCAGTCATCCCTAGTCATCCTTAGTCAACCCTAGTCATCTCTAGTCATCCCTAGTCATCCCTGTCATCCCAGTCATCCCAATCATCCCAGTCATCCCTAGTCATCGCTAGTCATCCCTAGTCATCCCTGTCATCCCAGTCATCCCAGTCATCCCTAGTCATCCCTAGTCATCCCAGTCATCCGTAGTCATCCCTAGTCATCCCAGTCATCCCTAGTCATCCCTAGTCATCCCAGTGATCCCTAGTCATCCTAAGTCATCCCTAGTCATCTCTAATCATCCATAGTCATCCCTCGTCATCCTTGTCATCTGTAGGCAGCCCTAGTCATCCCTAGTCATCCTTAGTTATCCCAGTCATCCCTAGTCATCCCAGTCATCCCTTCGCATCCTTAGTCATCCCAGGCATCCCTAGTCATCCTTAGTCATCCCAGTCATCCTTAGTCATCTTTATTTATCCCTAGTCATCCCTAGTCCTCCCTAGTCATCCCTAGTCATCCCAGTAATGCCTAGTCATCCCTAGTCATCCCAGTCATCCCTAGTCATCCTAAGTCATCCCTAGTCATGTCTAGTCATCCATAGTCATCCCTCGTCATCCTTGTCATCTGTAGTCATCCCAGTCATCCCTAGTCATCCCTAGTCATCCCAGTCATCCCTAGTCATCTCTAGTGATCCATAGTCATCCCTCGTCATCCTTGTCATCTGTAGTCATCTCAGTCAGCCCTAGTCATCCCTAGTCATCCCTAGTCATCCCATTCATTCTTAGTCATCTCTAGTCATCCCGGTCATCCCTAGTGATCCCTAGTCATCCCTAGTTATCCCAGTCATCCCTAGTCATCCCAGTCATCCCTAAGTATCTCTGGTCATCCCAGGCATCCCTAATCATTCTTAGTCATCCCTTGTCATCCCAGTCATCCCTAGTCATCCCTAGTCATCCCAGTCATCCTTAGTCATGTTAAGTCATCCCTAGTCATCTCTAGTCATCCATAGTCATCCCTCGTTATCCTTGTCATCTGTAGTCATCGCAGTCATCCGTAGTCATCTCTAGTCATCCTTAGTCATCCCAATCATCCTTAGTCATCTCTAGTCATCCCAGTCATCCCTAGTCACCCCTAGTCATCCCTAGTTATCCTAAACATCCCTAGTCATCCCAATCATCCCTAGTCATCCCTACTTATCCGTAGTCATTCCAGTCATTCCAGTCATCCCTAGTCATCCTTAGTCATCCCTAGTCATCTCTAGTCATCCCTAGTCATCCCAGTCATCCCTAGTCATCGCTTGTCATCCCAGTCATCCCTAGTCATCCCTAGTCATCCCAGTCATCCCTAGTCATCCTAATTCATCCCTGGTCATCTTTAGTCATCCATAGTCATCCCTCGTCAGCCTTCTCATCTGTAGTCATCCCTAGTCATCCCTAGTCATCCCTAGTCATCCCAGTCATCCTTAGTCATCTCTAATCATCCCAGTCATCCCTAGTCACCCCTAGTCATCCCTTGTTATCCCAGTCATCCTTAGTCATCCCAGTCATCCCTAGTCATCTCTAATCATATATAGTCATCCCTCGTCATCCTTGTGATCTGTAGTCATCCCAGTCATCCCTGGTCATACCTAGTCATCCCAGTCATCCTTTGTCATCTCTAGTCATCCCAATCATCCCTAGTAACCCCTACTCATCCCTAGTTATCCCAGTCATCCCTAGTCATCCCAGTCATCCGTAGTCATCTCTAATCATCCATAGTCATCCATCGTCATCTTTGTGATCTGTAGTCATCCCTGGTCATCCCTAGTCATCCCAGTCATTCTTAGTCACCCCTACTCATCCCTAGTTATCCCAGTCATCCCTAGTCATCCCAGTCATCCCTAGTCATCCCTAGTCATCCGTAGTCATTCCAGTCATTCCAGTCATCCCTAGTCATCCTTAGTCAACCCTAGTCATCTCTAGTCATCCCTAGTCATCCCTGTCATCCCAGTCATCCCAGTCATCCCAGTCATCCCTAGTCATCTCTAGTCATCCATAGTCATCCCTAGTTATCTCTAGTCATCCATAGTCATCCCAGTCATCCTTAGTCATCTCTAGTCATCCCAGTCATCCCTAGTCACCCCTAGTCATCCCTAGTCATCCCAGTCATTCCAGTCATCTCTAGTCATCCTTAGTCATCCCTAGTCATGTCTAGTCATCCCTAGTCATCCCTGTCATCCCAGACAACCCAGTCATCCCTAGTCATCCCTAGTCATTCTAGTCATCCCTAGTCATCCTAAGTCATCCCTAGTCATCTCTAGTCATCCATAGTCATCCCTCGTCATCCTTGTCATCTGTAGTCATCCCTAGTCATCCCTAGTCATCCTTAGTTATCCCAGTCATCCCTAGTCATCCCAGTCATCTCTACGCATCCTTAGCCATCCCAGGTATCCCTAGTCATCCTTAGTCATCCCAGTCATCCTTAGTCATCTTTATTTATCCCTAGTCATCCCTAGTCCTCCCTAGTCATCCCTAGTCATCCCAGTAATGCCTAGTCATCCCTAGTCATCCCAGTCATCCCTAGTCATCCTAAGTCATCCCTAGTCATGTCTAGTCATCCATAGTCATCTCTCGTCATCCTTGTCATCTGTAGTCATCCCTAGTCATCCCTAGTCACCCCTAGTCATCCCAGTCATCCTTAGTCATCTCTAGTGATCCATAGTCATCCCTCGTCATCCTTGTCATCTGTAGTCATCTCAGTCAGCCCTAGTCATCCCTAGTCATCCCATTCGTACTTAGTCATCTCTAGTCATCCCGGTCATCCCTAGTGATCCCTAGTCATCCCTAGTTATCCCAGTCATCCCTAGTCATCCCAGTCATCCCTAAGTATCTCTGGTCATCCCAGGTATCCCTAATTATTCTTAGTCATCCCTTGTCATCCCAGTCATCCCTAGTCATCCCTAGTCATCCCTAGTCATCCCAGTCATCCTTAGTCATGCTAAGTCATCCCTAGTCATCTCTAGTCATCGATAGTCATCCCTCGTTCTCCTTGTCATCTGTAGTCATCGCAGTCATCCCTAGTCATCTCTAGTCATCCTTAGTCATCCCAATCATCCTTAGTCATCTCTAGTCATCCCAGTCATCCCTAGTCACCCCTAGTCATCCCTAGTTATCCTAGTCATCCCTAGTCATCCCAGTCATCCCTAGTCATCCCTACTTACCCGTAGTCATTCCAGTCATTCCAGTCATCCCTAGTCATCCTTAGTCATCCCTAGTCATCTCTAGTCATCCCTAGTCATTCCTGTCATCCCAGTCATCCCAGTCATCCCAGTCATTCCTAGTCATCCCAGTCATCCTTAGTCATCTTTATTTATCCCTAGTTATCCCTAGTCCTCCCTAGTCATCCCTAGTCATCCCAGTCATGCGTAGTCATGCGTAGTCATCCCAGTCATCCCTAGTCATCCTAAGTCATCCCTAGTCATTTATAGTCATTGATAGTCATCCCTCGTCATCCTTGTCATCTGTAGTCATCCCTAGTCATCCCAGTCATCCCTAGTCATCTCTACTGATCCATAGTCTTTCCTCGTCATCCTTGTCATCTGTAGTCATCCCAGTCAGCCCTAGTCATCCCTAGTCATCCCTAGTCATCCCTAGTCATCCCGGTCATCCCTAGTGATCCCTAGTCATCCCTAGTTATCCCAGTCATCCCTAGTCATCCCAGTTATCCCTAAGTATCTCTGGTCATCCCAGGCATCCCTAATCATTCTTACTCATGCCTTGTCATCCCAGTCATCCCTAGTCATCCCTAGTCATCCCAGTCATCCTTAGTCATTCTAAGTCATCCCTAGTCTTCTCTAGTCATCCATAGTCATCCCTCGTTATCCTTGTCATGTGTAGTCATCGCAGTCATCCCTAGTCACCTCTAGTCATCCCTAGTTATCCTAGTCATCCCTAGTCATCCCAATCATCCCTAGTCATCCCTACTTATCCGTAGTCATTCCAGTCATTCCAGTCATCCCTAGTCATCCTTCGTCATCCCTAGTCATCCCTAGTCATGCCTGTCATCCCAGACAACCCAGTCATCCCTAGTCATCCCTAGTCATCCCAGTCATCCCTAGTCATCCCAGTCATGCCTAGTCATCCCTTGTCATCCCAGTCATCCCTAGTCATCCTAAGTCATCCCTAGTCATCTCTAGTCATCCATAGTCATCCCTCGTCATCCTTGGAATCTGTAGTCATACCAGTCATCCCTAGTCATCCCTAGTCATCTCTAGTCATCCCAGTCATCCCTAGTCATCTCTAGTTATTTATAGTCATTCCTCGTCATCCTTGTCATCTGTAGTCATCCTAGTCATCCCTAGTCATGCCTAGTCATCCCTAGTCATTCCTAGTCATCACAGTCATCCCTAGTCATCTCAGTCATCCCTAGTCATTCTTAGTCATCCCTTGTCATCCCTAGTCATCCCAATCATCTCTAGTCATCCCTAGCCATCCCAGTCATCTCTAGTCATCCCTAGTCATCTCTAGTCATCCCTAGTTATCCCAGTCATTGCAAGTCATCCCCAGTCATCCCAGTCATCCTTAGTCATCCCTAATCATCCCTAGTCATTCTTAGTTATCCCAGTCATCCCTAGTCATCCCAGTCATCCCTACGCATCCTTAGTCATCCCAGGCATCCTTAGTCATCCTTAGTCATCCCAGTCATCCTTAGTCATCTTTATTTATCCCTAGTCATCCCTAGTCCTCCCTAGTCATCCCTAGTCATCCCAGTCATGGCTAGTCATCCCTAGTCATCCCAGTCATCCCTAGTCATCCTAAGTCATCCCTAGTCATCTCTAGTCATCCATAGTCATCCCTCGTCATCCTTGTCATCTGTAGTCATCCCAGTCATCCCTAGTCATGCCTAGTCATCCCAGTCATCCCTAGTCATCTCTAGTGATCCATAGTCATCCCTCGTCATCCTTGTCATCTGTAGTCATCCCAGTCAGCCCTAGTCATCCCTAGTCATCCCTAGTCATCCCAGTCATTGTTAATCATCTCTAGTCATCCCGGTCATCCCTACTGATCCCTAGTCATCCCAAGTTATCCCAGTCATCCCTAGTCATCCCAGTCATCCCTAAGTATCCCTAGTCATCCCAGTCATCCTTAGTCATGCTAAGTCATCCCTAGTCATCTCTAGTCATCCATAGTCATCCCTCGTTATCCTTGTCATCTGTAGTCATCGCAGTCATCTCTACTCATCTCTAGTCATCCTTAGTCATCCCAATCATCCTTAGTCATCTCTAGTCATCCCAGTCATCCCTAGTCACCCCTAGTCATCCCTAGTTATCCTAGTCATCCCTAGTCATCCCAGTCATCCCTATTTATCCGTAGTCATTCCAGTCATTCCAGTCATCCCTAGTCATCCTTAGTCATCCCTAGTCATCTCTAGTCATCCCTAGTCATTCCTGTCATCCCAGTCATCCCAGTCATCCCTAGTCATCGCTTGTCATCCCAGTCATCCCTAGTCATCCCTAGTCATCCCAGTCATCCCTAGTCATCCTAATTCATCCCTGGTCATCTCTAGTCATCCATAGTCATCCCTCGTCAGCATTGTCATCTGTAGTCATCCCTAGTCATCCCTAGTCATCCCTAGTCATCCCGGTCATCCTTAGTCATCTCTAGTCATCCCAGTCATCCCTAGTCACCCCTAGTCATCCCTTGTTACCCAGTCATCCCTAGTCATCCCAGTCTTCCGTAGTCATCTCTAGTCATCCATAGTCATCCCTCGTCATCCTTGTGATCTGTGGTCATCCCAGTCATCCCTGGTCATCCCTAGTCATCCAAGTCATCCTTTGTCATCTCTAGTCATCCCAGTCATCCGTAGTCACCCCTACTCATCCCTAGTTATCCCAGTCATCCCTAGTCATCCGAGTCATCCCTAGTCATCCTAAGTCATCCCTAGTCATCTCTAGTCATCCATAGTCATCCCTTGTCATCCTTGTCATCTGTAGTTATCCCAGTCATCCCTAGTCATCCCTGTCATCCCAGTCATCCCAGTCATCCCTAGTCATCCCTAGTCATCCCAGTCATCCGTAGTCATCCCTAGTCATCCCAGTCTTCCCTAGTCATCCCTAGTCATCCCAGTCATCCCTAGTCATCCTAAGTCATCCCTAGTAATCTCTAGTCATCCAGAGTCATCCCTCGTCATCCTTGTCATCTGTAGTCATCCGTAGTCATCCCTAGTCATCCTTAGTTATCCCTCGTCATCCTTGTCATCCTAAGTCATCCCTAGTCATCTCTAGTCATCCATAGTCATCCTTCGTAATCCTTGTCATTTGTAGTCATCCCAGTCATCCCTAATCATCCCTAGTCATCCCTAGTCATCCCAGTCATCCCTAGTCATCCCTAGTCATCCGAGTCATCTCTAGTCATCCATAGTCATCCCTAGTCAACTCTAGTCATCCATAGTCATCCCAGTCATCCTTAGTCATCTCTAGTCATCCCAGTCATCCCTAGTCACCCCTAGTCATCCCTTGTTATCCCAGTCATCCCTAGTCATCCCAGTCATCCCTAGTCATCTCTAGTCATCCCTAGTTATTCCAGTCATTCCAGTCATCTCTAGTCATCCTTAGTCATCCCTTGTCATGTCTAGTCATCCCTAGTCATCCCTGTCATCCCAGACAACCCAGTCATCCCCGTCATCTCTAGTCATCCCAGTCATCCCTAGTCATCCCTAGTCATCCTAGTCATCCATAGTCATCCTAAGTCATCCTTGTCATTTGTAGTCATCCCAGTCATCCTTAGTCATCCCTAGTCATCCGAGTCATTCCTAGTCATCCTAAGTCTTCCCTAGTCATCTCTAGTCATCCATAGTCATCCCTTGTCATCCTTGTCATCTGTAGTTATCCCAGTCATCCCTAGTCATCCCTTTCATCCCAGTCATCCCAGTCATCCCTAGTCATCCCTAGTCATCCCAGTCATCCGTAGTCATCCCTAGTCATCCCAGTCATCCCTAGTCATCCCTAGTCATCCCAGTCATCCCTAGTCATCCTAAGTCATCCCTAGTCATCTCTAGTCATCCATAGTCATCCCTCGTCATCCTTGTCATCTGTAGTCATCCCTAGTCATCCCTAGTCATCCTTAGTTATCCCAGTCATCCCTAGTCATCCCAGTCATCCCTACGCATCCTTAGTCATCCCAGTCTTCCTTAGTCATCCCGGTCATCCCAGTCATCCCAGTCATCCCTAGTCATCCCTAGTCATCCCAGTCATCCGTAGTCATCCCTTGTCATCCCAGTCATCCCTAGTCATCCCTAGTCATCCCAGTCATCCCTAGTCATCCTAAGTCATCCCTAGTCATCTCTAGTCATCCACAGTCATCCCTCGTCATCCTTGTCATCTGTAGTCATCCCAGTCATCCCTAGTCATCCCTGTCATCCCAGTCATCCCAGTCATCCCTAGTCATCCCTAGTCATCCCTAGTCATCCCTAGTCATCCAAGTCATGCCTTGTCATCCCTAGTCATCCCAGTCATCCCTAGTCATCCTAAGTCATCCCTAGTCATCTCTAGTCATCCATAGTCATCCCTCGTCATCCTTGTCACCTGTAGTCATCCCAGTCATCCCTAGTCATCCCTATTCATCGCTAGTCATCCCAGTCATCCCTAGTCATCCCTAGTCATCCCTAGTTATCCCAGTCATCCCTAGTCATCCCAGTCATCCCTAGGGATCCCTAGTCATTCGTATTCATTCCAGTCATTCCAGTCATCCCTAGTCATCCTTAGTCATCCCTCGTCATCATTTTCATCTGTAGTCGTCCCAGTCATCCCTTGTCATCCCTAGTCATCCCAGTCATCCCTAGTCATCTCTAGTCATCCTTAGTCATCCCTGTCATCCCAGATAACCCAGTCATCCCTAGTCATCCCTAGTCATCCCAGTCATGCCTAGTCATCCTTAGTCATCCCAGTCATCCCTAGTCATCCATAGTTAACCCTCGAGATCCTTGTCATTTGTAGTCATCTCAGTCATCCCTAGTTATCCCTAGTGATCCCTAGTCATCCCAGTCATCCCTAGTCATCCCTAGTCATCCGAGTCATCCCTAGTCATCCCAAGACATCTCTAGTCATCTCTAGTCATCCATAGTCATCCCTAGTCATCTCTAGTCATCCATAGTCATCCCAGTCATCCTTAGTCATCTCTAGTCATCCCAGTCATCCCTAGTCACCCCTAGTCATCCCTTGTTATCTCAGTCATCCCTAGTCATCCCAGTGATCCCTAGTCATCTCTAGTCATCCCTAGTTATTCCAGTCATTCCAGTCATCTCTAGTCATCCTTAGTCATCCCTAGTCATGTCTAGTCATCCCTAGTCATTCCTTGTCACCCCAGTCATCGCTAGTCATACCTATTCATCCCAGTCATCCCTAATAATCCCTAATCATCCCAGTCATCCCTAGTCATCCCTAGTCATTCTAGTCATCCCTAGTCATCCCAGTCATCCCTAATAATCCCTAATCATCCCAGTCATCCCTAGTCATTCCTAGTCATCCCAGTCATCCGTTTTCATCCTTAGTCGTCCCTAGTCATCTCTAGTCATCTCAGTCATCCCAGTCATCTCTAGTCATCCCAGTCATCCCTAATAATCCCTTGTCATCCCTAGTCATCCCAGTTATCCCTAGTCATCCCAAGTTATCCCTAGTCATCTTTGGTCATCCATAGTCATCCCTCATCATTCATGTCATCTATAGTCATCCCAGTCATCCCTAGTCATCCCTGTCATTCCAGTTATCCCAGTCATCCCTAGTCATCCTTAGTGCTCGTTATTAATTCCTAGTCATCCCTAATCATTTTTAGTCATCTCCTGTCATCCCAGTCATCCCTAGTCATCCCTAGTCATCCCAGTCATCCTTAGTCATGCTAAGTCATCCCTAGTCATCTCTAGTCATACATAGTCATCCCTCGTCATCCTTGTCATCTGTAGTCAAGCGTAGTCATCCCTAGTCATCCCAGTCATCCCTAGTCATCTCTAGTCATCCATAGTCATCCCTCGTCATTCTTCTCATCTGTAGTCATCCCAGTCATCCCTAGTCATCCCTAGTCATCCCTAGTCATCCCAGTCATCCTTAGTCATCTCTAGTCATCCTGGTCATCCCTAGTCATCCCTAGTCATTCCTAGTTATCCCAGTAATCCCTAGTCATCCCAGTCATCCCTAAGTATCCCTGGTCATCCCAGGCATCCCTAGTCATCCTTAGTCCTCGTTATTCATTCCTAGTCATCCCTAATCATTCTTAGTCATCCCTTGTCATTCCAGTCATCCCTAGTCATCCCTAGTCATCCCAGTCATCCCTAGTCATCCCAGTCATTCCTAGTCATCCCTAGTCATCTCTGGTCATCCCAGTCATCCTTAGTCATCTCTAGTCATCCCAGTCATCCCTAGTCATCCCTAGTTATCCCAGTCGTCCCTAGTCATCCTAGTCATCCCTAGTCATCCGTAGTGATTCCAGTCATTCCCGTCATCCCTAGTCATCCTTAGTCATCCCTAGTCATCTCTAGTCATCCCTAGTCATCACTGTCAACCCAGTCATCCCAGTCATCCCTAGTCATCGCTAGTCATCCCAGTCATCTCTAGTCATCCCTAGTAACCCGAGGCATCCCTAGTCATCCTAAGTCATCCCTAGTCATCTCTAGTCATCCATAGTCATCCTTCGTCATCCTTGGCATCTGTAGTCATCCCAGTCCTCCCTAGTCATCCCTATTGATCCCTAGTCATCCCAGTCATCCCTAGTCATCCCAGTCATCCGTAGTCATCCCTAGTCATCCGTATTCATTCCAGTCATTCCAGTCATCTCTAGTCATCCTTAGTCATCCCTAGTCATCTCTAGTCATCCTTAGTCATCCCTGTCAACCCAGTCATACCAGTCGTCCCTAGTCATCGCTATTCATCGCAGTCATCCCTAGTCATCCCTAGTCATCCCAGTCATCCCTAGTCATCTCTAGTCATCTCTAGTCATCCATAGTCATCCCTCGTTATCGTTGTAATCTGTAGTCCTCCCAGTCCTCCCTAGTCATCCCTAGTCATCCCACTCATCCCTAGTCATCTCTAGTCATCCTTGTCATCTGTAGTAATCCCAGTCATCCCTAGTCATCCTAAGTCATCCCTAGTCATCTCTAGTCATCCATAGTCATCCCTCGTCATCGTTGTAATCTGTAGTCATCCCAGTCATCCCTAGTCATCCCAGTCATCCTTAGTCATCCGTAGTCATTCCAGTCATTCCCGTCATCCCTAGTCATCCTTAGTCATCCCTAGTCATTTCTAGTCATTCCTAGTCATCCCTAATCATCCCTAGTCATCCCAAGTTATCCGAGTCATCCCTAGTCATCCCAGTCATCCCTAGGTATCCCTAGTCATCCCTAGTTATCCCAGTTATCCCTAGTCATCCCAGTCATCCCTAGTTATCCCTGGTTATTCTAGGCATCCCTAGTCATCCTTAGTTTTCGTTATTAATTCCTAGTCATCCTTAATCATTCCTAGTCATCCCTTGTCATCCCAGTCATCCGTAGTTATCCCAGTCATCCCTAGTCATCCTAAGTCATCCTTAGTCATCCCAGTCATCCTTAGTCATCCCTAGCATCCCAGTTATCCTTAGTCATCCCTAGTCATTCCAGCCATCCCTAGTCATCCTTAGTCATCCCTAGTCATCCCTAGTCATCCCTAGTCATCCCAGTCATCCCTAGTCATCCCTAGTCATCCCAGTCATTCTTAGTCATCCCTAGTCATTCCAGTCATTCTAGTCATCCCTAGTCATCCTTAGTCATCCCTAGTCATCTCTAGTCATCCCTAGTCATCCCTGTCATTCCAGTCACCCCAGTCATCCCTAGTCATCCTTAGTCATCCCTAGTCATCCCAGTTATCCCTAGTCATCCCTAGTCATCGTAAGTCATCCATAGTCATCCCTTGTCATCCTTGTCATCTCTAGTGATCCCAGTCATCCCTAGTTATCCCTAGTCATCCCTAGTTATCCCTTGTCATCCCAGTCATCCTTAGTCATCTCTAGTCATCCCAGTCATCCCTAGTCATCCCTTGTTATCCCAGTCATCCCTAGTCATCCCAGTCATCCCTAGGTATCCCTGGTCATCCTAGGCATCTCTAGTCATCCTTAGTTCTCGTTATTTATTCCTAGTCATCCCTAATCATTCTTAGTCATCCCTAGTCATCCCAGTCACCCCTGGTCATCCGTAGTCATCCCAGTCATCCCTAGTCATTCCTTGTCACCCCAGTCATCGCTAGTCATACCTATTCATCCCTAGTCATCCCTAGTCTTTCCTAGTCATCCCTAGTTATCTCCGTCATCCCTAGTAATCCCAGTCATCCATAGTCATTCCTAGCATCCCAGTCATCCTAAGTCATCCCTAGTCATTCCAGTCATCCCTAGTCATCTTTAGTCATCCCTAGTCATCTCTAGTTGTCCCTAGTAATCCCTAGTCATTCTAGTCATCCCTAGTCATCCCAGTCATCCCTAATAATCCCTAATCATCCCAGTTATCCCTAGTCATCTTTGGTCATCCATAGTCATCCCTCATCATTCATGTGATCTATAGTCATCCCAGTCATCCCTAGTCATCCCTGTCATTCCAGTCATCCCAGTCATCCCTAGTCATCCTAGTCATCCCTAATCATCCCTAGTCATCCCTAGTTATGCCAGTCATCCCTAGTAATCCCAAGTCATCCCTAGTCATCCCAGTCATCCTTAGTCGTCCCTAGCATCCCAGTCATCCTTAGTCATCCCTAGTAATTCCAGTCATCCCTAGTCATCCTTAGTCATCCCTAGTCATCTCTAGTCATCCCTAGTCATCACTGTCAACCCAGTCATCCCAGTCATCCCTAGTCATCGCTAGTCATCCCAGTCATCTCTAGTCATCCCTAGTAACCCGAGGCATCCCTAGTCATCCTAAGTCATCCCTAGTCATCTCTAGTCATCCATAGTCATCCTTCGTCATCCTTGGCATCTGTAGTCATCCCAGTCCTCCCTAGTCATCCCTATTGATCCCTAGTCATCCCAGTCATCCCTAGTCATCCCAGTCATCCGTAGTCATCCCTAGTCATCCGTATTCATTCCAGTCATTCCAGTCATCTCTAGTCATCCTTAGTCATCCCTAGTCATCTCTAGTCATCCTTAGTCATCCCTGTCAACCCAGTCATACCAGTCGTCCCTAGTCATCGCTATTCATCGCAGTCATCCCTAGTCATCCCTAGTCATCCCAGTCATCCCTAGTCATCTCTAGTCATCTCTAGTCATCCATAGTCATCCCTCGTTATCGTTGTAATCTGTAGTCCTCCCAGTCCTCCCTAGTCATCCCTAGTCATCCCACTCATCCCTAGTCATCTCTAGTCATCCTTGTCATCTGTAGTAATCCCAGTCATCCCTAGTCATCCTAAGTCATCCCTAGTCATCTCTAGTCATCCATAGTCATCCCTCGTCATCGTTGTAATCTGTAGTCATCCCAGTCATCCCTAGTCATCCCAGTCATCCTTAGTCATCCGTAGTCATTCCAGTCATTCCCGTCATTTCTAGTCATCCTTAGTCATCCCTAGTCATTTCTAGTCATTCCTAGTCATCCCTAATCATCCCTAGTCATCCCAAGTTATCCGAGTCATCCCTAGTCATCCCAGTCATCCCTAGGTATCCCTAGTCATCCCTAGTTATCCCAGTTATCCCTAGTCATCCCAGTCATCCCTAGTTATCCCTGGTTATTCTAGGCATCCCTAGTCATCCTTAGTTTTCGTTATTAATTCCTAGTCATCCTTAATCATTCCTAGTCATCCCTTGTCATCCCAGTCATCCGTAGTTATCCCAGTCATCCCTAGTCATCCTAAGTCATCCTTAGTCATCCCAGTCATCCTTAGTCATCCCTAGCATCCCAGTTATCCTTAGTCATCCCTAGTCATTCCAGCCATCCCTAGTCATCCTTAGTCATCCCTAGTCATCCCTAGTCATCCCTAGTCATCCCAGTCATCCCTAGTCATCCCTAGTCATCCCAGTCATTCTTAGTCATCCCTAGTCATTCCAGTCATTCTAGTCATCCCTAGTCATCCTTAGTCATCCCTAGTCATCTCTAGTCATCTCTAGTCATCCCTGTCATTCCAGTCACCCCAGTCATCCCTAGTCATCCTTAGTCATCCCTAGTCATCCCAGTTATCCCTAGTCATCCCTAGTCATCGTAAGTCATCCATAGTCATCCCTTGTCATCCTTGTCATCTCTAGTGATCCCAGTCATCCCTAGTTATCCCTAGTCATCCCTAGTTATCCCTTGTCATCCCAGTCATCCTTAGTCATCTCTAGTCATCCCAGTCATCCCTAGTCATCCCTTGTTATCCCAGTCATCCCTAGTCATCCCAGTCATCCCTAGGTATCCCTGGTCATCCTAGGCATCTCTAGTCATCCTTAGTTCTCGTTATTTATTCCTAGTCATCCCTAATCATTCTTAGTCATCCCTAGTCATCCCAGTCACCCCTGGTCATCCGTAGTCATCCCAGTCATCCCTAGTCATTCCTTGTCACCCCAGTCATCGCTAGTCATACCTATTCATCCCTAGTCATCCCTAGTCTTTCCTAGTCATCCCTAGTTATCTCCGTCATCCCTAGTAATCCCAGTCATCCATAGTCATTCCTAGCATCCCAGTCATCCTAAGTCATCCCTAGTCATTCCAGTCATCCCTAGTCATCTTTAGTCATCCCTAGTCATCTCTAGTTGTCCCTAGTAATCCCTAGTCATTCTAGTCATCCCTAGTCATCCCAGTCATCCCTAATAATCCCTAATCATCCCAGTTATCCCTAGTCATCTTTGGTCATCCATAGTCATCCCTCATCATTCATGTGATCTATAGTCATCCCAGTCATCCCTAGTCATCCCTGTCATTCCAGTCATCCCAGTCATCCCTAGTCATCCTAGTCATCCCTAATCATCCCTAGTCATCCCTAGTTATGCCAGTCATCCCTAGTAATCCCAAGTCATCCCTAGTCATCCCAGTCATCCTTAGTCGTCCCTAGCATCCCAGTCATCCTTAGTCATCCCTAGTAATTCCAGTCATCCCTAGTCATCCTTAGTCATCCCTAGTCATCTCTAGTCATCCCTAGTCAGTCCAGTCATCCCAATCATCCCTAGTCATCCCTAGTTATCCCAGTCATCCCTAGTCATTCCTGTCATCCTTAGTCATCCCTAGTCATCTCTAGTCATCCCTTGCCATCCCTCGTCATCTGTAGTCATCTGTAGTCATCCCAGTCATCCCTAGTCATCCCTAGTCATCTCAGTCATCCTTAGTCATTTCTAGTCATCCCAGTGATTCCTAATAATCCCTAGTTATCCCTAGTTATCCCAGTCATCCCTAGTCATCCCAGTCATCCCTAGGTATCCCTGGTCATCCTAGGTATCCCTAGTTATCCTTAGTCATCCCAGTCATCCTTAGTCGTCGTTATTCATTGCTAGTCATCTCTAGTCATTCTTAGGCATCCCTTGTCATCCCAGTCATCCTTAGTCATCCCTAGTCATCCCCAGTCGTCCGTAGTCATCCCAGTCATCTCTAGTCATCCCTAGTCGTCCCAGTCATCTCTAGCTATCTTAGTCATCCCTAGTCATTCCTAGTTATCCCTAGTCATCCCAGTCATCCTTGGCCATCCCTAGTCATCCCAGTCATCCTTAGTCATTCCTAGTAATCTCTAGTCATGCCCGCCATCCCTAGTCATCCCTAGTCATCCGTAGTTATCTCAGTCATCCCTTGTCATCCCCATTTATCTTAGCCATTCCTAGTCATCCCTAGTCATCCTTAGTCATCGTTAGTCATCTCTAGTCATCCCTAGTCATCCCTAGTCATTCCTGTCATCCCTAGTCATCCCAGTCATCCTTAGTCATCCCTAGTCATCCCAGTGATCTCTAGTCATCCCTAGTCATCCCAGTCATCCCTGGTCATCCGTAGGCATCCCATTCATCCCTAGTCATCCCTAGTGATCCCAGTCATCGCTAGTCGTACCTATTCATCCGTAGTCTTCCGTAGTCATCGGTAGTCATCCCAGTGATCTCTAGTTATCCCAGTCATCCCTAGTCATCCCAAGTCATCCTTAGTCACCCCAGTGATCCTTAGTCATCCCTAGCATCCCAGTCGTCCTTAGTCATCCCTAGTCATCTCTAGTCATCCCAGTCATCCCTAGTCATTTCTTGTCATCCCTAGTCATCCGTCGTCATCGCAGTCATCTCTAGTCATCCCCAGTTATCTTAGTCATTCCTAGTCATCCCTAGTCATCCTTAGTCATCTCTAGTCATCCCTAGTCATCCCTAGTCATTCCTGTCATCCCTAGTCATCCCAGTCATCCTCAGTCATCCCTAGTCATCCCAGTGATCTCTAGTCATCCCTAGTCATCCCAGTCATCCCTGGTCATCCGTAGGCATCCCAGTCATCCCTAGTCATCCCAGGTCATCCCAGTCATCGGTAGTCGTACCTGTTCATCCGTAGTCTTCCGTAGTCATCGGTAGTCATCCCAGTCATCCCTAGTTATCCCAGTCATCCCCAGTCACCCCAGTGATCCTTAGTCATCCCTAGCATCCCAGTCGTCCTTAGTCATCCCTAGTCATCTCTAGTCATCCCGTTCATCCCTAGTCATTCCTTGTCATCCTTAGTCATCCGTCGTCATCTCATTCATCCCTAGTCATGCCTATTTATCTTAGTCATTCCTAGTCATCCCTAGTCATCCTTAGTCATCCCAGTCATCCTAAGACATCCCTAGTCATCCTAGGCATCCCTAGTCATTATTAGTCATCCCAGTCATTCTTAGTCATCCCTAGTCATCCCTAGTCATCGCAGTCATCCCTAGTTATCCCTAGTCATCCGTAGTCATGCCAGTGATCCCTAGTCATCCCTAGTCATCCGTAGTAATCCCAGTCATCGCTAGTCATCCCTAGTCAGCTCTAGTCATCCTTAGTCATTCCAGACATCTCTAGCCATCCCCCCTCCCCCCCCCCCCCTAGGGGTTCCCGCTGGGTGCAAAGAGGATGTTAGCTATCAGTTATAATTTGTAATAGTAAGATATGTGCTGACATACACTTTGAGTCTTATCTTGGGCGTTGCCTTTGTATATCACACAGAGTTTGGGAGAAAAGGAATGTAATCAACTCAAGGCGCAACTTCAAGACTCGGCGAAGGTGGCAGATGAATTGAACAAAGTAAGTGTTATTTAATGTTAATTTAGCACTTTCATATATTTTCTACTGCATAGCCTGCACTTCCTCTAATTTATTTATTTATTTTTTGTAATAAAAAGGATATTGTACTATACAGTAATTAATAAGGCATTAGTTTGGGCACTCACCAATGGTCCAGTAATTGTCCAACTCTTATGGCCTTAAATAACTGGTTTGATATTTCTTTTCTTTTGAAGGAAAAAACTCGAATTCAAGAGCTGAAACAGAAACACCAACAACTGCAAAACCAGTGTCAGAGGTGAGGTTTTTCCAAACATTCTTCTCCAGCCTTTTTGTGTGCGTTAGCCTGCTGAGTATTGTATTGTTATGCAATGTCGCGGATGATAGGACAACAGTACTTGTCCTTTTAACATTATAATTACGTTGCCAGTTGCGACGTGGTCATTTTAAAGACAGCCACTATGATCTTAGTTTTGATTATTTTCTCTTTTATTCAGTCTCCTAAGCAATGAACAGCAACTGTTAGCAGCAAATGAAAGACTAAAAACATCCCTGGAGTTAGTAAATGATGAACTAAGTAAGTAAATACAGTTCAGTGCCTTTTATACCAATCTTTATCTCTTTCTTTATGCTTACTTTCAGGCCTTGTAGAGGTGGACGTAAATAGTGAAGGGCAAACACTAGTTTCTTTTTGTTGCGGACGGGGGCAATCACCAAATGGAGTAACACAAAAGATTGATAGAGAGATTTTTATATGACCTTGAAATGAAAACGCGAGAACAAAACAGAAACAACAAATGAACGGAAGTAGAGCGATTTGATTGGTTTATCGAGCGGATGCAAACACGCGTGGCTTTTGATTGGTTAAACGAACGCTCGGGTGAAAAAACGTCATGCCCCAAGAACTTTCTAGAAATAAACCGATACTTCTCTTTGACGTCATACTGCGGCAGGATTCATTGGCCAATCGAACATTGCCTTCTCCATATTAGGGTTGCTTTGGCGGGAAAAGGAAGAGGCTATGTTTTTAACTTTTCATCCTTTGGCTGATAAAACAAATAACGAACACTTACAAAACTATTCTTCAAGGTCGTACGAAAATCGCTCTAAGACACTGAACAACTGTAACAACACTAAAATCGACTTCGTCATTGATGTGCTGAAAATACGTGTAGGACCTGAACTGGTAAAACTGACTCATGTGAAATTAAAAGTTGAAAATGTCGAGATAAACCTTATGATCTGATTTTAGCCAAACTGTCAAGTCGCTTTGTTTTCTGTGATTTATGGCTGGAGGAGGACGGGAGGGGGGAAGATGAATGAGTGGCTTTATAGGGAGGGGTGGGGCTCTTTCAAAACTCAAACCGTTGAAGAGCGGGTGTGGTTTAATAGATCAAAAGATTATTTAAATTGGTTTTAACTGTGGTTTTCAATGTCTTTTAGGTATATTGAGATCTGATCTACAAAGACAACAAGACGAAAGTAATAACTCTCTTGAACAAAACAGGTACTGAGTCAAACCGACAGCGCTTATTTATTGATTGATTTATTATTCAGTGTAGTTGAAATTGGAAGCTAATCAGGATGGGATATAGGGGTAAAATTGTGGCGGGCAAATTTTACATGAATACCCGGAGAGCCTGTGGGAATTCACTCTTAGTGAAACAGTTTTAGAACCATGTATACTCCCCGAGCATGGAATCCGACAAAACATTTCTCTGATTCTTTCCCTTCACATTTAATTGGCAGAAAGTAAGTAACTGTCAGGCCCTGTGTACCGAATGCGGACAATTTTAAAAGCGCATATTTCCCAGATTCGTGTGGACGCGGGGCCTCAAACCACTCCGGAAAGCGGTTTCAGAAAGATGTGGTTTCGGTTTCGGTAAGCAGATTCACTGGTTTCGTGTGGACGGAAAAAAAAACGCCGTTTCAAAAGTATCCGGTTTCGTGTTGACGGGGCCTCAGTCTACGAAACCGCATTCCAGTTTTTCATGAAACAGATATAGTCAAAGCCCGCTTTACGGAGACCCGCATAATACGGACACCGCAGACGGACAGTTTGCTTTGTCCCTGGCGAAAGAAAGCCCTTACATTTTCTATAAATTCAATAGGCCACTTTCGAGTTCAAAAAACCCTCACTTTCAAAATGAGACCAAGTGCACAACCTTTCTTGTGAAAATGAGTTTATTTGCATGAGAACGAAAAATCATTTTCATACCAAAGGCTGAGCACTGAACCTCGTTTTGATACAGAGGCCCGGGGGAACTCGGAAATGGCCTATCCGCTTAATACGGACACTTTCTCTACCCCCCTCAGTGTCCTTATTGACGGGATTTGACTGTACATGTCATTGTGTCTCAATTAGACTGAGCCCGTTTAGGAATTTTTGGGTAGGGATGTTCCGCTGGGACCCTCGAACCCTTAACCTATACCAGAGCTAGTTCAGCTGAATTTTGCTACCGTTTACTAGAGTAAACTCCCAAAACCCTCCCTATCCTAGAGTAGCTGTTTTCCAGAAACTACTGCACAGTTTAGCCGAAACAAGTTGAGTTGCGTAAATTTCAACTTGCCAATTTGATTTTTTTATATGTTTGAGTGGCAATTCCTGGTTTCCCTCTGGTCTAGATAAAATCTTCAACCAACTGATCAGTTTCCTGAAAAATGATACCCTATTCTAGACCCAAACGCTCTGATTTATATACCCTATCCTATTGTGAACTGCTGGAAAATCATACCCTTCTCAGCGGCACATACCTATATAGCCCATATATGGCAGTACCCCCCCCCCCCCCCCCGGGGACTGAGCATTCCACATGTAGAGTTTGTGGCCCTTGGTCCGCGACTTTTCCGAAAATGATAAAATATTTCGTCCAGAAAAAACATACGGAGAAAAATGAAAGATCCCCTGATTAACCGGTTAGAAGTATTTCATATGACGAAGTTTCGGCTTTCTTGCTGTGGGTGAAGGCGCGAAATTAAAGTTTTTTGACAGGTAGGTTAAGTTTGGACTTTTGCGGCTCCGTTAATTACATGATCTTGTTTACTTAGCTTGTGAATAAATAAAACGCAACGGGAAGACGTGCCTTTTTGCAGAATAGGTTTTTAGATCAACCTACTTCTGCTGTTGGAAGGATATTGCTGCAGACTCTAAAATTTTTTGTTTTATCGACTCTTGAAAAATATCACCAAATTTCGCGTAGTGGTCCTTGGTCCGCGACCTATGACCTTGGTTGAATAAAACTTCGCAAAATAAAAAGAGACGGCCTTTGTTTTCGAAGAATGTTTTGAAAATCTTCCCTATACATGTCTACAAGTTCTCTTTTTTTAATACCTCGAATACACACAGAGCCGTTTAGTTATTAGTTTCGACCGTGCTGAACCTCTCGTCGACGCCCGTGTGGGAGACTCGAGGGAGACTGGCTATTGTGAAAATCACGTTTTCGTGTGGAAACTATCGCATTTTTACGCTTTTTTCGTGTTGTTTACCTCGGTCGCGGACCAAGGACCATCGAACACGGTCGCCTTTTCTCGAATTACCAGCAATATACTTAAGTTTGGAACTGGCAGCTTCACTGTTATCGAGAGGAACATAAAAGCTATCTTCAGGGATTATTTCAGCTCGTTATGTTTTGATTCAGGTAAGGTATTCTTGATAATAATTTCTAGTCGTGGACCAAGGGGCACATACTGTATAGTTAAGTAACTTTAAGTATTGATGTCTTGGTGTTGTCAAGAGATTCATTCGTAAGTTTTTGTCCTCAGGCAACAGTGGCAAAATGAAAAGAATGGATTAGAAGCTGAAATAACCAAACTAGAGAAAGAATTAAAGAAAAATGAAGAAAATTCAAAGAAGCAAGAGAAAGATAACAAAAAGGTTTGCGATAGTTGATATAACCCGTTTCAGGGTAATGATTTTTGGAATGCATAATTGGAGGGATTTAACGCCAGAGTGCGTTTTGTTGTTGTTTTTGCGACGGTGGCGCAAGAATAATGGTGACTTTAAGTAAAGACGTTTTTTGAGCGACGCACGTAGGCTCAAAACTAAATTTCGGGTTACTATGCAGAGTGGTTTTGCCCAAATTTTCGAGCAAATTGCCTCTGTGAGAGTAGAGACACTTAACAATAGAAATTTACTGGCTTCAAGTTCTATTATACGGAAAAAGGCATCA
This sequence comes from Porites lutea, assembly GCF_958299795.1. NCBI lineage: Eukaryota > Metazoa > Cnidaria > Anthozoa > Scleractinia > Poritidae > Porites > Porites lutea. The sequence continues at coordinate 35,930,418 of NC_133204.1, forward strand.
CTTCCCGTTGACGTGCGTCGCTCAGAAACGTCTTTTCTTAAGCTCCCTTGTGCGAATTGGATTTTTACTTATGCGCGCGGAAAACAGTAGTTGCGGACAAAGTTGTTCCTCCGTCTTCTTGTCAACGTGACCGTAAAAGCATAGCCTGCGTGGCAGGCGTTTGAAAGGGAAGGGAAGGGGAGTTTTAGGCGCGAGAGAAACGCGAGGGAGCGCGCGAGGAGGGAGGGAAGGAAACCTTGTTTAAAATTTAGTCCCTCGCTCCCTCCCTCCTTGCGCGCCTCTCGCGTTTCCCTCGCGTCCAAAACCCTTTCCTTTTCTTTTCAAACGCCTGCCGCGCAGGCTATAAATGGCAATTAAGTCGAATCAATGGTATAGTCAAACCCGGCTTTACAGACACAGACACCCGCTTAATACGGACACCTCATTATTACGGACAGTTTGCTCTTTGTCCCTGGGAAAAGACAACCCTTACAATTTCTCTAAATTCAATCCATTTAATACGGACACCCCGTTAATATGGACAGTTTCTGTGCCTCCCTCAGTGACCTTTTTAACGGGGTTTTACTGTAGTATATTTATTTTGTTATTTTCTCTAACTATAGAAAGCTTAAACTTTTTTCTTTCAGAAATCCAGAAAACACAAACAAACGATAAACCAACTCCAGGACAAGATACAGGTTTTAGAAGCAAAAGAAGACCAGCTAAAACTTGAAAAAGATTCGGTGAAGTAAGTTATCACAACGTCAAGGTTCAGGTCCTACGTAACGCATTTGACGCCCCAACCGCCCTTAATCACCCGTGTGGAATCACGCCTCTTGCACTACTGCTGATCATATCAGTTTTAGCGTTTAAACCAGGGCGGATAAAGGTAGGGCGGTGAAACGAGCGCGTCCGAGCAAAAAGGTGTGATGCAGTGGACTGGGACTCTGCTTAGAAATGTCGCTTGTTTTCGACTTCGGTCAGGGCTTGCGATGTGGTTTGTACATGAAACACTGTCGCTGAATTATGGCAACTTGATTTGTTTTCTTGCACTTCTTCCTCGTTACTTTGTGCTGGTACGCTGTCTCCGAGAGGCAAATGTTGCTATTTTTTGCGGGAGGTTTAGTTGAATTGGAGTAGACAAACATCTCTTTCAAAGGGTTTCTTTTGTTACTTCCATGACTCTACCACTGAATTATATTTTCGTTCTGGTACTCGCCAATGTCGATGTTATTCCAAAACAAAAACAGCTAAGTACTGTCTAAAACACGAAGGAAAATGTCATCCATGTCATCCATGGCAAAACTAAAAGACAGCAGATCGTGTTTCATAACTAGATGACGTATATTTTGCTGAATGCGTGCAGCTCGTGCAAGGTGAAATTATGCTAATTTCAATCACCATCATCCTTCTTTTTAATTTTGAAAAAAACATCTCATACGTCTTTCTTTTTCTTCGAAACTTCAAAATTAGTTTCCCCTCAGTTTTCACTGTTTACCTTGTTTTGTTTTAGAGAGAAAAACGGAGGAAAAACCTTACAACTAACCTCAATAAATTTTGTTTACATGCGGTTGCCGGATTTGCAACGCATTGCGCGAATCGCCATGGCGCGTTGCACCCGAGAAGCAAAGTTTGAAGAAGTACAACGCCACTATATCAATATATATCAATCTAATTTTTTGTTATGTTATACAAAATTTATCCCTCTTTAACATATGTAAAAATTGAGGTTAAGAAGTGTTAAGCTTTTGCAAACGAAACGGCCAAAGACGATTAGGTGATATTTAGTGGAAGGAGGAGGTATTCAACACTTTCGAATTAAACTCAAATTTTGGCATTATACGACCAACAAGTTTAACTTATAGACGTACAGACACAAACATATGAAACTGTTTATTGATAATATTATGAAACGAATTTATCTTTTTAACATTGTACCCTGAAATTACAGAAAGAAAATAGGATTTCCGGTTCGCAAAAAGAAAAATTTCGCCGGCCTTCAAGCGCACCGGAAGCGCGGAAAGAGCGCTCGTGCCAGTCCTACTCCGCATCACACATTAAATGAAGAGCGGAGCGCTCGTTTCACCGCCCAACCTTTATCCGCCCTGGTTTAAACTGAGATCACCTCGACACTTACCTTGTGCAGGGTGAAAAGATATGCCGAACTATGCCTCAATGTGTAGGATTCGGTCAAACATACCAGAGATGAGAAAAAGATCACGTAACTGTGACTGAAAAATCTGAACGATAATCTAAGGAAGTTCTATCATTCACCACGAACAAAGGCCAGCTTGGCCTTTGACTTGTGGCTTGCTTTTTGCAAGAAATAGTTGACTAGCTTCAAACAGCGTTTTTGGACAAACTTTGTAGAAGTGAATGCGTTTAGCACTCTTCAAAGCAATAGTTTGTGTGGCAGGCGTTAAAACCATTTTCAAATAGACCACACTGCACCTTGCTTACCCCCCCTCCCCCCTCTTCTCCCGAAAAAAGATTTGCATAGCCATTGTTTCTAACGGTCGTCCCGAGAGAAATCGAAAACAATGCTTAAGTACATTTTGTTTTGTTTTGTTTGTTTTTTGGGATCAACAAGGTGCACTATGTTTTATGTGAAAAAGTTGAATCCCCTTCCTCTTTATCAAAATCCGACAATTTTGGATATGTGTACATCCTTTTTTCTTAGCGAAATTAAATCAATTTTGGTAAACGAATACGGTATTCGTAAGTTTCTTGTCCGATTTCAATTTAGTGAGCAGATATTTACGTATGGTACCGAGATGGTTCGTCCTGTTTTCCTTGATGAGGAAAACGTTTTATCGTCACTGAATAAATTCCCAAACAAGAGCATGCAATAGCGCAAAAATAAATTTCCCTTTAATTTGATTTGATCTTGCACCGAAGCGACCGAGTTACTTTATCCTTGGTTTTTTAATATGACTTGCAGGAAACATTTGGAGCTGGAGAATGAGAAGCTTAGGAGACAGATGGAAAAGGTGGGAGTCGTAGTTTATATTATTATTGTTTTTGTAAATTTACAAAATCTTTAAGCGCGACAAAAAATCAGAAAGCAAGCAATGTTTGCAGACCATTTAATCTTTTTACGTTACTAATTTCTGTTAAACGGGAGTTTTTCATAATCTACAGGTGTACAGTGCGTTAAAATGAGAATTTTTCGCTTGCATAAAGTATTCTGTTACACTTGCTTGTTCCTCTCTAGTCTGCTACACAGCCGTTTTTAGAGTCGTCACGCAACGCTCCTCCCTGCGTTGCGTGACGACACTAAAAACGGCTCTTCTCAAAACCAAATAGGACCACCAGGCTGGCATTTCAAATTGGCAAATTTTGTGGTTGTGGGTGGGTGTGTGTGGATGGGATTTGCACTAAAATGAGTTCCTAGCAAAAAAACTTAACTTGCTCCTTTAATACAACTTACATACATTGTACATGAACCTTTTATAGTTCAGGAAAAGGCAGAATCGTTTCAAGAGTGTATTAGACGGTGGTCAGGGTGCAGGAGTGACATTTTTCCCTGCCTCAAGTTCACCGGTGCCATTTAACTCTACTCTAGATCAGGTAAACAGAGGAATTAAAGATAAATGCAACACAAATTGTATTATTGTGATAAATTTTACTTCACTGTTGAGCGGCGGATTTAGACCCTGAGGAAAGGGGGTTGGGGTGAGGCTCGTCCAGACCAAGTGATAAGGGAGGGTGGGCTAGGAAGACTTTCTCTCGGCCCTTCGGGCCTCTTCTTGATCGAAAAATAAGCTCTTAGACCTGCCAGAACCACTAAACTTCATCTTCTATATTTTACCTAATTATACTTCTGAAATGTGTGTGTTCTTGGGACGCCATAGACCCAGTTCAAAGGAGGAACTTCATTAACGCTTTCTTTGGGCAGCTAGGCAATGAGCGTTTTTTTTTGTGCACTTCCTATTGATTTTAATGCACTTCCCGTTGTTCACCACAGTGACTGAAAACAATACTGCGATGGGTGAACATGTCAAGTACAAGATAACCAATGAGAATTTGACAATACAACTTCAGAGTTGGTCTATTATCCAAAACAGGAACTCTGATGTAGGTAAAACCCAAGGTCAGCTTAAATCCCAAGCAAAACCTACTTTACAAATCAAACCTCAAATTAACAAACCCATTGAAACGACGATTACACTCTTAAACCCGTCAAACACTCATGTGGGGTACCGGGAATGGTGCTTGTTAATGTTACGGCTCAGAAACGCCTGTCTTGGGTATATGAAAGCTCTGCTAGTGATACTGGCGTATGCTAGTCTTTTACTGTCACTCTTGGTCACAGAGCTACTTCTAACAAAAAATGTCTTTCAGGATCGTCAACAGCGGGATATAATGACTGTCAGAGATCGTCTAGAAGAACTTGAAGAAAACCAAAAGCATATAAGCGACTTACTGGCAAACACGGAGAGGCCTGGGGATGACCTGAGAATTAGTTGACACCAGGAATTTAAGTCAGCCAAGCGAGCTCAAAGCTCTCACTAACTTTTAACATTCAAACGTGTCAAAATCATATTTATTCCTAGTTGTCCAAAAAACGAAAAATTTATTGGGAAATGAATACATTATATTACAATTTTATAGTGTGATGACCTTTTTGCAAGGTGTGTACATAAGTTTCTTTTACAAAGGATTGTCTTTGATCAGTTTGTCTGTCAACTAAAAGACTATGGAGTGTTTTATATGATAAATTATTTTTTATAATAAATTTCAGTAGAGGGAATATTTGTCTTTTGTTCCGTATTTTATTTTGCATGCCCTGAAAAATTTCCCTTCAGACCTGAGTCCACTCTAATACTTTTTCTAAAACAATTACAAAGCGATATCGCTTAAAACTGAGTAACAATTAACTGAGTGAACAGATACTTTGTTCTGACTATTCTCATTCTCTTATATGGCGGATGACGGAACAAGAAGATATTTTGCTTTATTACATTTCGAAACAGCTACTACTGAAATTAATGTTTTCGTCATAGTAAAAACCTTTTCTTCGTTTTTTAATTATGCCAGTCAAGAGAGAATGAGGTTCTCATTGAGGTTCTCATTTTCTCTTGTGCCAGTTCAACGACTCTCGCTATTGCTTTAAAAGTATCTCCAAGAGAAAGAAAAAGAGTTGTTCTGTTGATGGAAAGTGTCCAAATTTCTCCTCGCGGCTTTGTTTGTGAACTCGAGGAGAGTTAATGTTAGCAAATTTCGGGTTGAAATTAGGCCAATTTGAGGCCCCGGCCACGAAAAGTGATATTCTTACTTTTCTCGAAAATAGAAAGCCTTTGGGGAATAAAGATTTGTCAGATTACTTATCTACCTAAAAGTTAAATATGGACAAAAAAGGAAAGAAATTAATTTTTCAACTCCTGCCACTCGATGCTCATTATTTCTGGTGATTTTAAAACCCTCATATTGAGCTTGGGCTACCTGTGGTTAAACAACCAAGATCCAGTTTTGAACTAGTCTCCTTCGCAGCCGTTGAAAAGGAGACTAGCCTGGAACGAGTTTTATAGCCGGAAGATGAAGGCGTTAATGAAAACTGGTTGGAGAAACTGCTATCTTCGGCCGGAAAGCAATCACCTTTTCAAGCTAAGACGAACCTTTTTAAACAACGGCGTAAAATGGTCAAAAGGCGTAAAAAGTTCTGCCACTGAAGTTGAAGGTTCGACGTCCTTGCACGTCCTCACTGACGACCAAAAACATCAGGCAAGTACAGTAATTGTGTTGTTTAAGTTTCCGAAAATTCAATAACAACTCTATGAGGGATGGAATGCGGAGTGCATGAGTGTTTTTTCGGCACCGAAATAATTTCTTGGATCCTTGTAGAAACAATAAGATGACAAGAACAAAAGTTGCTTCAAGATCAGGTATATAAAACGTGAGATGTAATCGAAGATTGCATGGACGCGAGTTCATTTGCTGTGATTTACAGTCAAACCAAGTCAAGCGTACCCCCCAAGAATACATTAATGAATTTATTATTCAAAAGTTGAATCCGTTGCTAGTTGTAGATTTCAGATTGATCTCTGCATTCTTTTATGTGTAATGAGCCGTGAATTCACACGCGAGGCAGTTATGAAATTTCTACCAGCTCCATTTTGCTGAAATTGATGTAAATGTCTTCTAAGAAGCTTAATCCATTCAAAGATTTCCAATCTGACCAAATACAGAGAAGTTCTCGTAAAATATTCACTGCTCATGACGCATGCAGAAATGCCGCTTTGAATTTGACACCAGGTACGGGAACGTCTAACGGATTCATTTTTCAAATAATCAATTCACTGATGGAATCTTGGGGGGTGGGCTTGACTTGGTTTGACTGTAACCGCATGAATCATGTTTTGAAGTGTTCCTCAATTTTGAAAAATACTTGCTTGAAATTGACCAGAGCACCTCTAACACACGGGCTTAAATAACTAAAGAAATTAAGTGTTCGGAAAAAGGTGTCAGAGGTGTGATGAGTTCATTTTCTGAACAAATTATCTGCAATTGTCAAAACCGCTTTGTTATAAATATCAAAACTACCACTTTCCGACAATGCTTATTTGACAGTTTTCATTCCTAGTCCAGGGAAAATTTTCACGTTCTTTTGCTAGTGGCTTTGTTAGAATATCTGCCACCATCTCATCAGAGGGGACATATCAGGGGCGGATCTAGGGGGACGGTGCAGGGGGTGCGCACCCCCCCCCCCTCCCCCCTGAGATGACCTGCGGTTTTCTAATACAACTGGTATTCTGCAAAAAAATAAAAAAAAACTATGTGGTTTATTGGTGTTAAAGTAGAGCAAGAGACGAGTGCACCCCCTCCTAAAAAAAAAATCCTGGATCCGCCCCTGCATATTTTAGTTCGATTGCTCAGCGCGAACAAATTGGTAGCGTATGTCATAGCCTACGTAGCAAGCGTTTCTGTTTAGTTTCGGGGCAAAAAAAGAACGAGGAAGGGGATTTTCAGTTTTGACCGCGCGAGAAATGAAACGAGAGTCAAAAAATGAAAGACGGGGGAGGGAAAGGGGAAGGAAGAAATGAAGGAAACGCTTGCAGACAAACCCTTCGATTTTGAAAATCTGCGTTCGCCAGCGAACGCAGCGCCTGATTGGCTCAGCTAGTCGAACAATATTGACATGTGTCGATCAAAGGTTTGTTTCACACTGAGAGGTCATGTGTGGTACGTGACACGCATCTTAGGGCCAGTTTACATGGAGGTGGGGGACCCTAGATAGGTGAGGTGACATGTGGTGGGTCACCCCACCTACCATGTAAACGTGGTCAAATTAAAATGAGAGATTATATATGGACAGGCGGGCTACCCCACCTAAGCGGGTTACCTCACCTAACTGGGGTCTCCCACCTGCATGTAAACAGGCCCTTAATTTCCTGCGGTTGTTGTTTATTCTGGTCGGTAAGTAGCCTGTTCACAGATCCTCTATTTTCTCTTCAAAGTCCGTCGAGCGCGGGTGATAAAATATAAACCACAGAGGATTTATTGACCGCCAGCGCAAGGGGGTAGTGGTGGGGGAAGAAGAAAATATTCTTCTTTCTTTCTCGCACTCCGCGCTCGTTCTCGCGCGCTCGCTTCGCTCGCCGATATTTTCGAAGATAACGAAAAGAAAAATAAAACAACGTCTGTGTTCAGGCTAGTCGGCAAGAGTTGATACCCTCCAATGCAAGAGGATTTTCTTTAACTTCTTTTGAAACGCAAAACTCTTCTTGCGACTATATAAGAGGGTCTCAATGGGGTGGTGGCTTTTACGGTTATCGGCTAAAATTTTGGCTCTTTTACGGCTATCGGTTAATTTTTTTCAGTTACGGTTAACAGAAAAGTTAAAAATTAACTTCTTTTGCTTCAAAAAGTTAAATATTGATTAACCTGTCTCTTTTGCATCTCTAACTCAAAATAAAGGTCTTAGGATCATCTCGGGATGAGACAAGTTATTCTTTTGAAAAATTTTAAGATTTGATAGATCATACTTTTTATAAAGTATTTCACTTCTAATATTATTTTACACATAGAAATGTCAATAGTCAAATTAAAAATAATCTTTGTGAGAAAGCAAAAGCGGACACGCGAACGCCCAACTCAAGGCCGAGGCGCGACATTCATTATAACCTATGGCCGTTTTCACACTAGAGACGGATTCGTGTGAGACGGGTTATCCGTTTGATGATTCGCGTCAGATAGTTAATACTTCTTAATTTGAAAATGGAATAGTTTTAATTTTGAATGAACAATCCGCCTGACTTTATCCGTCAATTATTTCGACGGACAGTTTGATGACGGGATTATCCGTTCCAGATAGCCTGTGTACAGCCGCCCCCTCCCCTCAGAAAAAAATCGGAGAAGGGGTGTCTGTGGGGGGGGGGGGGGGGGCGACTGTACACAGGCTAGTCTCAGACGGATAATCCATTTCTAGCTCTAGCGTGAAAACGGTTAATAACAAAATTCCCGTGTCCAGTGTTTTTAATGATTGCGAAGGACTGTACGGAACGACTGTCTCCCGTTGCCTTGTCCGTAGGCCTCATTATTCCGCGCAGCTAATGCTTTTCGGGTCACGTGGTCTTCATGAGTTCGCCACCGAAATGCCTTGACCGAAATTGCGTGGGAAGACGCCTTACAGGGACTAGGCATGGCAATGTCTACCGTAGCGTCAGAGGAAAACAGGGAAATGTTGTTTATGGGCAACGTGTTTTACAAATACTGTAGTGACATCTCTACACTAGTGTTTTGAGGGCACGACGTCCTGAAAATCGCAAATATTAATCCCCAGCAAGAAGCCACACTTTCGCCATGGAAAAAATTAGTTCCCCGAGAGACAGCGGAAATGGAGCCCAGGTTTTGGTCTGCACCTAAAACGCGTTTCGCCTAACGTGCGTACGGAGTCACACTAGCCTGGAAATAAAAAACGCAGCCATAAGTGAGTTTAGTACCGGCTTAAAAGTAGCAAATCTTGGGAACAGTTTCTTTTACGGTTAACTCTTTTTTACTCTATTTACGGCTAACGGTTAAAATTTTTCAATTTTTACGGCTATCGACTAAATTTTTGGCCGTTTTACGCCTATCGGTTAACCCCATTGAGACCCTCATATAAGGGTAACTTCAGGTCGTTTAATAGCCTGCTTAAGATCCGACGACGGCAGAGGTCTGTGACGGCGAGCGGAAGTGAAATTACTACTAGAAAGACTTCCGGCTGCCGTCGTTGCGAAGTGTCCCGCCGTAGCGGCCTTGTCTGTGACGTGAAGAAGGCCATTTTGCCGTCGCGTGTAAAACGTGAGTAAACTTGATCAAAATAATGCCATTTAAACACATTTTGAGCGAAATTCTTTAGCACTGTTAACAGTTTATTCTCAGTAGACCATTTTTGTCGAATTTCTAAGCGACTTAAACGATTTGAACACGGTATTTAAATTAAATTTGTTTGCCCTCTCTAAACAGTTTGACTCGTTAATCGCCATGGACTCGGTCAACTCGACAAAGAAAGCAACCCAGTAAGTTTTACAAGTTTTTTCTTGTGTTTATTGATGTGTTTATTAACAATTATGATATCGTAGACTGTTTTGGCATTAAATTGAGGTCCAATGGATTATGTCACTCATCTTTTCGTCAAGCCTCTCGAGTTCAAAATTTTCGTAATTCTGGTAGGGAAAATCCGGATTTTTAGATCTGTTGACATCATACAACAGTAAATATTCATCTTCTGAAATGTCGCCATCATCGAAACTTGTCAGTAACAATTCACGAACCTTTCTAAAAGTAGTCATCACTCTTGTATTTATTTCTAAACTTCAACAGGAAAAGGCGCTACAACAATCCGCCGTCGCGCGAGCTTTCTTAATGCTATTTTTCGCACCATTGCGACGGCGACCTCACCCCAAGCCCCCTCGACCAAGTCTGCCGTCGTAGAATCTCGCCGTCGTCGGATCTTAAGCTCACTAATTTATTGTCTAAAGTGTCTCCTGGATCTGAATTACTAAAAGCGATTTTCTTTTGTCAGGGAATGCGATAATTTCCTGCAATGTTTTGTCATGCTGGGCCCAGCTCTTTGGTGTTTATTTTTTTGGCGGGATGTTAAATTCTTTCGGATAGTGATTTACAGATCAAAAAAAAACTACTAGGTCAATGTTTCGGATAAACATAAGCGCGCCTTCTCATTGGTTGAATAGTGTCGCGTGACCAGTTCCGGCCCTGTCCTTAAATTTAGGGATATTCCGGACTGATTATTAAACCTATTGCTTTTTCGACGTTCTCGTTGCCGTCGCTGTCTTCGGATCATAAGGTCCCTATCATGTTTGAGGAGGGCATTATTCGATTTAAAACACCTTTCCATTGTTTTAGAACCAGCCGGTCATTATTGTAGCCACTGAAATGATAACCTCTGCCACCTTAGTAACTTGCTCTTCCATTTATTACAAATAATAACCTGTTCAATAGAAAGGTGCATTAAACGAATGATGCATCACTGATTTGTGTTACAAATGGAGGTATTAGAGAGATTTAGAGTGGTGTCACGTTTACCACAAACGACAAACGTGAATTTCAGTGTACCACGTGACCAAGTTTTCCCTTTTTCTTTACTGTTCATTACGTCTACCCCATGATTAGTAGCTTCATGTTAGTTTTGTCTGTACCAATTGTTTTGGACTGTTTTAGCTGCAAGTTTTCTATTTTGAAAAATTCTCAACTTGAATCTGCCGTTTGCCGTAAGCACATGACTCTTAAATTGAGTTTCAAAATAGAAATAGTTCCTCTCCATCCCGTACGATTGTTCAAAGATTAAAGAGAAGAGCCCTCTCGCCCCTCATAATTGTTCCTTTTGAAAAAAAGTTTTTTTTTTTCATTTTATTTTTCTTTAACTCTATGAATATAGTATGAAACAGATGGTTTTACAATAGTCCAAGATATCTTTAGCAAGGACCATATTGATCAGATGAGAAAGGTTTTGGATGAATATGTTGAGCAGTGAGTATATGATATGAATGTTTACATGTAGCAATTCAACTGGTTTGCAGCTGTGACCTCAAGTCCTTGTTTCAACTTCTTTTCTTTCCGTGCAGCTTTAAGTAGCTTTAAATACTCGTAAAACTGAGCACTAATCAGGGGCACCCAACGTCAATTTTCGGAAAATATTTGTTCGGAAGACGATTTGAGATCTAGAATTTTCGGAACATTTGTTGTAAAATTTCTTGCTTGCCTGCCTCTCCTAGGATTTTCGAACATCTAAAAAATGGTATAATTGCCCAATTCTAACGGATTTTTACCCTAAAGAGATCACCTAGACTTTTCGGGAGCCTTTCACCTGTCTGAAATTTTCGAAAAGCTAAGTTTTGATCCGTATAATTTGCGGATCACTAGTCTTTCAGCTAGGAAATCCCAACAGATAAAAAATTTTTAGGGGATAAAAATATGCCAAAATCTACCATTTAAATGCTAAAATACGTTTAACAATGCTATTTTTAAGTGGTTTTGAACTATATTCTCGTTGGGTGCCCCTGTCTAATGGAGAGAGAGGTATAAAATGAGGGCACCGTCGGCCTCACGTTTGTCAGTTGAAGTACTGTTACGAGTTACCGACGTAAAATAAGCAAAATTTTTATTATAAGTCTGAGAGAAAACCGAGCGATCTCTGAGTGTTTCCGTGGACATAGTCCGCGGAATGACGGCTTCGTGAAAGTGAGTCATTATATCCAATGTACATGTAAAAAAGGAAGTGTGGTCGAGTCTTAGTAATTTATTTCAGAGGCAATTGATTTGATACTGAAATGATTATTAATACATAATATTTAGTACAGTGATTAAATTTTTTGAATTTTGTTCTTTGACATAATTTTGACTATCTGTCGCCTCATGTAAGGTAATCCAGGACAGTCTTGGATTCTGGATTCTACGCCGCGGATTCCGGATTTCCAGGTACTGCATTCCAGTCTTTGTCAATGGAACTTAGATATCTGGGCCCGGTTCCTCGAATAAAGGTTAATTTAAACCTAGGATTAAGCCAAATTTGAAGTAAGGTTTTCTTGTCTAAGAACATGCAACTGGAGTTTACAAAATACTGTCGAGCCTTTACTCCGAGATATAGTAATGATAACACAAAATGTTACTCTAAGCAATACATAGGAAGGTAAAATACAAAAATGGAACAAAACTTTTGATCCTGGATTAGCGCTAATCTGCCTTTCAGGATCCGGGCCCTGGATACCAAAAGTAGACTTCCGGGTTCCTTAAACTATATTCCGAATGGCCGGGATTCCGGATTCCACAAGAAAAAATTTCCCAGATTCCTGAATCCTTAATCCCTTACGCGGGGCGATATCTGTGTGGCAATGTGCGTCACGATTGTCAATGAAATAATTTGGCCAATCTCTGTTTCCTACAGGTCCCGCTCAGTTGAACGAACAAACAATCTCTTTGTTCTGGATGCTCTTCACACTCCAGATGAGCCTGTTTTACTGAGACTTCGCTGCATCTCAAATCACAGCAAACTATTCCATGACACAATTTGTCATCCCAAACTTGTAGAAATAGCGTCTGAGCTGGTAAGATCAACTAACCAATTTTTCTTTACCTGCGTGAGTTATCGATGAAGTTTTAAAAAGGGGGTATGTCGTGCTATTTGCTACATATGTCTTCCAAAAGTAATGGTCAAATTCTGTTAAAATTTTTAAGATCTTAGATTATATTAGATTAGACCTTTTATTTAGGCATGGAATCCCGTCACCTTGACGCATGGGGGAAATCCCCAGCCCCCGGCTCTTAATGACAGCCCTGAAATTCCGATACAAATGTACAGCTTTGTTTTCTATTCTAACCTCTATGAGGTTGATTGTTCAGAGCATGCATCACCGAGGTTCGTACCCTCTTCAATGTATCCATTCCTGAAAGATACACCGTTCAAGACGCTAACTCAGTGGTAGAATTGTAAACCCGTCTGAGATTTAAGACCCCTAAAACCATACCCTGTTTGGCAGCGAAGCAAATAGCAAGTTAGGTGAAAAAAGGAGTGCCTTCCCCCACTCCCACCGAGTCAAGATGCCTTGGAACAGGAATTTGGCCACTGATACGGGGCAGCCGTGTCCACTTTATCGGTACTTTGCTAATTATTGCCGTTAGTTAATCACTAGTCTTAATTTTTATAACTTGTAATTATCACACGGCATGTCTGAAAACCAGCTTGCTGTGCCATTTACCGTGTTTAATTAAAGTTGATTGATTGATTTATTGAAACTCTGGTGTGAGTTATTTGAGAAAAAGATGTGTTGACATAGATATCAATAACGAATCCATAACGCATAATTCTTTCTCCACTAAGACTGGACCATCGATTCGTTACATTAATCAAGAGAAAGTGAACATGAAGCCGCCACAAAGTGAAAGTTCGGTTGTTACATGGCATCAAGACTGGGCATTTTTTCCTCACACGAATGACAGTTTGGTTACTGTCTGTATTGCCATTGATGACTCCACCAGGAAAAATGGTAACAGAAATACTGTAAACTTCTGCTTATAAGCCCCTTCACTTATAGCTCCCACTGTTATAGACGCACCTACCTGTAATAAATAAACACGTTCGGTTATAACCCCCCCCCCACCCTATCCCCACCGAATGTAAGCCCCCCTCTAGCTTGTATTGAAACGAATTCGACTTTTTATGACGTTTTGAGTAAATTTAAAAAGCAGTTTGATCAGCACTGCTAGTATGTAGCTTGTTTTGAAGCGCTTCATAGTCCGGCTATAGACCCCTCCCCCCTCTCCTGCCCGCTTTGTAAGCCCGACGGCTTATAAGCGGCGGAATTTTACGGTATATGTTGTGACCTTTTTTTCGAATCTTCAATTTAATCTTCAGCTTCAGCTTCTTCATCTTAAGCTTTCTTTAATTCCAAATTATACAGGATGTCTACAAGTGGTTCCAGGATCACACAAGGGCCCCCTGTATTCACACTTTAAGGATGGAGCTTTTGTATCGGCCATAACAGATCCAGCGTTTGACCCCAGCACTGCTGTTCATGTGGAAGTAGCCGCTGGTGGAGCCTCGTTTCACCATGTCTTAACAGTGCACGGATCCGCACCTAACCTATCCCGTCATTCACGGCGTATGTTGTGTTTTAACTACAGTTCCACAGATGCTTGGCCATTGCTTGGTGTCGCGGGACATGAATTTACAAGCCATGGCCCAGTGGACTGGGAGAGGTATTGCTCCACGGTGGTGAAAGGCAAAGCAAGTGTATTTCCACGAATGAAGGCATTACCTGTCTCCATTCCCATACCTTTGGATTCAGGTTTTGATATTTATCAACATGCCAAGCCTAGTGTCGTTAATCAGCCGCAATGATAGCGCCCGTGATGACAATTTGCAGTACCTAGTAGAGAGATCGTTGCAAGTTATTATTCTCAGTCTGAGAATGGTTCATCAAACTTTTTAAGAATTGAGTGACTTAATAAAATTGGTAATTGGATTTGTTGATCTGGATGAGTGAAGTCCTGGGATCAATTACGTAAAACATCCACAAGGTTGTCCAGTTTAAAATTGACACTTGTACAAACCATTCCCTAGTAATTTTAACTATAAAAACTGCTTTATACATTATTATGTAAATTCTTAATACTTAACTCTTTACAAGACCTATGGGACCGGCGCTTAGTCAATAAATTTTTAAAGGAATTAAGTTTTATGTTAGTAGTCCAGGCCCCAACGATGGAAACTGTTTTTTTAAAGCATAGCATTTCCTATGTTATTGGTTGACGTACATTGATTGTATCGTGTTTTAGAAGCGGATTAATTAAAAAACGCAGAACGAAACAAATTAGGGCTGGATTTATTTGCAGCATTTTCGGATAGCTGTCGCTCCACAGGAGCAAGGAGCAAGGAGCATCGACTTTAATGTTGGGGCTTGGGGATGAGCGTGGGGCGGAGCAGGGAATGATGGGAAGGTCTCCTTGCTTTTCTTCAGAGACTGAATTCAAATCCCTCCCCTAACGTTTCAGTTGTATGAATATTGCTAGGAGTAAAGCTAAAGAGTGATTGCCTGTGATTAAATTCCTGCAACCAATTGGAAAAAATGCCTCGAATCCAGAAAGAAATTATGCTTACCTGCATCCTGTGCTTTGGCCTAGCACGAAAAAAAGAGTTTGGTCAAAGGAACATATCTTGGAAGTACTCTTCAAATTCCTCTTCTCTATCGATTTAAAAAGTTAGAGAATACGAAATTTAATCATCTTTGTACACAATCGTAAATTAAAGCTCACTTGGACAGCTTAGGACCAACAGGAATTTTCCAATACTTAGCCAAAAAATAAGGTCATTTCTTGTAAGCACGCTGTTTGTTTGTTTGTTTGTTTGTTTTTGCAGTCAGTTAGCTCATAAGTCTTCCTATGAGCACAGGGCAACCACCCACTGTTTGTGAGGCTGTATGTGATCATCGATTTACAGTACTGTATAGAGTAGATGCAGAATGGATAAACTTGATATACGGCGGGTGTGCGCCAAGCTACAGATTGGAAAATACCTGTTTCAATCAAAGATCAAACGAAATGTTAACTAATTCATGTCTCATTTTTTTGCTGTCCCGAGCTGTTTAATGCTTTATTTTTGTAACAAAATTACTGAGTTGCCTTGAAGCCGCCAGTCAAATAATTACCTCGCAAAATATCGTTGTACACAACTCGGAACGGTGAAAAAACATGACACTGACTCGATTAACATTTCGATTGACCTTTTATTGAAATATTTACAGATTGCAACGACGATGGTCACACGAACAGTGGGTGGTCTGCCTGTGCTAAGGGATGCCCCACTTGTTCGAAAGTTGGATAGCGCTATCCACCGGAAACATTACTGTCCAGGGGATACGTGTGAGGGAACCCAAATGCGTTATCCAGTGGATAGGGAATTATCCGGCGGATAGCGTTATCTACTTTTCGAACAACTGGGGCCAGACTGAAAATAATCAGAATAAATGACCTCGATGCACGTCTATCTGGATCCTTAAGCAACAAAGACGTATACCTTGTCTTGTCTACGGTTTTCTTGGCGGGGCCTTTCCAGATATCTTCAACGCTTGAAGCCTCCTTACTCGGGGCGGAGCCGGAAGCTACATCTGTATATAACCGAAAGAAACCGTAATGGTGTAAATTTTAAAACCAATAACCACATAAGCACCTGAGAGTGACCTGTGAGACAATTATTAGTCTATGCATCATGGTTTTTGTGTGATTTGTCGCCTTCTCATTGATTACAATATTTTGGTCTTCATTGGTGGTGTTGAATTGCATTAGTAACACTGTTGTTGGTGTTGACTGGTAGTCCTGCCAGGAGCTAATATCCCGTAGCGAGCAACTTCCATGTCCTCGTGTCACGGCATTTACACCGATAAGTTATTTTTAAACGTTTTTGGTGCGAATTTAGAGTATCTTTTGGAGTCCCACAAACCAGTCAGCAAAAACTACAGACCTGAAAAGGTATTTTTTACCTTTTAATTTCGCTTTCCTTTTGCATATCTTTTATTATCTCATTTTCGTGGGAAAGAGTGCTGTAAATTGTATCTAAATATAAACTGTTCGTGAAAATACCGTGACAAAGGCATTGTATCAGTGCTTCTCGCTCCTGATTATGGGCTCCTGTCCTACAGAGCCAATCAAACGTTATCATCAATAACAAAGTGACTATAGTAGAACAAACGATAATATTAAACCGTTCTCATCCTTTCTTGGGAATAAATAATTTATGTGTTTAAAAAACTGCAAAGTACTAAGGTGGCTTAAAATTGATGCAAAATCGGGTACTGTTGATGAATGAAATTCCAAATATAAACTGAGAGCTGGTTTTTCACTACTAGAGGTTTTTTGTTTTTTAACGTTATCGTCATGACATCACTACGGCTCAAGCTTAACTTATACTCCAACTCAACATGACACTTTTAAAACTGGATGACGAATAATACCCGCCCAGGCTGATACCTGATACCCGCCTTGCAGTGGTGAAACTGACTTATAATGAGTAACATACAACTCTTAAAAGACCAGCATGTGATGCTCTTGTGGCCAAGACTGAGGGACTATCTAGATATTACAGGAATGACTTTCATTCAAGAAAGAATTTCGCTCCAGGATGAAGTTTGTACTGCAGTCCGACATGACAAAGTCGACCACCTGAGCCAGCCTAAGGAAATCTTGCTCGCGCAAGAGCAGATACACATGCCCCACCTGGGCCAGAAAGAAAGTCCAGCGCATCACCTCGTCATTTGAATAGCCCCTGAGCCTAGTACTAGGGTTCCCACTTTACTGGAGAGCTAGCTGTTGGTGGGTTCCCTTGAGAATGAAGGATGACCGAAATCGGTGTCGCTCCCACATTTGCTTACAGCGATCCTCTACTCCGTGCAAAATTCTTTTAAAAAAGAGCGCCTACCATTTGTACGGAAAGTTCGGTGAAAATTGTCCGACAAATAGTTCTCGTATTTTGTTCGCAACGCAAACAGGAATGGGATTTAGTTGTACCATTTACAAAATTCCGGTAAATCCTTTCTCTCGAAAGGTGGTCCGGCACTGGTAATCCACAAAAATGGTACAGAAAATTTCGGTCATTTCCTTCAGTAAAGCGGGGAAAAAGGTAACATCTCGGAAGATATTACCTTTTCCTGAAAAATGTCCACCGGGATGAACCACTCCATTTGAATTCTCACCGGAATTGCCGGGTTTTCCATACAAATGGAAAGCGCTCAAAGTCACACTGGCGACCGATCTATAAGTTAACAACAGCACAAGCGCGTGTTCTGGTCAGAAACTAACCTCTTTCATCATCGGAATGGCTACCAGAAACCACTGATGGTACTGGTTTGTCTTTGTGTTTGTGTTTCTTATCCTTCTCTTTAGTTGAAGGAGACTCTACCGATGTCGTACTTTTTTCTTTCTTTCTTTGCTTCGCGAGTTTCCTCCTATGGATACAAAAAGACAGTTCAGTCCAAAGAAGGATGAAGCACCGTAACTCTTGGATATGAAATGAGTATACAAGACTACGTAATATCAAATTCCAGGGGTTGTATTAAGACGGAATCCATCAGAAAATTGAGTAATTTCAATTTTCATTGGACAAAAACCTTGTACCAGAATAATTTAAACAATACTGCATCCTTTTTTACATATTTATATTGGCAACAAGCAACAGATCAATTTTTTTTATAAAATGAACTCATTAGAGATATACGCAATCTATGAACTCATTAGAGAATCTGTTATAGAATCTTCGCAGTTTGATCTGGCTTGACTGTCAACATTACATATAAATGAATGGCTCTATAGCTGGATACCCTGAAAAGCAGTCTCATGATAAAACCGCAATCGGAGCCATTTTCAAATTGGCTTTCCTTCTATAAAATAACCTGTTAGAAAAGTCATTTAACCGTCTTAATCCAAAGAAATGACCGAATTTATACTAGAGGCGTCTTCAATTATCTGTCTAAGACGAATTATCCATTTGAGAAGGATAAATCGTCTGGATATAAATCCGGTGTTTAGACGAATTTTGGCTCCAAATTCGTCTCGTGTGATGTAGGCGCTGACGTAGGTGCTGACAGACTAAACAAGTTTAAAATACAGATGTATTAGAATATTCTGGAATATCCGTTTGATTGAGCTGTTTCATTGGCCGAATTTAGACTAGAGATGAATTATCCGTCTGAGAAGGATAAATCGTCTTGATATGAAACAGGTCAATCAAAAGGATACTCCAGAATATTCTAATATTTTATTATTCCTATTCCTGGGTATAAGGTCAACAGTACTGAACGCACCAGTAATAGTTGTCTCCATGAATACATACTAATCTAGTAATAAAAAAACACTTACTGGTGACGATAGTTGAGTTTATAAGAACAATCTGGACAAAGCCCTGTGTTAGAAAAAGGTTGAATAGAAATCGGTTTAAAAGATTTTAATTTCAATGAAATCACTAAGTCCATCTTTACACTTTTAACCCCACAGATAAAACAAATCATTAAATTCACAGCCATAATTTGATGAAAATCATTTAATTGCTAAGTTTATCTACGTACTAAGTTTTATCAGCGTATTTTTCTTTTCTCCATGTTCCATATAACCAAAGTTAACCTGTAAAAACAAAGAGAAAAATTGCTAATTAAAAGAGAATGCCGGTGTAAGTATTGAAATATGCAACTAAACTTCGAAGAGAAAGATACAGTTCAACCCTGACATCAAAACAAAAGAGAGTGAACTGCGAAAATAAAAATACATATTTATATCGGTTTCTTAATAATACAGCGGTTGAACAAAGGCAACCTTGGGAACAGAGGAAAGTGGCCATTGTAGAGAGGTGGCCGTTGTAGAGAGGTTTAAACAGAAGTCAGGGTTCTATCTAGGGTGTTTGAGGGGTAGAAGCTTCCCCCCCTAAAATGCCCAGCTTTCCCCCCAAAAAATATTGTTCTCATTGCAGTATATAAGTAACTATATCGGAAAAATCATCTGAACATGACGAGGTTAGTGCAAACACTGTAACATTTCGCAAAATTGAGCCTCAAAATGCACCAGATTGCATCTCAGCGCATATTCATTTCAAAAAGTTTCTGGGGGGCCATGCCCCCAGACCCCCCTGGGAAGCTCATTACCTTTGGCCACTCGGGACTTCTCTGCCAAATGATAAATCCTAGATAGAACCCTGGGAGTCAATGTATGGAGTGTCTGCCAAAAAAAGTGGCTGTTGTAGAGAGGTGGCTGTTGTACCCCGTTAGTGGAGGTTGGACTGTAGTACTAATCAACAGAGAAATTATTGGTATGTAAACAAAAAACAAAGGCTTGAGCATGGTCGCAGTTGTTTCAACTTGACATAAGAACTACAGCACCTTTGTCTCGCTGGCTTTCGCCACTCCCCACATTCAGTCAGTGAAAACAATAGTTTCTTATAATGTCATGATCACAAACATTTACAACTTGCCTCCCAGCTACGAAGTCCCTCCGTTTCTGTACACCTTTTATCACCACAAACAAACTGTCCTTTAATAAAAAAATATATTTATTTAGTATATGGTGTGCCATAACTGTTCACCAATTTCTTCCTTTGTGATCCAGACTTAATGCCTTGCAGTATCTATAACCACTAGGTGACGACCGGTGATTACATCTTGAGTTTATTTATTTATTTATATGCAGGGACATCTTACAGAGTTTAGGTTCACTCTCTACTTAGACACCTTCTGATGTTTACTTCAATTACTATTTAATAGTGAAAAGAAGCGATGACGTCACAAAAATTAACTTGTGAAATATGGGATTTGTTGGCAAATCCAGAAAGAACAAGATGAAAAATGTTCCCTCCTTAAAAATCAGCCAATTGGTGCAAAAAAGAATTGGTGACAAGATATAAGCGTCATAATGCTCCGATGATTCCATATAAATCTTTTAGAATAGGCCTGGATCGTAAACGTTAGGATCCAAGACTTTTATAGAAGTAAAATTAAGTTTTGATTTCCAAAACAAAAAATTGGATTCTTTCTTCTCGCATCAAGATGTGAATATGAAAACTTTCAAATCACCTTTTGACTATCAAAATGAAATTTTTGATAACCCAAGACAAGATTGTGATTTCCAAAATAAGACTTTTGAACTTTCAAATCAAATTTTAATTTCCAAGAGAAATTTTCAAAATGAGACTTTTGACTCCTAAAATCAAGATTGCCATCTCCAACATAGTCTGCTACACAGCCGTTTTTAGTGTCGTCACGCAATGCTCCTCCCCAGTGGGGAGTAGTAGTGGGGAGGAGCATTGCGTGACGACACTAAAAACGGCTGTGTAGCAGACTATCTCCAACAGGGACTTTCTCAAAATGATTTCCAAAACAGAAGTCTCAATTTCTCAGATGGGCACTCCAAACGTTGAAAGAAATTTTGATTTTCAACATGATTTTGATCTCTGAAATAATGTTTCAATTTCCAAATAGAAATTTTCATTTTCAAAACGAATTTTTAAAAAATCAAATGAACTTTGAATTCTCAGTATCATCAGTGGTTATGATTTAAGTTTAGTTTTCTACCCTTTCCATCAATAACTTCTTTTTCAATCCTCCATCTCAAGGCCACCTGCAAGAAGGTTCCAAATGTCAGACTACTGTCATTAACAAAAATAACAAACAAGCACGGTTTCAAGTTTATTGTAAGGTACCTGTAAAAGAAACCAAAACTTAACACAAAATTATTGGTAAGTCTGTATTTGGGCAGTTCAAGTGTATGGGGAAGTGAATCTATAAACTAACATTTAGATAGCATGTGGAGATTCAAGCGAGGAAATCTATTTAATGCATTTTAACTATCAACAGCAATCAGTCTTTCAGCCTCGCGTTCTTGCTGAGATGTCTACAGCCTCAGACCCATCAAGGAAATTATGGGAAAGTTTTATACATTACTTCAGCTCATGGTCCATATTTATGAATCTATATTAGAACAGAAAAGGGGAGGATGATGGTTTTACATAAAACATATATTGGGTCAAATATAGTGTACCTTGTTTTCCTTGTATCTACTAAGATCTGAAATGCAGTATTCTTTAAACAACTTGTCATAATACTTCTTTGCCAAATGCTTTTCCCTAAAAAAAGAAAAAGAAAGGTCAATAGTAGAAATGGTAAAAGGTTAGATGTTAGTGTTTGCATAACCATCACAGTGATGTTGAAATATCAAACAACTTACCATGTACTCTCTGGATTGTCCTCTTTATTCCAAATGAATCTATCAAGAAAGTGATAATATGTCATTAACAGTACAGTACACAGTGATTTGCATTCACTTTAACCAGTATGTAATCTCTCATTCCTTGATTTTCAAAAAAGTCACCAAACTGAGACAGCTTAATCTAAAATTTATAGTTTTATAACCCTGCCTGGAATATTCCCTTCCTGGAATTGTGCAATACAGTGGCAGATATAAGGAGGGTCCTGAGGGTCCAGACTCCCCCCTCCCCCCCACTCCCTTCCCCAAATGCACCTATCAGACCAGAGAAAATAATATGTTAAGTAATTTAAGGACTACTTACTTTGAAGCAGAAAATTGATACCACTGAATAGAGATTTGATATAAAGGTATATGTTGTTTCATTCCCCATAAAATATTGTGTAGTCTTGAAGAAAGCTTGAGGTTATTGGCTGACTAAACAGTACCAACAGAGAACACAAGTTTGGATCGATGTAACCCAGGAATAATTAGTGCGAATAAGGTTATCAACCCAGTATGGTATAGCAATGAGTTTAAATGGAAGTCAACATACCTGTGTTCTTCCTTTATGACATCCAAGTCAGTTTTGTCTCTGGAGCTATACTCAAATAATAAAGATAATTAAAACATAGGACTTAGAAAAAAATAATTAGCCTTACAAAATTGCATTTTTGTATATATTCACTACAGTGGAACCTTGATCATTTTTCATTCAAAAATCACCCCCAGCTTATTCTTTAGAAACAGCTAGTGTTCATCACATTTGGAAGATGTTTTCTATTATTCTGTTCTTTTAATATTAATTAGTACTTGTTAATTATCCAGACTCATTGCCCTTGGGGTAAATAATATTCTGAAAATTTGAGGTCTGGAAATAGAAAATATAAGTATGAATGAGCTCTTGTCACTGATTTTATTGTTTCAGAAAAAGATTGACCAGTAACTATTATAGTGGCTAAAAGTGCATTTATCTGTCATATGTGGCAAAGTCGATAACTCATTTAGGCATGCAGCTGAATGCACTTCACTGCATAAACATAAGTAAGCGGCACTTTATTTCTTTGAAAAGAATAAGAATCCGCTTCAAGGTAAAAGAAGGGCAAAATAAATTACAGATTCATAGAAGAATAATATTACATGCAGTAAAAGAAACCCACTTTCATAAATCAGGCAACAAACTGGGCGAATACTATAGTAATTTTTTTCTTTTAATTTTGTCTTTGATAAATTTGTGAATCACAAACCTGTCTCTCTTGTAATGCTCTATTCCTTTTCCATAATACAATATATAGTCATTGATCATCTTTTTGTGTTTTGAGTACTAAATTGTCAAGGAACCTCTTTAGTTTATATCATTTCCTTTTTAAATTTAAGTAACAGTATTACTGAAATTCTCACAAGTTTTTTTGTATTTTGTATTTGCATTTTTGTATTTTATTTTTAGTGCATCCTATAGATAATACTTTAGTTGTACAATATCAATTAGTACAAGTTTGATTAAACTACGTAAACATAATAAGATTACATTCATCTGTAATATGTGGCATATTGTGTTTTTGTGAAAACTTAACACCAATTCTGTTAATAGCTAAAGGTTAGGGAATGCAGGTGAGTTTCCAGCTTCTGATCAAAGGTAAAAATGCTCTTGCGCTAATGCTGGTGCTTTGCATATGTTTCACGTGATAGACTTGGTCAAATAATACGGGCTGATCAGATTAAAAGGTACTAGAGGGTAAAAACATGAATGATGAGATTACGTTCTATTCATTCCATTTCTTCTTGACTTGGTGGAAGTCCAAAGGAATACTGGCTACATACTTGCCAAGCAAGTGTAACAGCAACTTGGAGATTAAGATTGTGGGATCTTAAATAGCCCCCAAAAGGTACAGTACACACCCTTATAAAATGTACAATCATACACAAAATGACCAGATAGTGAACATTAAAAGAATTTCTTTTAATATTCATTAATAGCTCATGTACTACAGTAGTTAAGTTAACTTTTGACAAGATCGGTGTTATCATGATTTTATGTGGATTTCCAATGATATTGAAGTACAAGTTGTATCAAATCTTGGCAAC
>NC_133204.1:35959195-36111695 GCF_958299795.1 Porites lutea
TTCATCAAATGTTAATTTCATTTAAACCAACCTACATGTAAGTTATTCCCAACATGTTAGAAAGACAAGGAAGCATTTATGATATGTTAATAACAATATAACTTAATTTGGTTGATACCTAAAAAAGAGCTTAAGGTACCTTATGACTTTGTAAGTAAGCAGTTCCAATGTTTTATAACAACAAAATATGTAATGATATTTACTTAAGTAATTTGGACCTGACAAAAGTTTCACATGCATTGGGTCTGCATGTACATAAAGAAGGGTTTAACAGAGATCTGGCAAAAAATGAACAAATGTTTATGTAAATCTTTGTTTATAGTGCAGTTGCTCTGGCATCTATCTCGTTTAAGGGCACACGTCACCACCCAAATAAATATGTAGTGACAAGGAAATTATGGTAAATAACCAGCCAGTTACTTACAGGCATTTTGGAGGAGATAAACTCAGGACTGCCAAGAAAGAGTTCGGGGAGTGGTCAAAGCAGGACTCATCCCAAGATCCACATTCCAAGGCTTAGACTTAACATTCTACACCCCTGGTATTAAATTGGTGACTGTTCGTTTCGCCTATGTCCTGTTCACTCACGTCTTAGTCATTTTGCTTACTTGTGTTAGTTCGTTTAGCAAACGCGTTATAAGTTGTCTCACAAATGTTTTATGAGTCGGTTTGCTAACATCTTGTAAGTCATTCTTTGAATGAGAACAAAATTTCCTTACAGCTGAGCGGTTACCACTAACATGCGGAGCAATGGTTTTTCAGGCACTATTCTCATCATTTCTTACATTGATATTTTTGGAAAGACCACAGCATTTCAAATTTTGCTATTAGGTGATACTTGCTGTCCACTTCTTAAGTGTAAAAATCAATATTTACTCTAACTTTTTCAACGAAAGTAAAAATTCGTAAGTGAAATGACCTAACACGTGAGTGAAAACGACTTAAGATGTAAGTGAACAGGGTGCAGATGAAACAACCGTAAACCCCTAGATTAAAATTCGTTAGCCCAGGACGAGTATCATATGATCTACAATAGGGCAACAACAACAAACAAAAAAGCAAACAAGGAATTTTCAGTTTGAAGGTACATGTACTGCCATCTTAACAAAGCACAAGAAGTTGATCACAAAACTAATAAAGCAAACCATCTCAAGCACGCCTTTGTGGAAGCAGCTTGACTATTAAGACAATTTTCTTCCCAATTTTTTTTTTACAAGACTTTGTTATACTTTTCACGGAGTTCTCTCTTTTCAGCTTTGATGAGAAACTTAGTCAGATCCTCTGGTTGTCCTTCTCTAAACTGCTTTGCAAAAGAATAATCTAACAAATCAGCAAGCATCAATTTTGGAAAACTCTGAGCCAGTTTCTCATCTGAATCTTGTCTGAATAATCTTGGATTGATTTCAATGTTATTTGATAAAACAGGCGGAAAGACCTTGGCTGTATGCTGATCTAAGCTGTAGCCCTCAGGGAGATTATACTTGTGTAGGACAACACACTTGTCTGGAATAGTATGTAGCAAAAAGCTTGGCAGTTCCAGCAGCATTTTCAAGGCTGATCGCTGAGCCATTCGCAGCTCTTCCATGATAGACTTAACACGATTCTCAAGATCGAACGTTCGCATTACTAGCAGTCTAGAACATGGATGCATCAAATGTACTTTCTCCTCTAAGCCGTCATTCTGGACACGAATAACTCCTCTGAGATAATTTAACCCCCCTCTTTTTTGAGAATCTTCAGCGAGTACAAGAACCGGGGGAGATCTTTCCAAGAGCTTCCTTTTTTGTCGAGCTAATAACCCTGACGGCTTAAGGTACTCCAGCCTCTGAAGAACAAGTTCACTTCTCAGAAATAACAAGTGCGGTTGACGCTTTCGAACATGAACTGCATCTAGTTCTTCATACATAGTCCTCAGCGGTTCCAAACCAGATGGAGGCTCTTCGAGCTTCTCAAAGCACCTATATCTTCGAAACTTCATCTTTTTGATGATGACATCCAGATCGGATTTCGAAGAAGAATAACGCCTTTGGCTGAGACAGTGACCGTGATTACCAGAAAGTACCCGATGGGGGAACCATTTAGCCACTCCGGCAACATTAGTGAAGTGCTTCAGCATGCTCTGGTGAGGAAGAACGCTGAGTTCTTTTGCACAGCTCTGATGACTACTTCGGGCTTAATTAGAGCAACCCAATCTTTTAAATGGAAGAGAAAACGAAGAAAAAAAGTCCTTGATCGCATGCATGCATGCAAGATGGCCGCCGAACTAGAACCAGTCTCCCACTGATAAGCAAGCTTTTTCTTCATGTACTGACTACTCAAATGTCTCCAAATGACTACGAGTGATAAACGCTCACGGAATGTATTCACATTTTATTGGTTAGTTTAATAAAGCTCGCGTTAAAACCCGCTGAAACATCACCCAAAATTTTTATGGTAAACATTATGTTCATAAACCAGCTAGTCAGTTATCTTCTTCTCTTCTTCTCGTTCTTGGTTCTTTATATTTTGGCTGATTAGATCTCTTTTCTAAAGATCCAACGTTTACAACTAGCAGGATCTTCATCCGCGGTTTTTGCAGTTAATTTAATCCTTTATTATTCAGTTATCTTTGCTGTCAAAGAGGACATCATAATATTTTCTGTCACTCTTATTTTTCAGCATCCGGCTTGCGTCACGAGTCAATTTTGTGTAGCCTGGGTACAGCCACCCCCTCCTATCAGAAAAATCGGAGAAGGGTGGGGGAAAGGTAGGGCTGTACACAGGCTAGTTTTTGAGCGACTCACATCAACCGAAAGTGGACGTTAATTTTTGCAATTTTGGGGCGTGATTTTGACCAAATTTTCGGACAAATCGCCTATTTGAAAGAAAAGACATGTCTAGGGCATATACCTATTAAGCTATTCCTACGTGACATCCCGGGGGGGGGGGTTCTCCATATATCCTTGGGTGGGGAGATGCGGCCCGGCCCCTCATACGTATACCCTGACCCTGTTTAAGACAAAAATCGCTGATTTTTCTACCCTGTTTAAGACAGAATTCCAATTTTTAATATCCTGTTTAAGACATTTAACCCGAACCCACACCCTGTGTAAGACAATAATAAATAAAAATTTTGCTGTAGTTTAGTTCGTAGAACATACGCGAAGGCTGTTTATCGTCCAAGAAAAGATAACCCTTTGAAAGCCAAAATTGATAAATCGATACCCTGATTAAGAAAAAAAATGAGAGAATCGATACCCTGTTTAAGACAAAAATCCCCAAAAACATACCCTGGCTGGCCGCACGTCCCCATTAAGCCCTTATAATGAAGTACCCCCCCCCCCCGGGTAACTTCTCAACCGCGCGTAACTTGAGGAAACAAGACCAAAGTGGTGCAAAGGACGTGGCAATCTCGACCCCAGACAGAATGTGTAAGCAGTGGAGTCGAAGATGGGGACGTGGTAACACCTGCACACCATTTTTAATACAGCCCTCGGATTTTATGGCTGCGAATGCACAATAAAGAAGAGCTATAGCAACAGCAGCAATAACAGCGGAAAAATTGATTTTGATGTAATATATGTTTGGGTCATGCTTCCCTATTTATGTTCGAGATCAGAGTTTCACCCTTTTTCTATCTCTTCACTTCCATAATTTACATTAAAGTGATTTCTCAGTGATAGACGTAGGGGTGCAGAGCTTTTCAAAATCTCTTAGGCTACGTGCAAACGGGCGCCTTATCTACCAACAATGTTGGGAGTTGTAAGCCAACAATGTTGCATCCGTTTGCACGGGGCTAAAAGTTTGACCGGTTTCAAACTTTGCGCAACAACACGCAACAACATCCAACAACATGCAACAAGGTGTGCAAACGGACGCAACATGTAACATCCAACAATAATGAGAGTTGTTGGTCAGCAATGTTGCGTCCGTTTGCACGCAGCCTCATAGAAAATTATCGAAGATATTGATGTCCCTCAATTCAAGAGAAGGAATTCCAAAAGTTTGCTTTGAAAAGGTTCTTAAATTTGACAGTCTGGTAGTTAAAAATGACCTTGGCTACTTGGCCTCTGACTGATGAATTGAAACATCACTTTTCTTTCTACTCTCAGTTTTTTGCTCAAGACAATAAGGCTGCATGCAAACAGACGCAACATTGGTGAGCAACAACTCCCAGCATTGTTGGATGTTACATGTTGCGTCCGTTTGCACACCCTGTTGCATGTTGTTGTTGAAACCGGTCAAAGTTTTCAGCCAACAACTCCCAACATTTCTTTTGTTCCGTGATCGCCGACGCGTAGCGCAACAATGTTGGATCCGTTTGCACAGCTCTTCCAACATTGATGGGGCCACGCACGCTCATTACGCATGGTTTAAAAAGAGTTATGGGTTGTATCCTTCCCACGATGCACTGCAGGTCCCAACATTGTTGGGAGTTGTTGCATCCGTTTGCACACCTCTGCCAACACGCACGCAACAACTCCCAACATTGTTAGCGCAACAATGTTGGAAGTTGTTGCCTCCGTTTGCTTGCAGCCTAAGCGAGCACGGATGAATTGCAGCATTTGCATGCCCCACAACCTGGTCCCCGGGCGCTTTTCCTTGGCTTTATAGGTGGGGCCACCTCCAAAGCCATGGAAAAGCGCCCTGGGGACCAGGTTGCATGCCCCAGCCAAAAGAAGAATAACAGTAGGAATGGCGCCGTATGCATTGTGGCGAAATGTCCGCCATCATGTGACCTGAAGCCAAGAAACTGTAAACACGCTGACGATGTCACCACTATTTTGATCACTGAACGACATTTTTTTGCTTGTTTTGCACACGCCTGTTGGTTAACCTGCAGGGGCGTACCCAGGAATTGTTGTTGGCGCGGGAAATACTTCTTAGCGAGCAGAGGCGAACAGATCATAGGAGGAAAACCAAGAACAATTATATTTTTGAATATCCCTGGAATTTAGTTTAGTGGCAAATGCAACTCGCGTTTCATTAAAAAATCCGCCAGCTAAAAAACGATATACGATCCTGTCGATGTACGAATTTCAGTCTCAAACAAGCGTCAGGTCTTATTGGGGGGATCCGCACCCCGGACCCTCCCCCTGCATCTGCCGATGATCTATCCGGGTGGCTTATATCTCCATCATGAAATGCAGGTGATCAACTAATACAGGACTGCTAAGGATTGCATAGGTAATAACAAGTTTAAAAACCACACGAGTATATCTTTTGCAGTTTTGGCATACTGTTTGCTGATTTTGAGACACAGAAAATTAGGGGGGGTTTTGACATCGAATTCCAATCATGAATTGTGTTTTAATAAAGCAGGCCTTACTATTCCGCAGGAGTTACGAACAATTTTTCTTGATTGAGTAGAATCCACTGATGTTTAAGCCCGCGAATACAGCCATCTGTTCTCGCTTCTCGCACAAGCGTCCCTAGCAGAGTGGAGCAAGAAAAACTGGCTGTATTCGGAGCTTACTGGTCTATATAATTATGTTGTCTTCCCATCACAGGGGCGGATCTAGGGGGAGGGTGAAGGGGGTGCGCACCCCCCCCCTAAGACGACCTGCGGCTTTCTAATACAACCGGTATTCTGCAAAAAAACTATGTGGTTTATTGTTGTTGAAGTAAAACATGAGATGAGGTTGAAGAATTTATGTTAAACGCCGTAAAAATGGTAGTTTGGCACCTCACGTCACCATTCAGTTACGCCATTCCCTAGTGGTTTACTCCCTCACAAGAAAAATCCTGGATCCGCCCCTGCGTCACTCTCATTTTTTCTTTTACTAAAGGGCAAGCCAGCTAGCGAGCAAGCTCTTCTGATGATCGTTGGGTACCAAAGCCGGCTTGTCTCATTTGCTGGCATCCACAAATAAAACATTTATCTATTCTCACGTGACATCTCGTGACCGTCCTCTGCCTCCTTGAGAAACCACGTCCGTTGCACCACGTTTAGTGATGTTCCATGCACGTGGTAGCTATAGCACAGAGCACGATTTTTAATGTTAGCAGCAGCAGCAGAAGCAATAAAGCAAGAAAATTGACATGCTTCCCCAATTAATTTAGTATTTTACCATTTTTACCCCTTCATTTTAGTGATATACTTTCAGTTTACGTTGTTTGCTTATGGCACAGATCCTGTGGTGCACATCTGTTCAAAATCTCGTAGTATCTTAAATTTTAAATCTTAAATCTTAAATCTTAGTATTTCACCATTTTTTACCCCCTCATTTTAGTGATATACTTTCAGTTTACATTGTTTGCTCATGGCACAGATCCCGTGGTGCACATCTGTTCAAATAATAATAATAATAATAATAATAATAATAATAATAAATAATGATAATAATAATAGGCTTTATTTAAAGAGGGTAAAACACTTAACAGTAGTCCTAAGACACTGATGACTCTGTGGCCCTCAAAACAAATTATAAATATAGACTCTACAACTAAAAACTATAAAATATACTATTTTCAAAGATAATTTAGGATAAAAATATAATAGATAATTTCTAAAAAGACCAAATGACTAAGATATATAAAAACAACATAAAACGTATATACAATTACAGTCTAAGGAGCATTGCAGCCTTTTGTTCAGCTAGAAAGGATTTAAAAACGTTATGCTTAAAACTTGCTGGCGAGCCATTATTTCTTATATTGGTATTCATGCAATTCCAGTCCTTTATAGTCCTAATAGTGAAATTACGACCTCCTTCTGTTTTTCGTTTATACTTGGGGCACAGCAAATTTATGTTTGAATGTCTAGTGGCTCGATTATGAATTTCTGAATTTCTGACTAATAGACTATCAAATAAATAGGCGTAATATACTTGTGGACCCGCTTATACACTAGTGCGCATCTCTTTATTAGAGATTGTTTAGTAAAAGGGAGCCAGTTTAGATTATTGAATAATACGACTGATGGTGTAAGTCTTTCAGCATCGAGCATAATGCGTGCCGCCCTTTTTTGAAGTTTCAAAATACTTTGAAGATGTTCGACATTGCAGCTGTCCCATATATATCATGCTCCCATACAGGAGGGTGGGCTTTCTAACACCATTGTAATAGGTTTCCCTTTGATGTTGCTTAAGAAACGGGCTAATATGCTTCAAGAGTCCTATGCGTTTGGAAAGTTTCTTACATAATTCATCAATGTGTGATTCGTAGTTCATTTGGCTATCTATAACTACTCCTAAAATCTTATGAGAAGAGACTTGTTCAATAACAGAGTCATCAATCTTGACATCTAAGCGTAGGGGTGTGTCTCTTAACAGGAATGCGCTTTCCGTCCACTAAAAGGGATTTCGTTTTTTTCTTGTTGATGAACATTTTGTTGCAAGACGCCCATCTCTGAACCGCATCAAGATCGAAATTTAAACGTTGGGTCATCGAGCATAGATCCGAGAAATGCGCACTTGCGGTTATTGTAGTGTCGTCAGCGTAAATGTCCACTGTTGAATTTGTTAGATGTAATGGAATGTCATTCACAAATAACAAAAACATTGCGGGACCGAAGACAGACCAGTCGAAGATACTGATGTGTGGAGATATCTAGAAGCTCTCAACTCAAGTGAAGAATTTCCCAAAGTTTGCTGTGAAAAGGTACTTAACGCTGGTAGTTGAAATCGATCCTGCTTCCTTGGCCTGTGCTTAGTGAATCGATCGCAGAAATATTAATTTTGTTTCTACCCTCAGTTTTTCGCTGAAGACAATAAACAACCAGGGATGAATTGCAGCATTTGCATGCGCCAGCCAAAAGAAGAACAACTGGAAAACATAGGGAATGTCTTCATAAGCATTGGTGTGAAACACTGACATCATGTGACCTACATGCACAGGAAGCCAACAAATCGCAAACACACTGACAGCTGTCACCAGCATTTTGATGACTGAACGACGTTTTTTTGCTTGTCTTGCATAAGCCTGTTGGTTAGCATGTCCGGGTGGTTTATGTCTCCATAAGAAGTGGGCGATCAACGAATACAGGACTGTCATGATGGTCAAAGGGATTGCATAGCCAATAACAAGTTTAAACACTAATTCGGCTTTGAAAAGATTTTCAGATATTTCAGGGAAATCATGCCACCCTTCGATGCACTCAGCAGTTCCATCTTCCGTCTCCTTGGTTTTAGACGTGTACAGCTGGCCACTGAAAATCACACTGAAACATAACCACAAACCAAAGACTGAACGCACCACTGCTCTAGAAGACATGGGCCTCCGTCGGATGCACACAATAGCCAGAAATCTGTCCACGGCAATCACTGTCAGCGTCCAGATAGCAACACTAATAGAGATATTCAAGATGAATGGTATGAGCTTGCAAAGAAGGTTTCCCACTATTCCAGGCACCCATCGGTTTCCAGCTATGAAGAACGACATGGTAAAGCTGGAAGCCGTTAACACATCCAATACGTCAGCTACAGCCGTGTTGGCCAAAAGCCAGTTGAACGGGTTTTGGCGAATGTCCCTGCGAGTGCGCACAAGGTGAATGACAAGCGAATTGCCAGCCAATGAAAGCATGATAATGATGATATAAGCAGCAACGAAGATTATGTTGGTGAGGTTGTTTTCATCCTGGTTACCGCCGTCTGAGTTTTCGTCGATTTTTTGACAATCAGGAATGGTACAATTTTCTATTTGATCCAAGGCGTCCATTTCTCGCTGAAAAAGGAAGAACAAAAGAGCTTTATAGACGCCATCAGTCGTCGGAGGGATGTGAAGAGTGGGAGGTGAACAATAATTGCGTACATCGAGAACGAATCAAACCAATAACGACTTTTTTACAGGCCGCGTTTATTGCACAGCTAGATTATTAACATTTGGTCTCCCGCAGACTATTTTAAATGAAAGTAGAGTAATGAAGATTGTGGCCGGACATGCACATTATAATGTTTCAAGATACCTTGAGGAATCTTATAGAGGGGTAGGATAAAATATTTTTTAAGAACACATGTTATTTTGCCAAATTGTGCATTTTAAAAGACTCATCATAGTTTATTCTACCAGAAAAACTGATTTTAGGAATCAAAGCCAACGCCTTAACAAAATAAAGATATTATCTTCAGTTGTGTAAAATTAGATACAAAAAATTATGCATCGTTTTAATAGCGAATTAGTAAAAACTAGTTATCTTGAATAAGCCAAGAGGGACTGTCCGAAGCTGGTTCCAGTCTGGGAAAAACATGAAACGAAAAACATCCTTTCCCCGGGGGTGGACTCCGCATATGAAAGTGGTGGGGATGCCCGTCGTCTCCCTTAGGGCTGTAAATTTCGGATTTTGGTCTCACTTAAGGTGTTCTGGGCAAAACGCCATCATATTTAGCCGTGAAGGTCTTGTTTGGGGTTGCACGGGAAAAAATATAAAAATATATATATTGTCTTTGTTTTAACATGGTTTCTTTTAGGGGTCAAAAAAGCTTGAGCCACGTCCAGATCTGTCTCCTTTAGGGGTTTAATTCAAAATTTCCGACGAGCATCCCCACCCCTTTCATATGCGGAGTCCCCCCGGGCATCCTTTCAACTTCATTAAAACCTCTCCATGAGGACACCTCACTATAACGGACTGTTCCTTTTGGTCCCAAAGTTACAAAAACTCATGCAATTCCCACCTCTGGAACTAGTAATAACAAAATGTTAGGGCCGCCATGATGACCCGCAAGCCTTAGAAACGTGCACGACGGTCATCTGAATTGACCGATTGCGCAATATAAAATAAAGAAAGTGTTGACAACATAGTGCTGGACCGAAGGTCGGGAACCATGAGAAACCCCTGGAACTTATTACCCGCACGTCATCTCGCTAATTCATATGACATTTTATTCCGTCGACAGGAGCAATTAACACAATCAAAATATGCTTTTGTCCCCAAACGATAACTGGAACCTCCGTAAATACATCATCGATTTTATTTTAAACATCTCAAATGTCTTTTTAAACAGAGCAACTTCAGAACACTAGGCCACTTTACTTAAATTTATTTACATTGTGAATACCGCGCCGAAACGTTTTTTTGTAACTACCACGTAAAATAATAAAACCAAAACCAAACCAAAGTCTCCAGGTGCTTAAAAGTAAAAGGACGCGCGCCAGGAGAACGCGAGACCACAAAAAAAAAGTTTTCGAAATGTAATCGCATTAGCAGAGATTCCCCGTGAACGGATCGCAACAGTATTGATCTAAATTTTTAGAAATCTCTCTTTAGTCGTTTTCGTCGACAAAATGAATAGCAATATCGCTCTCCGCTTCTTCCACCATTTTTTTCAGCGTCAATTCGTGAAGGACACGTGGCTCTGAGCGACGTCATCCACGCGGAATACATTCGCGCTATGTGATTGGCTGTTGTCTAATCCCCCTTTGGATCTGTGGTCTTAAAAATAACTCGAGACGAATTACCTATAGAATAGGGTGTGTATGGGGGATGCCTTCTCTGTCCCCTTTATCCTCTCTTGGACACACATATAGCTTTTGTAGCTTGTAAAACCCGTTAATTTTCCAGTTATTGCGCAAGTGACTTCATAATACCTTGGTGTCTAACTCACAGAATCATAGGCGTGCCATCTAGTGTTTCTGTTGCATGATAAAACTTGCACTTAGGAGTTTAGAACGCCATGGCATTATTAACAATAGAACTCGCTTACTCAAGCTAAATGATATTAACCTTTAAATTTCCACTTGGCGCGCAGTGATTTCATAATACCGTGGTGCTAAACTCACAGAATCACGGGCGCGCCAACTAGTGTTCCTGTTGCTTTAAAAATCGCACTTAGGAGTTCAGAACACCATGGCATTACAATAAAACTCGCTTACTCAAGCTAAATCATATTAACCTTTAAATTTCCACTTGGTGCGCAAGTGATTTCATAATGCCGTTGTGTCTAAACTCACAGAATCACGGGCGTACCGCCTAGTGTTTCTGTTGCTTTAAAAATCGCACTTGGGGGTTTAGAACACCATGGCATTAAAATAAAACTCGCCGCACTTAATAGAAAAGTCATTGTCTTTTTTTAAAAAATAGTCACCCTTGAAATATGCTAAGGTGCTTCTTAGTGATTTGTCTTCAGGCTTTTCTTCGGCGTTCCATTTCTATATAGTCCTCTCGCGAGAATCTTGCGAATACTAATGGCAAAAGTGAAACTGACCTTTTTCCCCGCAAGCAGTTATTGATCAAAAGACTCCCTTAACAATGATTTCTATTCCTATACCTAATTTTCTAAAATCCTGCAATACATAGCTTTTTCTTGACTGGATAAAGAGTTAAATAGCGGCAGCGGCGAAATCCACGTCATCCGGCGCTAATTCATATGACATTTTATTCCGACAGGAGCAATTAACTTAATCAAAATATTCTTTCGTCCCCGAACAATAACCGGAACCTCCGTAAATACATCATCGATTTTATTTTAAAAATCTCAAATGTCTTTTTAAACAGAGCAACTTCAGAACACTAGGCCACTTTACTTAAATTTATTTACATTGTGTGGGCCGCACCGAAACGTTTGTTTGTAACTACCAGGTAAAATAATAAAACCAAAACCAAACCAAAGTCTCTAGGTGATTAAAAGCAAAAGGACGCGCGCCAGGAGAACGCGAGACCACAAAAAAATTGCTTTCGAAACGTAACCGTATTAGCAGAGATTCTCCGTGAACGGATCACAATAGTATTGTTCTAAATAAATATCAAAAAGAAAAAGAAAAGGCTTCTTCCGAATAAACGGTTTCGTGCTGTGCTTTGCAGTTTCCAGGACGTACTAAGAGTGCCGGAAATAGGAATTTTGCTACGCGTGTTTTATTTGTAACGAAAAACCAAACCTTTTACTAATAAATGCCGAAAAGTATAACTGGCGGAGGGTCTCCTACAAGAAAATCTACTATTAAAAAACACTCTAAGACACACCAAGAGAGGAGATCGATAAAGGGGACAGAGAAGACATCCCCCATACACACCCAATTCCATAGGTAATTTGTCTCGAGTTACTTTTAGAATCTGGATAAAGTTACCTCGCACGCTGCGTGGATGTTTCGTGGAGGTTTCGCATGACTAAACGCCGTGCAAAACATGTCGGGCTAAAGTCAATGAAACCGTAAAGAGATCGAGAGCATTTCTGAATATTGAAGCGAAATGAGTTGGCGCTCACCTGGGAAAAGGGAATCGCTGGACTCTTTGACAACCCGTGAAATCAGTTTAACTCGAAGTTTTCGTAACCTCAGTGCTTTAATAAAATGAGAAATTTCCTGGGTCTATTGAAACCGGTCGTTTGTACAATAAAGCAAGTAGGACGCCAAGGGTTATTCTTGTTGAATAATAAAAGACTAATAAAAGAATAAATATCATACCAGAAATTGCTCTCTTCAAACTGTAAATTATAAATGATCCTGAGAGAATATTCAGTGTGTTAAGGATTTCCCTGCTGTACTGTTAGCTCTATACTACAGAGGAAGGGTGATTCTTTTTTAATTTCCATTTCGCTGACACCGCTTTAGTAGAAATCTCTCTTTAGTCGTTTCGTCGACAAAACGAATAGCAATATCGCTCTCCGCGTCTTCCGCCATTTTTTTTTTGGGCGTCAATTGGTGAAGGACACGTGGCTCTGAGGGATGTGATTGGCTGTTGTCTAATCCCCCTTTGGATCTGTGGTCTTAAAAATAACTCGAGACGAATTACCTATAGAATAGGGTGTGTATGGGGGATGCCTTCTCTGTCCCCTTTATCCTCTCTTGGACACAGATATAGCTTTTGTAGCTTGTAAACCCGTTAATTTTCCAGTTATTGCGCAAGTGACTTCATAATACCTTGGTGTCTAACTCACAGAATCACAGGCGTGCCATCTAGTGTTTCTGTTGCATGATAAAACTCGCACTTAGGAGTTTAGAACGCCATGGCATTATTAACAATAGAACTCGCTTACTCAAGCTAAATGATATTAACCTTTAAATTTCCACTTGATGCGCAAGTGATTTCATAATACCGTGGTGTCTAACTCACAGAATCACGGGCGTGCTGCCTAGTGTTCCTGTTGCTTTAAAAATCGCACTTGGGGGTTTAGAATACCATGGCATTAAAATAAAACTCGCCGCACTTAATAGTAAAGTCATTGTCTTCTTTTAAAAAAATAGTCACCCTTGAAATATGCTAAGGTGCTTCTTAGTGATTTGTCTTCAGACTTTTCTTCGGCGTTCCATTTCTTTACAGTCCTCTCGCAAAATCTTGCGAATACTAGAGGCAAAAGTGAAACTGACCTTTTTCCCTGCAAGCAGTTATTGATCAAAAGACTTCCTTAACAATGATTTGTATTCCCATACCTAACTTTCTAAAATCCTGCAATACATAGCTTTTTCTTAACTGGATAAAGAGTTAAATAGCGGCAGCAGCGAGATCCACGTCATCTCGCTAATTCAAATGACATTTTTTTCCGACAGGAGCAATTAACACAATCAAAATATGCTTTCGTCCCCAAACGATAACCGGAACCTCCGTAAATACATCATCGACTTTATTTTAAAAATTACAAATGTCTTTTTAAACAGAACTTATTACTCGCACGTCATCTTGCTAATTCATATGACATTTTATTCCGACAGGAGCAATTAACACAATCAAAATATCCCGAAACGATTATCGGAACCTCCGTAAATACATCATCGATTTTATTTTAAAAATTTCAAATGTCTTTTTAAACAGAGCAACTTTAGAACACTAGGCCACGTTACTTAAATTTATTTGCATTGTGTGGGCCGCACCGAAACTTTTTTTTGTAACTACCACGTAAAATAATAAAACCAAAACCAAACCAAAGTCTCCAGGTGGTTAAAAGCAAAAGAACGCGCTCGAGGAGAACGCGAGACCACAAAAAAATTGCTTTCGAAATGTAACCGCATCAGCAGAGATTCTCCGTGAACGGATCGCAATAGTATTGTTCTAAATAAATATCAAAAAGAAAAAGAAAAGGCCTCTTCCGAATAAACGGTTTCGTGCTGTGCTTTCCGGTTTCCGGGACGTATTAAAAGTGCCGGAAATTGGATATTTGCTACGCGTGTTTTATTTGTAACGAGAAAACCGAAAAATATAGCTGGCGGAGGGTCTCCTACAAGAAAATCTCCTATTAAAAAACACTCTAAGACACACATATAGCTTTTGTAGCTTGTAAACCCCTTTAATTCTCCAGTTATTGCGCAAGTGACTTCATAATACCTTGGTGTCTAACTCACAGAATCACAGGCGTGCCATCTAGTGTTTCTGTTGCAGGATAAAACTCGCACTTCAGAGTTTAGAACACCATGGCATGACAATAAAACTCGCTTACTCAAGCTAAATCATATCAACCTTTAAATTTCCACTTTGTGTGCAAGTGATTTCATAACTGCCGTGGTGTCTAAACTCACTGAATCGCGGGTGCGCCACCTAGTGTTTCTGTTGCTTTAAAAATCGCACTTAGGAGTTTAGAACACCATGGCATTACAATGAAACTCGCTTACTCAAGCTAAATCATATTAACCTTTAAATTTCCACTTGGTGCGCAAGTGATTTCATAATGCCGTTGTGTCTAAACTCACAGAATCACGGGCGTACCGCCTAGTGTTTCTGTTGCTTTAAAAATCGCACTTGGGGGTTTAGAACACCATGGCATTAAAATAAAACTCTCCGCACTTAATAGAAAAGTCGTTGTCTTTTTTTAAAAAATAGTCACCCTTGAAATATGCTAAGGTGCTTCTTAGTGATTTGTCTTCAGGCTTTTCTTCGGCGTTCCATTTCTATCATTTCTATTCTATATATTTCTGTCCTCTCGCAAGAATCTTGCGAATACTAGAGGCAAAAGTGAAACTCACCTTTTTCCCCGTAAGCAGTTAATGATGAAAAGACTCCCTTAACAATGATTTCCATTCCTATACCTAATTTTCTAAAATCCTACAATACATAGCTTTTTCTTAACTGGATAACGAGTTAAATAGCGGCAAACACAGCTTTCTTTGTAAATTTTCTAAATTCACTTGCTTGATTGACGTTTAACCTGAGTTATTTAGTTTAACATATGAACTCTAAAACTGAATTATCCAGATTTGTTTTTGCTGTTCAGCTGATTTTATGCAGCCTTCTTTCCATTTGTTTTGTGATGTTGTAATAAGTTGATCAGTTAGTATGAATAGTGCACTGTTATTCCTGTTTTTCGATTTACAATTGCGAATTTACTTGACTGTATGATTTACGTTCACGAGCTGAAGATTAAACTGTTGAAGTCCAAGTTTGAGTCCTGTTCTGTTTCCAGTTGTAGCAGATCCTAGTACCTTGGAATAGTGACGAGTTCCTTTCCCGCTAGCCAAGCGAGTTGCAGAGTTAGTTTTCCCCAGGTTGTTCTTACGCCGAAGTCGATCGAATTCTCTTAACGCTTATTTCCCCGATTTGTGCTTGGAAGGGCAAAACCTATCGTCACAATTGATCAAAAGACTCCCTTAACAATGATTTCCATTCCCATACCTAATTTTCTAAAATCTTGCAATACATAGCTTTTTCTTGACTAGATAAAGAGTTAAGTAACGGCGGCGGCGAGATTTGGTAATTTTTTGGCGGGCTTTGGGCACGTTTTGGCGGGATGACGATTTCACTATTCGACCGAATCCATTTGATCGCTTGGTCTCTGTGTTTTCTGCCTCTACTATGACATCTTCATCTACTAACAATATTATTTCCGCAACCCGTCGTCATTAAATAACGGGAATTTTTTATGTAGCCCGTTGGCAGACGCTTTACATCATTAACAGCAGATGCAGTCGTATCAGAAGATCTAACGTTTTCAACATCAAAATGCCTACCAGACTGCTGATGAATATTACCACTTATTACAATTTTATCGTAATATCGTTAGGCTCAGAAACATTTTGTAGTCATAGGAAGACCGTCTTCTTCTCGTAATGTCATCTAAATCTACAGACGCACACATCGTCTTTTACGTTCATCTCAAGAATGCAATGCTGGCTTTACATGTATTCGATCAGAGGTTAAATCATAATGTCACAATACTTCAATGTAAAGAAAAAGCCAATTATTGTTTCCATTGTTTTGGTTAAATTTTTAACTTTAGTGCGTTGCATGTACAAGATTCCATCTGAGAGAGAGATGCCATAAAAATACGAACACAACGCACCAGCGCGTGCGTGACGCGCGATTCACTGCGGAAACTGCAGTTTAGCAAGCTCACGCCAAAGAAATTCGTTGAATCAGCACAGACAAAGCCTCGGAGATCAATGATTGCAATTTGCTTTGGCATCCATCTTTTCTTTACGATGAGTAGTATGCTGTGTGTTCACGGACTACGGGTTTTACATAGCAACATTCGCCCGATTCTATTTGAGTTCTGCGACCGTCAATGCGTACATTCAATACAATACGGAACTACGCTACATTTTAATACTGGCAAAGACCAGAAAGACAACGCTTGAGTCGTAGGCCGCGCGCGATTATTCTGGATAACTCGTGAGCTAAGAACGCAAATCTCTCTCCATTACTCTATCGCCAGATGCCGCCTGGACTGGAGTCTGGACTGGACTGGACTAGAATCTGGACTGGACTGGACTGTGTTTAAAATTATCTCGATATTTTTTGGGGTGCGTTAGGTATTAACAAAAACATGACCTGTTTCTTCTGCGTACCAACCAACCCATGGGCTGGGCTTTGTTTTCGGCATTGTTAGTTGTTGTTAAACGGAGTGGGAATTAATAAAAATGATTTTCTTCTCCGGAGTTTAGTGTAACATTAGTAGCGTTAAGAAGCGAGCACCAGTCTTCATTCCAGCCCTTCTGACATTTCATCCCGCGGACATAAAAGAGAAAGTTTTCGTGCATGCTCACATCGATCACACTAACGAAAAGCTAGGTCTTTAAATTACAGCTCTTTAAAAAAAATAAACACTTGAAACACGCTCCATCCTCCAAGCGGAATAGTCCCTTACTCCTCCCTATTGCGCGAAACGCTAGGCACAGAACAGAAGGGCCATCGCTATCAACTTTTTGTAAGACAGGCCCCTATATGAAGCACTGGACATTCAAAAGAAAGTTGTGTGACTCGGTTTTCACTCCAAAGAAGGGAGCAAAGGTCGTAAATGTTAAAACATCAGCCCAGCTTATGCTTTTTTTTTTCTTTTTGGCCGACTTCCAACCACCCCCCCACCCCCCTCGTTGGTGTGGTGTTGGAGTGTCATCACACCAATCATAGTCAGCCAAAATCTTTGTTGTTCTTGTTTTCAGCAAGAAAAATAATACTCTAGTAATAATATATGGCGTATTCACTATTTATATGTTTAGAATTCACAATCTCGGTTTCGCTGAATAACCAGAGGCCTTGGATTTTGTGCCATTAAATCGTGAAAACAAACTTTGGCGATATAAATAAGACACGGTCAGGTCTGACCGACCAAACGCTACCGCCTTTCCAATTTGACCCCCCCCCCCCCCCCCCCCACCGCGGGACGTCGATAATAATACTCTATCACATCCTGGTCCGAGCTATGAACAAAAAGACCATGACCAAAACCCAGAAAAGCCTGCGTCTGACATTCACTGTGCGTAGGCAAAAGAAGCATTTCACGGGCTGCGTTATAAGAAGAATAAATTAAAGCATTTTTATTAATTCCTACTCTGTATAGCAACAAAATCCCCATGGGGCGGTTGGTACGTGCAACAAACAGGGTCTATCTTTTTGTCGAGGGTCGAGGGTAGAGGGTTGAAGGCCTAAATGTAATAAACGGTCCTAAATGTAATAAAGTCCTAAATGTAATAACAATTTGCCCTAAATGTAATAAACTCTCAAGCTGCCAATTACAGTAATTACTCGAATAAGCCCTGCCCTCAAATAAGCGCCGCATTTGGAGGGGGTGTGAGAGTTAATTAGCGCCGCGGCGCTTATTCGAGTAAATACGGTACTAAGCGGTATTGCTATGGTATTAAGCTCCGCTCTCAAATAAGCGCCGCATTTTTGGAGAAAAAAGTTAATAAGCGCCGCGGCGCTAATTCGCGTAAATTCGGTACATTTCCTTATGCACTGTGAAACTTAACGTTTACAAATAAATTGCTTGTAAACGGCAAAGTAACAGTATTTTTCTAAAAAAAGCAATATTTAAGCGATAGAAAACTTTTTTCCTGTGTTTGAATAGCCTGATATAAACACTCGAGGGGTTGGGAGTATTCGAGACAGTTATACAAACCCTCGACGTCGTCTCAGGTTTGCATTACTGTCAAGATCGAATAAAGAATAAAGTGCTAAATGTAATAACATTTTGCCCTAAATGTAATAAACTCTTAAGATACCAATTACTGTATTTATGCGAATAAGCATCTCTCTCATCTCTCTCCTGACTTAATAATTACATAGTTTTCAAGAAAGTCTAGATTTGTTAATTAAAAGTTATTTTTAAAATATTCTTATTATATAGCATTGATCAGTTTACCTGTATTACTGCACCCTGAAAAAATTGTCGTATCTCACCCCTACTTTCCCCGCGGCCACTTTCTTCCTGTCCCCAAGGTGGCCGTTGTGGAAAGGTACAATAGTTCATTTTTGTTACTTGTTATGTTTTACATAATTGTAAACAATATGGATTAACCAATAAAATGAATGAATGAATGACTGAATGAATAAGTATACTTAATAGACAAGAAACTGTTATGTGTCGCTTTGTAGAAATTTATTCATAAACGTGAAGTTCAACGTTGCATATTAAGGAAATATATCAGTACTGTTTTCCTCGAATAAGGTCCTCGGCGCTCATTTACTTTTTTCTCCCAATGGTGGCGCTTATTTGAGGGCGGCCCTTATGCGTGTAAATATGGTAATTGGTAAAGTACCGTTTTTACGCGCGCGAACAAGCGCAGCGGCGCTTATTAACTTTTTATCCCAATTGCTGCGCTTGTTTTAGAGAGATGCTTATTCGCATAAATACAGTAATTGGTATCTTAAGAGTTTATTACATTTAGGGCAAAATGTTATTACATTTAGCACTTTATTCTTTATTCGATCTTGACAGTTATGAAAACCTGAGACGACGTCGAGGGTTTGCATAACTGTCTCGAATTCTCCCAACCCCTCGAGTGTTTATATCAGGCTATTCAAACACAGGAAAAAAGTTTTCTATCGCTTAAATATTGCTTTTTTTTAGAAAAATACTGTTACTTTGCCGTTTACAAGCAATTTATTTGTAAACGTTAAGTTTCACAGTGCATAAGGAAATGTACCGAATTTACGCGAATTAGCGCCGCGGCGCTTATTAACTTTTTTCTCCAAAAATGCGGCGCTTATTTGAGAGCGGAGCTTAATACCATAGCAATACCGCTTAGTACCGTATTTACTCGAATAAGCGCCGCGGCGCTAATTAACTCTCACACCCCCTCCAAGTGCGGCGCTTATTTGAGGGCAGGGCTTATTCGAGTAATTACTGTAATTGGCAGCTTGAGAGTTTATTACATTTAGGGCAAATTGTTATTACATTTAGAACTTATTACATTTAGGACCGTTTATTACATTTAGGCCTTCAACGAGGGTTCCATGAATTTCAGGAGCCATACATGGTTTTGTCCCACGCTCAATGTTAGACGTCTTCGCATGAATTAATGCAGAAGTTTGAAGTAACTGTGAGCGACTTTCACCAAAATCAGTTAGTTTGCAGACCACTGGCTCAACAAAGAACAAATCTTCAAATTGATGTTTCTCGACTTCCGGTCGCGTGTAGTGCTTGTTACTGACCAAGACATTCCCTGGTTTTAAGTAGCGGTGTACCACGTTCCTTGAATGCAAGAATTCAAGTCCCTCAGCGATATCAATCGCTGCCTTGGGAAAAAGGGGTAAAAAGTGTTTAAAGGCTTCCACAGTTTGTATTCGATCCAGGCAGTGCAACAAATCGAGTAGATCTGAAACCTGAACATCAAGACCGAATGGCAAGAAATCAAAACATTCATATTCCATCTTTATAGCCACCGGTTTAGGACAAACAGCAACAAACTCTGCGACTTTCAGGGATGCCGTAGATTTTGCAACATCTTCACCTCCTTTGCTACGATCTTCAGATTTGAGTCTCCCTCGCCGAAAAATCGCTTTACCACCAGGGTTTTCTTCTCGGGAATGTAGTTTCCCTTCATCACGGACCCGAAACTTCCCTTCCCTATTTCGTCCTTGTCTGTGACATCGGCCCATCGAAAATTAGGAATATCGTGAAAGTAACCCTTCGTGAGTGATAAGGAACCGAGAAGAGGTATCTTGAAAGCCATGCTGGGCTTCAAAATAAGAAGCGCTGAAGAACACTGTTGTAAATAATGTTTGCTAGCACATGGGCAGACGCCGGTCTCACATGCATGACCCCAAAGCGCGGGAAAATTTCTCACGCAATGCCTCGCGTGACGAAAGAAAGACAAACATTTCCCAAAGTATCATTTAGCAAATTACCAAAATCAATTTTTTTGTTTGATTTGCTTTGATTGTAATTCATATATGGTACTCATAGTAACTAAGAAACAAATTTACAAGAAAAACGCTCTGAAACGCTCTTTTTACATGTTTGCGTGTGAAAGATGCGCCCGCAAAATTTACACGTGTTACACAGAGGACACTAAAATGGTTCATACACAACATTCAAGTCACCTAAATCCAAGATGGCGTCTGGTAATGGGGAAACAGACTTAACGAGGAAATTTGCTCCAGGTTTATCTTCAGGGACCGCGGAGCAAGGTGAAAAGTGGGAGGGCTGACAATTGAAAATAATTTTTCAATAAACGACCAACATACACGGTCAGTTCAGATTCAATGCAAGAAAAGACGCGATTACAATTTTAGTATAGAAAATACTACACTGAAGTGATCTCAAAAATTTCTAACTATGGCCGTTTAGTGTTCACTGTTCAAGTAATGTAATTTTTCTTGCCATCGAATATTTCATTGATTCGAAAGGAGAAAGACAAAATATAAAACTTTTATCAACTCAAAACAACTACTCAGCTTCGTTTGGCCTGAAAAAGCTAGTAATTTTCTTTATTTCGTCTGATAAATCTGACCAAAAAAAACTCTGCCGGAGCTGGAAGTACAAAACACGCTGCCGAACGAAGCGAAGGGGTGGCCAAGGCATGGCGTTTGATCAAGAGGCAAGTCGGCCCCAGGGCACAAT
Source organism: Porites lutea (assembly GCF_958299795.1). Taxonomy (NCBI): domain Eukaryota; kingdom Metazoa; phylum Cnidaria; class Anthozoa; order Scleractinia; family Poritidae; genus Porites; species Porites lutea. The sequence goes on from NC_133204.1 coordinate 35,980,315, forward strand.
TACCGCGAAAAGCACAGGAGCCCCACAAAATGCCTGGGGTTTGAAATTAAAGAAAATACAGAGAATATAGCGGAATATAGACGGAAAAAAACTTGTACTATTATTATTTTTCTTTTTAGCGCAAGAAGTGGGGGCGGGGGCGCAAAAAAGTGGTGGGGCCGCGGCCCTACCAGCCCCTCCCCCTCCGCGGTCCCTGATCTTTACAAATCTTCAGCTTTCAGTGGAATTCTAGGTACTCTAGATAAGGTGTGATGAAGCATTGTGTTGTAACCGTTTCGCAAAGTACCGTTTCGCAAAGTACCATTTCGCAAAGTACCGTTTCGCAAAGTACCATTTCGCAAAGTACCATTTCGCAAAGTACCGTTTCGCAAAGTACCATTTCGTTTCGTTTCGCAAAGTACTATAAGCCCTCTTCGGCCTCTAGGTAAGGTGTGATGAAGCATTGTGTTGTAACCGTTTCGCAAAGTACCGTTTCGCAAAGTACCATTTCGTTTCGTTTCGTTTCGTTTCGCAAAGTACTATAAGCCTTCCAACATCGGTTTCTTCGCCCGATTGAATTCTACTGGGTAGAAAAATTCAGAAACATGTACTTAACAGTGTAGCTGTGTACCTTGACGGTAAAGAAGGAAAGTTCCAGACCGACAAATATATGATGTTTTTGTTGGTGATTGCGATGGGGAGTAGTCTTCAGTATGGACGACTTTTCAAAAGTAAACGAAACGAGAATCAAAGTAGTGAGTTCTTATCCGAGCGGACACGTTGAAGTTCGATGTCCCCATGAAAAAAAAAAAAAAATATCAGTGATTAAAAACATTGCTTTGATGCTGTTGCGAAAGCGATTTATAAATAAATAATTCTACGCACCGTCGGCTGTCTAAACTTATTTGACAGGCGGTTGTCACTTTTCTAGTCTGCGGCACGTTTGCGGTGACAGTTTTCACGCTTCGCGGAGTCCCGGGGTTTCCGGGGCGGAAATGGAAATTTATGAGAGATCGTTGCAAGCTCTCCTTTCCTCGGCCCCTCTCTCGCGCGTTCTCGCGAGGCTCGCGTCGCTTGCCCAAATAGGAGAGCTTGCTCGCAGGCTAGTGAAAAATCGGTCACACTTAAAAAATCAAGTTTCCCTAGGTAAACTGTCAACAAGTCAATACAATACAATACAAATTTTATTGTCAACTCCCCATGGAGGCTTTTCAGAGAAAAGTATTAATAGTACAGGTAATCAAAAAAAGAAGAAAAAAAAAGTATCACAAATTGATTAAAGTCGTGTTTACCTAGGTAAAAAGTCAGTAGTGTGACCACAGCTAATACAGCTAGCTACGCAGGCTAGGTCTGATAAATCATTGACTTTCCGTAGGCAAATAGAAGCTAATAGATAAAAAATGTCCTCTAATCTTTTCTTCGGTATGAATCTTCTTGATGCTTATTTCATCAGTTAGTCCCACAATCCTGGCAAATTAACTTTCGTAAACGCTTCGTTCTGGGAAAAAAGGGTGGCTATACACAAGCTACGTTTCGACTTTTAAACATATCCACCGCGCACGATCTTGCGAGAAGTCTCGCGAGTTAGTTCCTTGATTTTTAGAGCTAAACCGTGATGGGCTAAAAAGGTTTTACGTCACAGAAATCTTTTTGCCGCTCGGGTTCGCGGTAGCCTGCGAACAGCAGACGAATTTCCGTTCGTCGCTTCTCCACCGGAAATGCGTCTGCTGTTCGCGGGCTAGAAAAGGGTGGGCGATTTTGAGTATTTTTAGAGTCGGGGGTATTAATTTTTAGTGCCCATTAAAAGCCATCTGTGCATGATTAAAAAAAAGCCATCGTTTATGATTTTTTAAAAAAACTGTTATGAAACATTAAAATAGTTTGGAAATGAATTAACTGACGATGAATGGCGAGATTTAGAATTTTAGACCAGACGTCACATTTCCATGTTCAGTTTAGAAAAGACACGTCATTCATGTTCAATGAACTGGGAATGGACCCAAATGACGCAGGGTTTTGTAGGAATAAACTTCCTTCGTGGAAACAATCATATCGCTGGCGCCGAAAAGTCCCAAGTACATGTTTACAGAACGACTTGCCATTTCATTGGCTTATTCTATTTTCGGCTTTAAACCGAGGGGTTTATCCTACTCATAATTCCGAATAAATTTTTTCGCTAGGGAAAAGTCCCAGAAGTACGTATACATGTTAACTGAACGACTTGCCATTTCATTGGCTTATTCTAGTTTTGGCTTTAAACTAGGGGTTTTCCTACTTATAATTCCGAATAGATTGGCATCTCTGCGGTGACAGACACCTGATTTTGACTTTTGGTTGCCATTTGCATAAATCTCTTCTCCCCCCACTTAAGAACAGGGCTGTGCCCCGTAGGTCGCAGCCTGGTTATAAGCCCTCCCCTAAGCTTCCACTATTACATTTTGAAGCTTAGTTAAATACCAGTAAGTGCAAAAAGTATTTCATTTTTGAGGTTTGTTCATGTGTTCTGAACTTTATGGTGATTGGTCACTGCACAATTGCCCTGCGAGCAGAGTCTCTTTCGGGGCCGATATTTTCTAGAAGATCGAAGGAGACTTTGCTCTCAGGGTACTACACAATCACAAGACAGAATGAGCTAGATCATTCTCTCTTGACAGTGAACATTACTGAAAAATTTCAGGCGTTCACGATTTCCTTAGTTTGACAGCAAAATCAAATTACAACTCCGTCTTTGAGGTACTGATGATGGTATTTAGTTAGGAGATGATAACTGAAATCTTTAGGAGGATAAACCTCTAATAGGTCCCCTTTCGCAAAACACCGAATGGCCACCATAAACACCAAATGACCCTCATGTTTTATGATTAGGGTTAAGAAACTGAGTGAATCAAGTTTCAGTTAAGGTTTTTATACATAAAGAATTGAACTGGAATTTGATTCACTCAGTTTTCTAGTCCATGAAAGTGTAAGAGACTTTCTCAGATACCTATCACCCCCTCCAGCAAGCTCTCACTTCTCCTGGACAAAGTTTGTACTGGTTTTTACCCTGTTTGGGACAACAAAATGGTTAATATTGATTTGTTTTGACATAAACCTTCGGTTGTCTCGACTCAAGTTGTACACAAAAGCTCATGGGAAAAAATTAAAACCCAGCATTCGACACCTCCAAAAGGAAATAAACATAGGAAAAAACACAACTAGGTAGAGTGAAACGAATACATATATTTTATTTTCCTGTCCACTTTAATAATACAACACGAGAATGGCTTCGTTTGACAGGCGTTTTGAAATAAGATAGCATTTGCGGGACATGGAACAAGATACCTTCTTAGACTGACTTTCGATCTCCGCGATCTTGCTTTTTCAGGGTTTGTTTTCGCCAAAAAGGAACTCACATATTAAACTCAGACGATAATCTGCCGATTAATTGTCTCAGTTCTGCACACCCAACGGTGTGTTCAGCTGGTTTTTGTTAATGTCTTCTCCTTTTGACTCTAAATTATCAATGAATCCTAGTTGAGTGAAGTCTGTATTTTCAAAACAGCCCAAAGAAGCCACACTCTGGAGAGAGCTCAGGAAGTAAAATTTTGTCCCCAGTGTAGCGGTGAGGGAAAAAAATTCGTTATGAGCATGAGCACTGAATTTTGTAACTTCTGCACATGCGTGACCGGATGTCCGAAATTTTCGGACCTCCGGTAACGGCTGCCTCCAGAGCCCCTCGTTTCAAGACCACGTGACCAAGAAACGACGGGCTCTGGGGACGAGAATGCGTCCTCTTAAAGGGACAGTGTCCCGGTTATGCGCACGCGCGAGCGTCATCTGTTTTTTCTTTTAAAGACAATAGAACTGTCAAATTGAATCGACAAGATTTCCTTCCGGACCGCACCGCCGACAGAGATTTGTTGTTTATATTCTCAAGTAATATTTTAGACTTTCGAGGAAGTCTTTCGTCTTATATAAAAATTTGGCTCGCGGTTCGAAGACTCATCGCGATTTTATCGCTAGCTGGGCCGCCTCGCGACCCGAAAATCTCGTTCCGCTCGCTTTAAAAACATATTTTCTAATTTGAAGTCGAAACTCGTGTCAGAGGTCAATCGCTCCAAGTCCAGTAATATCTGCCTGATTTGCTCGCGTTCTAGCCTCAAACGTTTGAAAGACATAAATAAAAATGCAATCTCAACGCTATGAATCATCACAAAGATTAGTCAAGAATGATATTATGATTCATGTCACTAGTTTTTCAAAACGTGTAGCGCCTGTTTTTTCGATTTTGTCGGCCGTAAGGAGATTCATTTAAAAGTTTACTAACGCGTCGTTGCAAAACATTCTGCTTCACGAAGCTCCCCTCCACAAGATCTCCTCAGTCACATCAATGTCTCAACGGTTTCTTTCTTACAGTCTTTATTGTTGCTGTTTCATTTCTGCGTATTCCTTTCACAATTATCTGAGCTTGTATGGAAGCTAGCAGAAGAAATAAGCCTTGAATCGGCATCAAAGTGCTTCCAATCTTTTGGTCCTCCGGCCAACGGCAATAAAAGTAACGCCAAAAAATCCAGATTTTGCCCAAATGAAAACTTAACAGGAACAAAATATCATTGATCTATAATTCTGAGAAGTTTTAGTGTCGTATTGAACCCGGCCAAGCGCGATGCAAACGGATTTTTCAAGATTCTCTTACTCTCCTCGCATCTTTTGATTTCGCGACATCCTGTCCAAAAATCAAAGTTTGGTGCATGCGCAGTAACGGGATACTGTTCCTTTAAGCAAGCATTGGACCTTCATGACTCTTTCTTGGTGGGTTAATTTAAGAAAATAAGTGCTTTTCGAGTGTAGGTTTTTGTCGAGGGTCGAGGGTAGAATGTCGACAGTCGAGGGTCGAGGGTAAAACGTCGAGGGTCAAGGGTAAATTATAGACTGTTCACGATCCTCTATTTTTCCGTAAGATCATCGAGATCTAGCGCTTTGTGTTACGGGCTGCCATCTTGCATGAGTGTCAAAACTACTTAGGGGGCAGGGGCGGTTTGGGAGGAAACGAGAAAAATAGAGGGACTGTAATAACATCACTACAGCTCGCGTCCAGGAGGCGTGACAGGAATTTCACGCCTTTTACCATTCATTCATTAAGAAACTCCGCTGGTGATAAAAAACATGCCACACACATTTAGCATCGATTACGCGTGTTTACGAATATCTCCTTGCGAAACAGTGATTTTATAATGTTTCTGGGCCATTCCTCGAAATAAAATCGGCAAACATGCACAAGAAAACATTTTCCTAATCAAAATACCATGAATCCTTCGTGTGTTTGCGCAAGATGTGCCTCATGGTATGAAAGCGTACGTTTTATGGAAACGTCGACTTGTCAACGACTTGTCGATGTCGGCAACTTAGATTAAACCTGTTGTCAGTTGTCAACGCAAATTAACATCTATTGTCTAATGACCAATCAAACGCCTGCGTTGCTGGTACAACGCGCTCCGTGAACGCGAGCTGCGGTGATGTTATTACAGTCCCTCTATTTTTCTTCCCCACCCCCCCAGACCGAGGGGGCGGGCGTCGGGGATTATAGCTACATTTGAAAATCAAGTTACCAGTGACGGTAAGACGCGGTATATCTAAACGATCTCACGAAAAAACAGGGGACTGTGAACAGTCTATTTCCATGAGTGTTCTTGGTGGCGTCGTTGTAGTTTCAAGTGCCTATGGCCTGTACAGATGTTATGTTCACCAAAAAGAACAGCCACAAGATCAGACATCTCTCCGCGATGAAACTGCGAGCGAAATTTCCGCGAAAAAGGTGCTTGTGTTAGGAGTAGAAGGCAGTGGGAAAAAGCACTTTCCTCGCTGCGTTGGCACATCATGACAGTCCAATAACTTCCGCAGAACGAGAAGGCACAACTCCTACCGAAGGTTTTCATGTTGTTTGCGTTTCAACCGAGGGAGTCAGCCTGAATGTTTGGGAGAGTAAGTACCATAATATTCCTGATTATATAGGAGCTAAGCTGAAAACTATGAGGTCGTATGTACAAAAAAGCCCTGTTTACTGGTGAAATGCAAGCATAAGCACCTTGCATAGTGTGCTTGTGCTCTGTATGCTTGCATTGGGTTATTGCAATAAATATTCGTAAGAATCCTCATTTCTTGCGCAAAGTTTATCGAATTTACAAACTTTCGAAAAAAACAAAAAAAACAAAAATGAACTGGAGGAGCATTGGCCTGCTTTGAAACCTGTAGTGAGCTCTTAGTAATCTTTGTTTGGAAAATTTCTAATTTTTATCATTTGTTTGAAATATCTGTGAGTCTTTTTTGTTGTCGTTTTAATAGTCAGTAAAGTGTGACAACAAGGCAGCCATTTTGACAGTGATATTGGTTGTATTATCATTTAACCTAAGGTTAGTTATTTAACCTACCTAGCTAGCAGGGTTAAATTTAACCAAGGTTTGAGCTAACCGGTGTTTGAACAACACAACAATCCTGCGATTAAAATGTAACAAATAAAGCCTCACCTCAAAGAATTTCATATTTTTTTACTCTACCCCACCAGAAATCCTCAATTTTTACTCGTGGATTGTCCACAAGTATTGTTGGGAATCTGTATGCAAATTTGTCACTCATTCGTAACCGGAAGTTCGATCTAATTAGCTAATCCGGATGGATAGTATTTCAAGTGAATCACAACACAGCTTCCGCTTAGAAAGCTGTGACACGCATGGTTTGTTTAACTTTTTTCACAACACGACTCCCAATCTCATGGTTTTTAGGGAAATATCATTCTGAAATGAAATGTTTCTTTGGTTGAACAAAAAAGGAAATGTTTACTGCGATGTTGCTGAATCGTAATTGATTCTCCTCAAGTCAACACGGAGAATTGCAAGCTGTACAACGCCGTCAGCAAGAGACTTTGCAACAGTTTAGTGAGACACTTAATATCCCTTTGTCAGACATATGTTGTTCAAATGCAACGAGATGAGTTAAGGTACAGCTTTTACCATCAAAATATATCTTTCAATTCTTCTTAAATAAGGCGCTACCAGCTTCAAACACGGTCCACTGGCAGAATTTCATGAGCAATAGTGATATAGATAATTAATTCAACGATTTGTTTAACATTATGTATCGGTCAAATCGAAGCTTCAACATGCCCCCCCCGGGCAACCCTCCGGGCATTTGACTTTTTTGAAAATTATTGTTCAAATTCCCCACTGCCCGGGCCAAAATGCCGTTCAAATGCCCCACACTAGGGTCCATTCAGGTGATCAAACGCCCCCACCCTGGGGACATTTCACAGGCACAAAAATGACAGAAGGACAGCGGAAACGCCTTCAGTTGTCGAACAACATCTTTATAAATATAACAAAAACTGACCAACACTGTTAGCGTATTTACTACGAACAAAAGTCTCGTGCAAAGCGGCGGAAATCGCTGCTACAAGGTCACTGAATGCTCAGCTTTTCTTCGTCATGCAACATACAAAGCGTTCTATAAAAAAAGATCCCACCTATTGAGATTACTACATCATGACCATTTCACTGACATGCCTTATCGCTCACCTTATTAATTAACATACTTGCAGTAGGTCAAAGTAGTTGACCGTTTTATTTTATTTTATTTGATGTTTTTGTATTGAATTCAAAGCCTGAATCCAATATTAAAAATTTTAAAATTTAAATACTTCGAATACGGCACAAAGCTTGTTTAAGCCCTTTCCTCGTAACCAATTGGCCACAAAGGCACAATCTTTTCCACGAAGATCCTCTAACACCGCGTCCCCCATGATAGCTCGCCACACCAAAGATTTTACATGAAATCGAGGGTGTAGTTCTAATTCCCCACCCCTAAAGCATGGGGATCAAATTCTCCACCCCCTGGAAGGCCCTGGTAATCAAATTCCCTCCTCCCCGGGACGGCAAAAGTGTCAAATGCCCGGGGTATGCCCGGGGGGGGCATGTTGAAGCTTCGATTTGACCGATACATTAGTTGTTGTGGCACAATAGATAACAGGTAGACCTTACACATTGAAGGTCCGGGGTTCGACTCCCACCATAGGAAACGTTTTTTTTACTGTTTTTTGGTCCTTTTGTTTTATTTTTTCTAACAACATATTTTCATTTTTTGACAGACTTAAAAATTAAATATACCAGTAGACTAATTGCAAGGTCATTATCAGCTTTCATTTCTACGATAATTAATCCACAAGTAGCCATAGGCAACCTCTGATTTTTAAATGCAATAGCCCCATTAAAGTTAGCCTGATTCTCAGACGTCCGAGGTCGTTCGCGGTCGCTTTCGCTTCCCTCCCTGGGTCGCGAACGACCTCGGACGTCTGAGAATCAGCCTACATTAAAGTGTGTAATGCAATTACACAAGCATGTTTTTTAAGTGACAAGGTTCCATGGGTGAGGTGTGAATGTGTTTACAACACAGTAAAGTCTTAAATCGATAAGCTGCTTTGAGAAGTTTGGGATTAATATTCTTTTTCTTTTTTTCTTCCAGTTGGAGGGAAATTTCAGTCTTACTGGCCTAATTTTGTCAATGATACCAGTGCTATTGTTTATGCCATTGATAGTAGTGATCCTGCACTATTTGACAAATCAAAGCATGCCTTGTTAGAGATCTTATCAGATGTGAAACTCAAGGGAGTGCCTCTGGTTCTACTTATTTGCAAGCAAGATCTTAAAGAAGCAAAATCAAAGGAGAAGTCTGTGGCCTACAAGAAGCCAAGCATCTGATCTTAAACTTTTGTAAAAAATAATTTTTATTTATTAAAAGTAGATTTTGTATCTTTTTTTTTTTCATTTTTCTGTATTATTTTCAGTCACAACATTTTTATTTTTTCATCAAATGTTAATTTCATTTAAACCAACCTAACAACAACATGTTACAAAGACAAGGAAGCATTTTATAATATGTTAACAACAATATACCTTAATTTGTTTGATACCTGAAAGAGGGCTTAAGGTACCTTATGACTTTGTAAGTAAGCAGTTTGAATGTTTTATAAGAAAAAAATGTATAATGATATTTTCTTAAGTAATTCGGACCTGACAAATGTTTCACATGCATTGGGTGTGCATGTACATAAGAAGGATTTAACAGGAATCTGGCAAAAAAGGAACAAATGTTTATGTAAATCTTTGTTTATAGTGCAGTTGCTCTGTGATCTTAAGGGCACACGTCACCACCCAAATAAATATGTAGTCACAAGGAAATTATGGTAAACAACCAGCCAGTTACTTACAGGCATTTCGGAGGAGATAAACTAAGGACTGCCAAGAAAGAGCTCAGGGGAGTGGTCAAAGCAGGACTCATCCCAAGATCCACATTCTAAGGCTTACATTTAACATTCTACACCCCTAGTATTAAATTGGTGACTGGTCGTTTCGCCTACATCCTGTTCACTTACGTCTTAGTCATTTTGCTTATGTGTGCTAGTTCGTTTAGCTAACGTGTTATAAGTCATCTTGCAAATGTTTTATGAGTCGTTTTGCTAACATGAGAACAAAATTTCCTTACAGCTGAGCTACCACTAACACGCAGAGCAATGGTTTTTCAGGCGCTACTCTCATCATTTCTTACATTAATATTTTTGGAAAGACCACAGCGGTTCAAATTTTGCTATTAGGTTATACTTGCTGTCCACTTCTTAAGTGTAAAAGTCAATATTTACACTAACTTTTTCAACGAAAGTAAAAATAAATAAGCGAAATGACCCAACACGTGAGCAAAAATGACTTAAGATATAAGCGAACAGCGTGCAGGCGAAACGACCGTAAACTCCATTATAGATTAAAATTTGTTAGCCCAGGAGGAGTATAATAATTCATGATCTACAATAGGGCAACAACAACAAACAAAAAAGCAAACAAGGAATATTCAGTTTGAAGGTACATGTACTGCCATCTTAACAAAGCACAAGAAGCTGGTCACAAAACTAACAAAGCAAACCATCTCAAGCACGCCTTTTTTGAAGCAGCTTGACTATTAAGACAATTTTCTTCACCATTTTTTTACAAGACTTTGTTATACTTTTCACGGAGTTCTCTCTTTTCAACTTTGAAGAGACACTTAGTCAGATCCTCTGGCTGTCCTTCTCCAAACTGCTTTGCAAAAGAATAATCTAACAAATCAGCAAGCATCAATTTTGGACAACTCTGAGCCAGTTTCTCATCAGAATCTTGTCTGAATAATCTTGGATTGATTTCAATGTTATTTGATAACACAGGGGGAAAGACCTTGGCTGTATGCTGATCTAATTTAAAGCTGTAGCCGTCAGGGAGATCATACTTGTGTAGGAAAACACACTTGTCTGGAATAGTATGTAGCAAAAAGCTTGGCAGTTCCAGCAGCATTTTCAAGGCTGATCGCTGAGCCATTCGCAGCTCTTCCATGATAAACTTAACACGATTCTCAAGATCGAACGTTCGCACTACTAGCAGTCTAGAACATGGATGCATCAAATGTACTTTCTCCTCTAAGCCGTCATTCTGGACACGAATAACTCCCCTGAGATAATATAGCCCCCCCCCCCCCCCCTTTTTTGAGAATCTTCAGCGAGTACAAGAACCGGGGGAGATCTTTCCAAGAGCTTCCTTTTCTGTCGAGCTAATAACCCTGACGGCTTAAGGTACTCCAGCCTCTGAAGAACAAGTTCACTTCTCAGAAATAACACGTGCGGTTGAACGGCGGGTGACAACTCTAACAAAGGCTGTTTGGGCAGTCTTACGAATAACTTTCTGTCCTCCCGGAAATTTCGTCGACCCTCCCGAATTTTTCGGTGGCATTCCCCATAAATGTTTAACTTCCCAAAATTGTTTTAACAATTAAAATTAAAATTGTGATTAGAGATTTTTTGCAGCTTCTTGTCAATTATGTAACTTGTTAATTATCTAACCTTAGTTTTTTTTCGTTTAGAAGGTATCATGTTAACAGAGAAAAGACTGTCAAACTTTTTAAGTATATAAAATCGTGTTTTTTTGTTTTTTAATCACCGATGAATCAGGCGAGCAGTGAAGGGGCCAACGACTAGGGGGGTATGGGGGAATGCTCCCCCAGAAAATTTTGAAATCTTGGTGCTCTGAAACGCCATTTCTGGTGTTCTGAGAGGACAACTTCTGTCCAAAATGTTCTCTAAATCAATTGTCCTTTTTATGCTTATTTTTATTGGCGTGACTTCGGGTAGAAGTAGTCAATTTTATTTCATACAAGTTGTACAGTTTTTGAAATTGCTCTGGATATCACTTTCAGCTAAGTATACTCTGTGTGGTGTCATTGTATGAGTATCATAAGAATTCATTTGAAAATTTCAGAACAACTGTCGAAATCTGAAATTTTCCTATCCCGAACGCACATCATATTCATCAGGATTCGGGATTTTCGAGCAAAATCGGAAGGACCCCGACGAAATCAGGATGATTAAAGAATCTTCACAGACATACTTCTTTTTATGGCCTCATTCGTTTAACAAGGTTAAATGAGTCTGGTTTTTTTCCTACATACTTCTTACATACTTCTTTCAAGTTTTCATGCAGTATGCAATCAGAGGAATGTCAGGGGCACCCAACGACAATTTTCGGAAAATATCTGTTCGGAAGACTATTTGAGATCTAGAATTTTCGGAACATTGGTTGTAAAACTTCTTGCTCGCCTGCCTCTCCTAGAATTTTCGAACATCTAAAAAATGGCATAATTGCCCATTTTTAACGGATTTTTGCCCGTTAAAAGGTCACCTAGAATTTTCGGGAGCCTTTTTCCTGGCTGAAACTTTCGAAAAGGTAAGTTTTGATCCCTATAATTTTCGGATGACTAGAATTTCAGCTAGGAAATCCGAAGAGAATAAAAATTTTTAGGGGATAAAAATATGCCTATATCTACCGTTTAAATACTAAAATACGTTTAACAATGCTAGTTTAAGTGGTTTTGAACTATATTCTCGTTGGGTGCCCCTGGAATGTGCTCTTAAAACTCGTTAACGTGCAGCGTAAAAATACCCCTGAACTAATGAATGATGGGATCTGGTGTGAACTGATAGTATGTGCCTTGCACCGGTACAGGTCTTTTGTCAATCCGCTGGGGATTGCACGTGGTCAATCGCACTCGAACTTCATGCTATATTAATTGGAAACATTGCTGATTGGTCTTTTCATAGCATGGGAAGTTCAGCCGTTTTCAAGTGTCAAAATACATTGAATACAGAGCATACGCTGGGTGCATATCACTGTATATATATTGTTTGATAACATGTAATATCAAATCTTTGCTCAATGTCCCGAAAATATCTTATATCTCCCGAAAAATTTCCCAGGTATCCCGATTCCTGGCAAAATCTCCAGATTCCCGGAATAAATTTGTTTTTCTCCCGAAACAGACCTTGTTAGAGCTGTCACCCCCCGTCGGTTGACGCTTTCGAACATGAACGGCATCTAGTTCATCATACATAGTCCTCAGCGGTTCCAAACCAGATGGAGGCTCTTCGAGCTTCTCAAAGCACCTATATCTTCGAAACTTCATCTTTTTGATGATGACATCCAGATCGGATTTCGAAGAAGAATAACGCCTTTGGCTGAGACAGTGACCGTGATTACCAGAAAGTACCCGATGGGGGAACCATTTGGCCACTCCGGCAACATTGGCGAAGTGCTTCAGCATGCTCTGGTGAGGAAGAACGCTGAGTTCTTTTTCACAGCTCTGATAACTACTTCGGGCTTAATTGGAGCAACCTAATCTTTTAAATGGAAGAGAAAACAAAGAAAAAAGTCCTTGATCGCATGCATGCATGCAAGATGGCCGCCGAACTAGAACCAGTCTCCCACTGATAAGCAAGCTTTTCCTTCATGTACTGACTACTCCAATGTCTCCAGCGGAATCAATATTCGTAAGAAAGCGGTGTATGACATTTGCAGTCTGCAGACTGTAGACTGCAGACTGCAGACCGCAGACTGCAGACTGAAGACTACAGACTGCAAACCGCAGACTGCAGACTGCAGCAAGACTGTAAATTGAATGAAACCAAAAATATCGTAATAAAGGTGGCGTCATCATCAACATTACCTTGTTCCGAAAAGTAAGGCCTAGAAGCAAAGTTTATATTTTTCACGCAAATTACACCGACCTCATTTCTAAAGGAGCCGTTGGCTGTTCTTTTCGTGTTGAATTAGAGCAGAATAATGTCTGCCGATGTCACAAACTTGCTCCTGAATCCATAGCAACAGTCTAGCAATTTAGCCTGCACCACAGACGAAACTAAACTAGAAGTCTGTCTGTGAAACAGCGCCGGAATCCCTATTCTACGGGGACCCCGACCTCTGTACTAGGACTTGAGTATGAGCAATGATTTACCTATTTAGAAATTCAAAATGCACTTCTGGTAATTCGTCGAGTCCATGCAGATAGGATCTGTTCGTTTTCGATTATTTGGCATATCCCTAAATACTGCTAAGATGAAATACGTCATTTAAAAGGTGTTAAATGTCCTTGATCTATCCTACGAAGCGGCTCGCAATCTAAAAACCTTTTCTTACAGAAGACTACTATTTAGACAGGCATTAGTGGGCATTGCTACTTGTCATTATCAATTCACGATAATCAAAGAAGAATAAAGAATCAACGCAATTAGTGATATGCCGGGTCGGTGAAGAATAGCCAACAGCATTTTGGGAATGAGGCCAATGTAACTTTGCACAAAAATATCAACCTTGTTCCCAAGGCTACTTTCTCACTTTCACACGATCATATGTTTTTGAAGACGTCACCTTTATTAGGAAGATTTTGGTGTCATTTAATTTACAATCTTCAATCTGTGGTCTGCAATCTGCAGTCTGCAGTCTGCAGTCTGCAGTCTGCAGTCTGCCGTCTACAGTCTGCAGTCTGCAGTCTGCAGTCTGCAAATGTCATACACCGGTAAGAAAGAGCCATTCCATCTATTTCCTACGTGAAATGATAAACGCCCACGGTATGTATTCACATTTTATTGGTTAGTTAAATAACGCTCGCGTTAAAACCCGCCAACACATCACCAAAAATTTTTATAGTAAACATTATGTTCATAAACCAGCTTGTCAGTTATCTTCTTCTCTTCCTCACGTTCTTGGTTCTTTATATTTTGGCTGATTAGGTCTCTTTTCTAAAGATCCAACGTTTACAACTAGCAGGATCTTCGTCCACGGTTTTTGCAGTTATTTTAATCCATTATTATTCAGTTATCTTTGCTGTCAAAGAGGACATCATAATATTTTCTGTCACTCTTATTTTTTCAGCATTCGGCTTGCGTCATGAGTCAACCGTTAGGACGCTTTTGAGCAGCCTGGGTACAGCCGCCCCCTCCTTTGAGAAAAAATCGGAGAAGGGTGGGGGAAGGGTGCGGCTGTTTTTTACACTCTCAGTTTTTTGCTCAAGACAATAAGGCTGCGTGCAAACAGACGCAACATTGGTGTGCAACAACTCCCAGCATTGTTGGATGTTACATGTTGCGTCCGTTTGCACACCTTGTTGCATGTTGTTGCGCAAAGTTTGAAACGAACCGGTCAAACTTTTCAGCCAACAACTCCCAACATTTCTTTTGTTCCGTGATCGCCGAAGCGTAGCGCAACAATGTTGGATCCGTTTGCACAGCTCTTCCAACATCGTTGGGGCCACGCACGCTCATTACGCATGGTTTACAAAGACTTATGGGTTGTATCCTTCCCGCGATGCACTGCAGGTTCCAACATTGTTGGGAGTTGTTGCATCCGTTTGCACACCACTGCCAACACGCACGCAACAACTCCCAACATTGTTAGCGCAACAATGTTGAGAGTTGTTGCGTCTGTTTGCACGCAGCCTAAACGAGCAGGGATGAATTGCAGCATTTGCATGCCCCAAAACCTCGTCCTCAGGGCGCTTTTCCATGGCTTTGTAGGTGGGGCCACCTCCAAAGCCATGGAAAAGCGCCCTGGGGACGAGCTTGCATGCCCCAGCCAAAAGGAGAAAAACGGTAGGAATGGCGCCGTATGCATTGTGGCGAAATGTCCGCCATCATGTGACCTGAAGCCAAGAAACTGTAAACACGCTGACGATATCACCAGTATTTTGATCACTGAACGACATTTTTTTGCTTGTTTTGCATAAGCCTGTTGGTTAACCTGCAGGGGCGTACCCAGGAATTTTCGTTGGCGCGGGAAATACTGCTTAGCGAGCAGAGGCGAACAGATCATAGGAGGGAAACCAAGAACAATTATATTTTTGAATATCCCCGGAATTAAGTTTAGTGGCAAATGCAACGCGCGTTTCATTAAAAAATCAGCCAGCTAGAAAACGCTATACGATCCTGTAGATGTACGAATTCCAGTCTCAAACAAGCGTCAGGTCATATAGGGGGGATCCGCACCCCAGACCCTCCCCCTGCATCTGCCGATGATGTATCCGGGTGGCTTATATCTCCATCATGAAATGCAGGTGATCAACGAACATAGGACTGCTAAGGATTGCATAGGTAATAACAAGTTTAAAAACCACACGAGTATATCTTTTGCAGTTTTGGCATACTGTTTGGTGATTTTGAGACACAGAAAATTAGGGGGGGTTTTGACATCGAATTCCAATCATGAATTATGTTTTAATAAAGCAGGCCTTACTATTCCGCAGGAGTTACGAACGCTTTTTCTTGATTGAGAAGAATCCACTGATGTTTAAGCCCGCGAATACAGCCATCTCTTCTCGCTTCTCGCACAAGCGTCCCTAGCGGAGTGGAGCGAGGAAAACTGGCTGTATTCGGAGCTTACTGATCTATATAATTATGTTGTCTCCCGTCACAGGGGCGGATCTAGGGGGAGCATGAACGGGGGGCGCACCCCGCTAAGACGACCTGCGGCTTTCTAATACAACCGGTATTCTGCAAAAAAACTGCGTGGTTTATTGTTGTTGAAGTAAAACATGAGATGAGGTTGAAGAATTTATGTTAAACGCCGTAAAAATGGTAGTTTGGCACCTCACGTCACCAGTCAGTTACGCCATTCCTTAGTGGTTTACTCCCTCACAAGAAAAATCCTGGATCCGCCCCTGCGTCACTCTCATTTTTTCTTTTACTAAAGGGCAAGCCAGCTAGCGAGCAAGCTCTTCTGATGATCGTTGGGTACCAAAGCTTGCTTGTCTCATTTGCTGGCATCCACGAATCAAACATTTATCTGTTCTCATGTGACATTTCGTGACCGTCCTCTGCCTCCTTGAGAAACCACGTCCGTTGCACCACGTTTAGTGATGTTCCATGCACGTGGTAACTATAGCACAGAGCACAATTTGTAATGTTAGCAGCAGCAGAAGCAATAAAGCAAGAAAATTGACATGCTTTCCTAATTAAGTTAGTATTTCACCATTTTTTACCCCTTCATTTTAGTGATATACATTACGTTGTTTGCTTATGGCACAGATCCCGTGGTGCACATCTGTTCAAAATCTTGTAGTATCTTAAATTATAAATCTTAAATCTTAAATCTTAGTATTTCACCATTTTTTACCCCCTCATTTTAGTGATATACTTTCAGTTTACATTGTTTGCTCATGGCACAGATCCCGTAGTGCACATCTGTTCAAAATCTCGTATCCAAACTGAGGCTGCTGATACCAGTCGAAGATACTGATGTGTGGAGAAATCTAGAAACTCTCAACTCAAGTGAAGAATTTCCCAAAGTTTGCTGTGAAAAGGTTCTTAACGCTGGTAGTTGAAATCGATCCTGCTTCCTTGGCCTGTACTTAGTGAATCGCGGAAACATTAATTTTGTTTCTACCCTCAGTTTTTCGCTGAAGACAATAAACAACCAGGGATGAATTGCGGCATTTGCATGCGCCAGCCAAAAGAAGAACAACTTGAAAACACTGGGAATGTCTTGATAAGCATTGGTGTGAAACACTGACACCATGTGAACTACATGTACAGGAAGCCAACAAATCGTAAACACACTGACAGCTGTCACCAGCATTTTGATGACTGAACGACGTTTTTTTGCTTGTTTTGCATAAGCCTGTTGGTTAACATGTCCGGGTGGTTTATGTCTCCATAAAAAGCGGGCGATCAACGAATACAGGACTGTCATGATGGTCAAAGGGATTACATAGGTTATAACAAGTTTAAACATCAGTTCGGCTTTGAAAAGAGTGTGAGCTATTTCAGGGAAATCATGCCACTCTTCGATGCACTCAACAGTTCCATCTTCCATCTCCCTGGTTTTAAACGTGTACAGCTGGCCACTGAAAATCACACCGAAACATAACCACAAACCAAAGACTGAACGCACCACTGCTCTAGAAGACATGGGCCTCCGTCGGATGCACACAATAGCCAGAAATCTGTCCACGGCAATCACTGTCAGCGTCCAGATAGCAACACTAATAGAGATATTCAAGATGAATGGTATGAGCTTGCAAAGAAGGTTTCCCACTATTCCAGGTATCCATCGGTTTCCAGCTATAAAGAACGACATGGTAAAGCTGGAAGCCGTTAACACATCCAATACGTCAGCTACAGCCGTGTTGGCCAAAAGCCAGTTGAACGGGTTTTGGCGAATGTCCCTGCGAGTTCGCACAAGGTGAATGACAAGCGAATTGCCTGCCAATGAAAGCATGATGATGACGATATAAGCAGCAACGAAGATTATGTTGGTGGCATTGTCTTCTTCCTGGTTACCGCCGTTATTTTCTTCGTTTTTTTGACATTCAGGAATGGTACAATTTTCTATTTGATCCAAGGCGTCCATTTCCAGCTGAAAAATAAATAACAAAAGAGCTTTATAAACGCCATCAATCCTCGGAGGGATGTGAAGAGTGGGCCGGGTGCACAATAATTTGCGTACATCGAGGACGATTTCAAACCCGTAACGACTTTCTTACAACCCCGTCTATTGCACAGCTAGATTGTTAACATTCGGTCTCCCGCAAGGAATATTTTAAATGAAAGTAAAGTAATGAAGATTGTTGCCGGACATTATAATGTTCAATAAGGGAAATTCTAGACACCTTGAGGAATCTTATAGAGGGGTAGGATAAAATATTTGTCAAAAACGCATAATATTTTGCCAAATTGTGCTTTTTAAAAGACTCATCATGGTTTACTCTACCAGAAAACCGATTTTAGGAATCAAAGCCAACGCCTTAACAAAATAAAGATATTATCTTCAGTTTTGTAAAATTAAATAATAAAAAAAAAACATGCATCGCTTTAAGAGCGAATTAGCCAAAAACTAGTTATTTTGAATAAGGGACTGTCCGAAGCTGGTTCCAGTCTGGGCAAAACATGCAACGAAAAACATCCTTTGAACTTCATTAAAACCTCTCCATCAGGACAACTCTTTATACCGGACAGTTCCTTTGGTCCGAAAGCTAAAAAAAAAACTTGCAATTCCCACTTATCATTAAAGCTTGTTTTATACGTCTGCATCATGCATCAGTAAGGTGGTGACAATCACTTATGAACACAGAGTTCATAAATTTGTGAAACTTTCCTTTATTAAAAAATGGGAAAACTGAAATGAATACTGGTAAAAGTTGAGAGGGGGTTAGTAGTATAGTGGGAACCAAATTTCCTTTTTCGCGGGTTAACTAATCTCACTCATTGGTCATGTGCTATTCGTTATTACTTTCTAGGTGGATGAATGTCTTGCTTTTTGATTGGCTGACTAAAAATTAAGAAAAGTATTCATTGGATGATTCATGATGTCGGAGGAACAAGCGCTAACTCGTCTGTGACTTCAAATCACAGAGTCGTAACCTTATTATACTAGCAGTAGCTGTTGGTTAGGAAGTGCGGGAGAACATGTGTGTTTACCTTAGAGATGTGATTGATGAGAACCGCTCTCATAATTGTGTAGTTGAATCAGAGAAAGCCCTTTTAGTTCCAGTGTCAACAAAATGAATCACTGAGGATCATGAGCGTGAAAACTGAATTGACAACACATCATTTCTTCATTTTCATTTCATTTCCGCAGTTCATATATTGTTTATTTCATATATCATTAACACTCATTTCTTTCACGGGAACATATGAACCCACAATTGACGTGCTCCCAACGTCAGTGGCTTCACAGCTCAGTTGGTAGAGCATCGCACCGGTAATCGCGAGGTCACGGGTTCAAACCCCGTTGTAGTCCTGAATTTTTTTCAGGCTTCTTTACGCAATTGCATAAATTGCGTTCACTGCGACGATCATTTCTTCATTTTCAACACAGTAAAAACTCAAATTTAACTCAACGACTTTATTCACAGTTGTTTAGATACAATCAGCCTGCATATGGTGAGGAGAGTGGAAAGAAGGCTGAATTCCCAGTGAAAGATACAATCAAAACAGTATTTAAAACACGTGACATAAACTACTATACGCTCAACCTGAAATGTATACAGACACGACTGCACGAAGTCTTATATCCAATCTGTGTTCAATGACCATAGGCCATTGATATGCAGTAGAAAATAATGAAAAAAGCTTAGTTCATCACTGGAGTTAAAAGGTTATTGAAGCTTTCGGATGACAAGTAATAACGTAATATGCTTGGAAACGTATAAAGATATAAAAACCATGCACTGGAGCGAAACCTGAATAAACTTAATTTACATGAATTTTTAGACTTCGCTAACGCTCTAGACTGCAAAACAGTCGGGTTTTTTTTCCCAAAATTGGTTTAGAGTAGGGTAGGAGCAGAGTAAGAGGAAGCGCGCTAGTCTCACATGCACGAATACGTAGGGCAGGTGAGGCGAGATAAAAAAAAACCGACTGTCCGTTTTCCATATAATGAGTTCGTTCTGACCAGGGGGTTCAAAAATGTCGTCGAGCTGTCAAAAATCTATTCACAACTCCGTCCTCTATGTAAATTTGATACATCCGGTGATTGATTTCGCGAGAGAATAGCGAAAGCAGTCTCGAGAGTTGTTTCCGTGTACAATGTAGTGTTTTCTAAACAGCAACACAGCACGGAGACGGCCTTACTTAAAGTTAAGAATGATATTTTGATGTCTATGGATGAGCAACATGTCACCTTGCTTGTATTATTAGATTTAAGTGCAGCTTTTGACACGATACATCATGATAAGCTGATTGGTCGTCTTGAGTCTGATTTGGGAATAACTGACAATGCGCTTGCCTGGTTTAAATCGTATCTATCTGACCGGTTCCAGCGTGTCTCTGTAAATGGTAGTCCTTCAGATCAGCTTCCTTTCAGACAAGGTGTTCCCCAGGATCATGTTTGGGCCCCTTGCTTTTCACTATCTACACGCGCAAACGGCTTCAGATCGTTGAACGCCACCTCTCACAAGTTCACTGCTACGCGGACGATACATAGTTGTATGTATCATTCAGCCCCAATCGATCAGCGAATGCTGATTTTGCCATCAAGTCAATGACTGACTGTATCAGTGACATTAGGAGTTGGATGATTTCAGATAATCTTATGTTAAACGATGATAAAACAGAATTTTTAATTATAGGTACTAAGCAGCAGCTGGCCAAGGTTAACATCAATTGCATTAGGGTTGGGTCGACTGATGTTTGTCCTGTAACAGTAGCTAGAAACCTAGGCTCTTGGTTTGATGAGCAGCTCACTATGTCAACTCATATTAGCAAGTTATGTTGTGTTGCCTTTTACCATTTGCATAATATCAAACGCATTCGCAAGTATTTGTCTCGAGAATCAACGGAAATGCTTGTCCATGCATTTATTACATCTCGTGTTGATTATTGTAAAAGTTTTTTTTTATGGGCTGCCCAACTACCAGCTTAACAAATTGCAGAGAGTTTTGAATGCCTCAGCCAGGCTAGTTTGTAATGCCCCTAGGTTTTGCCACATGTCACCCCTTCTTCGTGGTCTGCATTGGCTTCCTGTTAAAGCCCGGATAGAATTTAAGATACTGCTTATTACGTTCAAAGCAATTCACGGCCTTGCTCCTAAATATCTATGCGATTTACTAACATTTAAATCGTCCTTATATAACCTTAGATCTTCCAGATAGTATTTTACTTTCTATGCCAGCTGTTCGATCGAAGACGTTAGGTGATAGAGCGTTTATGGTAGCAACGCCAAGGCTCTGGAACTATCTTGCAAAAGAACTTCGGCGATTACTAATGTGAACAGTTTTAAGGCGCATATTAAGACTTATCTTTTTAAAACTTTATATTGGAGAGCAATTTTATATTCAGTTCTTACTTGCATTCATATATATTCTTTTTATTTTTTATTTTTTAATGCATTATCTTTTATTTGTTTCTTTTAAAGTAATGTAGTTGTAATGCGCAACTGATCATTCTCATGTTAAGCTGCGCACAATAAGTTCATAAATTATTATTATTATAATACCATAGGTGACGAATTACTCCTTAATTTTGGCGCGAAATTTCAGCGTTAATTTGTAATTTCACATGTGAAATTACCAAATTGCCATGGCAACCTGCCGTACGTCTCCGTTTCAAGATGGCGAGGAAGTTTTAAAATGTCGTGAATGAAGATGTCGGGGCATAAAAAGACGCTTTAGAAAACCTGAACACACGAAAGAGCACACCAAGAAGGATTCTTAGAGGTATGTTGTGGAAAAATTCTGAAAACTTAAGCCAAATTTTAGCTCTTAACGTTTGAGAGAGTGGAGTTCACGATCGTTCGATACGATCCGGGATAAACAAGTCAAAAATCCTCGATTGCTAACGTAATTCGTCACCCATGATATTAATAGGTAATCAAATGGTATACTCGTGAAATTAGGGAATAATTTCACGCGCGTTTTGTCCAAATCCTTATAATTTCCCTCGCCTTTCGCGTGAAATTATTCCCTAATTTCACTCGTCACCATTTGATTACACATACTTATTATTTTTCTGGAAAATCAAACATGAGTGGATGGAAGTGGCAGTACGCCGACAAAGCCTGTTCGTGCTTCTCGAAGAGGGAGAAAACCGAGCCGAGCGCTTCAGATTATTGTAGAATGTGCAGCTGTTGTTTCAAAACACAGTTTGGTAATTTTAAGAGTGGATGGATAAGCTCTGAAAATATGTTTGTTGCCCCTACTAGTACTAGAAAAAGGTGAAACGTTACCAAAATTGGCCGGCCTTCTGATAAACGAACTTTTCGTTGTCCTCGACGAAGGAGAATCTTTCTCCACAAAGGTGGAAACTGCACTGCGATTCTTTCGCAACTGAACACGCCAACGGACAATGAATTCATCACGGTAGGGAACATCACAAATGACTTGTTGCAAACATAACTTGACAGTTTGCATCAAAATTTAGCCAATGGGAATTGCCCGTGGCTGGGAGAAGCGGGCAATTCGAACGAATATATCTTATTCAAAACGGACAGTCCGTATTTTTAGCGTCCCTCCCCAGTCTCGCTCTCAGTTTTCAGCTTTTGTTTAACTGTTCGTGCGTACAGTGTACTTGAATACGCAAAAATACAGACTGTTTTGCAGTCTACTAACGCTCGTATCTTACCGAAAGCTCGTCCCGCATTAAGCTGAGATCAGGCTCTACTTTCATTTTCCTGGGTAAAAAGATTCCCATCCGGCAAACCAAATCGAAAAGGCTCATATTTATAATGCAGTACTTGTGTTCCTGAATTACGTCAGGAGCCGATTACGTGTGCTTGCGAATCGAACAATGATTGTAACTCAACATCAGGTTCTTCGCGGCCACATACCATGCATAATAGTTGGTACAACACGAGCATACCAAGAATGTGGACAGATTTGGGAAAATCTCGCTATACAGTTTATAACTTACAGTAGCCGTTGGCTAGGATGTGGGGGCGAAACCGCTTTCATTTGAATGTGAATGCTCTTTAGTTATAGTGTCAATAAAAGCATGATAACTGGATTGAACCAGTCCAGGAGCATGCATATGTAAGAAATATAGCTCTCGTGGGAAGTTCGTGCTGAAAGCAAGCAACTGGTCTAGAAGTATTAAGAAGACCTCAAATAACAAGGAAAATCTTGTTGCCAGTTTTGTAACCCACACCAAGGCTTTTCCGGGGGGGGGGGTGGGGATTAGCCTAACAGACTATGTATGAAAACGAGGTTGGGGAATAAAATGTCTTACAAATTTACAAACTGTGGATAAAATGACAGCAAAATAACAGGAAATGTAAACCTCGATGTTGTCAGTTTTTTGCATAGCCAATGAGACACTTCACTAGTCACTATCAACTGTGGGTAAAACGAAACAAAAATTAAATACGAAATATGAAATATGAACCTCAATGACTTCGCATTTTGGTTATTTAACAAATAACTAATTTTTCATTTTGGTTATTTAGAAATAAACCACTTTTTAATTTTTGGTTATTGCCAAATAACAAAATTTCAGTTTTTTTATTTGTAAATAACCAGTTTTATATTTTGGTTATTTAGAAATATTAAATAAAATTGTAATGTGGTTATTTGTAAATAACCAGCCTTGTTTTGGTTATATACAAATAACCACTCCAAATAGTTAAAATACATTTGGCGCCCCATAGCAATGCACATTGAAAGCGACAAGAAATAGTACTTATTGCTGGAGACAAGAGGAGCCCGCAGACTAATCTTGGTCAGTGGTTCTTGCGGGCGACAAAAAGAGCTCGCCACCTATTCTTGGTCAGCGGCACTCTTTTAAATGTATGGCGAGAGTTTTCTTGATCTGTGCAAAACTTTGTAGATAACCACTCTTGTTTCGTTCATATACATATAACCACTCTAAATGATAAAAATACATTTGGCGCCCCATACATTTCAGACAAAAAAAATTGCTCAAAAAATTGATCTGCATATTCTAGTGTTGCAGAAGACGAAAATAAATTAATTAAAAAATAAACTTATGACTAATTTTCCAGTCCAAGAAAACAGCCAAATTGCAAGCGCCGTCTGGATAAGGAGCATTATTAAGAAACAAGAGAATTATCTTGTCTTCGATCATATGACAACGTTCTTCAGTAACAGGAAGACATATTAAGTAACTTTTGCAGGTGTCTTTGAAGATTCGTGTTAAGCTTGGGTATGGAAAATTCAGTTCCATTCAGCTTTAGACATGACCGGCGTCGCTGTAAATACGAAAACTTTGATTTATAGATATAGAGGTAAACTAAATTGCTGTGGCAATATTTTAGATATCAGTCAGCTACTGATAAATGGCCTCTTGGTTAGAACCATATTTCGTCTTCATGAACTGATCATTTAGCATTTTAACAAGGGAACAACGTCTGTATTGAAGATGTAGAAACCAACGGATTAGAGTACAGAAGGTTGAAATAGGATTATTTGAGAAAAAAGAAATACTTGATTGGAATAAAGTCTGTAGTTGAGGAAAATGTGACGCAAAAGTGTTGAGTCAAAGAGGATTTAACAAGGGTAAACTTTTAGCAAAGGTTAAGTTAGCTATCAAGTTATTTTTATCATATTTGTTTGTTAGGTAGTGTACGTTTTAGGGAATCTTGTAAGAGCGTATGTTTCTTTTTTTTTCCCTTTGTTTTGTTACCCCAAACATAAGAAAGAGGAATCATTCTTTAAGCTTCACTTACCTCAATGCTGATACTAATGACAGCAGTGAAAATTGACCACAGATACAAGCGGAGTTGCCTTATATCACGGAGAGGTGTTGTTCAACTCTTTTTCTTGAATGCACATTTTGGTACAAATTCCGGGAACTTTTTTATAAACACAAAGCACAGGATGAGAACATGTTGATTCAGAACGTGTTCAAATGCATTCGATCCAATTTTATTCAATAAACATTTTTCTTTAATATATGTAAGTGTGATAAGAAAATACGAAAAGTGCTTTTAATTGATATTGTTGGTGCACTATAGCTTACTAGTTACGTGATAAGAGCAAGCTTATTATTATTATTATTATTATTATTACCATTATTATATCATCTTTCACCGAATTACGTCTTTGCTAAAAACTTCGAATGTAAAATACCAAACTCGACCATTTACTGGTGCCGATTTGGTTCCAGTCGATGTCATTATACTTAAACGCCAATACTACCGAATAAAACTAGAAAGAAGAGAAAAGAGTTAGTTTAATTGCCGGGCAAAACACATGCTGAAGTAGTTAATTTCATGTGGAAGTGTAACGTGTTTTTAAAATTAACTAGTGGCCGAAATAAACATGGCACGAAAATCAATAAAAGATGAATTTTTTTGATGTTGAAGAGCAAATGGAGATTTATATATTGCAACTAATGGTTGTTGAATAGGAAATACCACTGGCTTTTGAACCCCCTGCCTGCGGCGTCAAAGACCGAGAGCTTCTGATGCTGACGTCATTACTTTATCAGTGTTGTCTATTATGAACAATTGTCCATAAAAGAAATTTGAAATATTACATCATAACTTTTTGATGAACCAGAGCTTTTTATATAAAAATGAATTGTTCCGTTACTCCTTTTAGCTCACATTTTGCAGATACTGCTCTTAAATCCCCTTCGGAACAATAAAAAATACATATAAATTTCATGCACTGTTTTCTCGCCTTTCTGTTTTATTGAAAGCACATAACTATATCGAATGCTTTTACCTAGCTTTTTAAGCCTTCAGGAGGCGCATAAAACGTTGTCAGTTAGAAAAATAAAAAACCATTGATTTACAAACTCAGAAAAATGTTAGCCATTTGATATTTTATTGACAGTATTTTTTAAATGTTTAACTCACCAAAATGATTTCAAATTCTTAATCTTAATCTTCTCGGTTTTTCCTTAGAAAAACCAAATACTCACTGATATCTGCTTGGTTAGCAAAATTATTATACTTTTTTAAATAAGGGGCCAAAAAACGTTGAAATGTTTGGTAAGTTCCACTAACATGCACTTTGCAAGGGGGTAACTCGTTTATCTGATTCGATAATTAAATAGATGAAAAAAAAAAGGACTGGCAAGAAGCAAAAGTTGCTTATACCCAAATGAGAACAATATTTAATTTTAGATGGGGAAGCTGCAAGATAAAATTAAATATGTCACTAATTTACGCTTTGAAGCGTTCTAATTTGGCTGCCTACATCGATGTCTTTGTAAGCCTCAAAACACCCGAGGTAGCGTTAAACATAAGAGCGAATAAATGAATTAGTGATTTGTTGTTGCCGCAATACATTTTTAAAATTAAATTTAATTATTTATGGTGGTTAATGGTAGGCGGCGGTTGAGCATCCTTGTTGGCGGTGAGTGCCTTTGATGTTAATTCTTCACCACTGGCTACCTCAATTCAAAAGAGTAAACCACCTTTAAACAAATTGCCGATAACAATTTTTGGGCTGTTATCAGTTCCCGTCAATCATAAAAACTGTATCTCGGAATTGTTTCCTGGTCCATGTCTTTCTAATTTGAACCGGAGACAAAACATCAGGTAAACAGGTTTGGAGATGTCAAGATTAGAGCCCTCCGTGGGCCTTGGTAAAAAACATCGATGGCCCCAAGGCTCATTAACGCTCAGTATTTTATCCAATCTTTTGGTATATTAAAAAGCCGGGGAGTCTCTTGAAACACAAACAAATAAGATGAAATTAAATGAAAGACGTAAAAGGTCTCATTTTACGTAATTTCACATTCGAAAACGGCAGTGTTCTTTGTAGATCCTTCCCTTTTAAATCCGGTATAATTTTCAGTCAGTTATAACAATGCAAAAGGATTTACTAGAGCATTCTACTACTTCTTTTATACTACAAAAGTATAATTCATGAGAAACAGGTTTTTCCTCATTAATAACGAGAGCCTCCAAAATTTGGCACGTACACGTCTGAGATATGAGTTCAGAACTTGAGTACTGTTTGCCAAAGCTCGCAACAACTACAGAATTACAAACTTTCCCCAGTATTACCATCAAACATTTTTTTAGTAATCATGACTAAATCTTCCGGTTTTTAGAATCAATTTTTGGAAATTGAAAAGCAAGACATTTAATTAATTTTTGTCTTCCAGAATAAAGTAAGAAAATATTTTTCACTGTTATGCAAGCAGAATGCTCGGTAAATCAGCTTGCTTCAATATCATGCTTAAGATTATGCCGGCAGCATTTAATATACATGGACGGCTCATTAAGTAGCACTGCACTGCTCTTAATCAAACGTGAAATTATAACAATTGAGTCTTTTAAAAGAAAGTTACCACTGATTTGTTTCACATAAAATAGTCAAATTTATCAAACTCAACACGAAACAAGTTTGTAAAGTGAAAAAGAATCAATTTCCATGTTCTATGGGAAAGCGTTAACAGAAAAATCGAAGTTATGAGCCACACGATGTTTTCTCCATGAATAAACACTCAGTTTGAAATTTGGAATGTACAACTTCTCTGATAAATCTGTGATATAAAGCAGAACGCGTCCCGAACTCGTTTTAGTGTTTTGCCAAATCCCTTTAAGTAAAAGAGCAACACTAATCGAAAAACTAAACTTTAGTCAGTCAGTCAGTCAGTCTCCATCAAACAAAAATCTTATTAGAGACCTTTAGATTCTAAAAGACGAGTGAAGACCAGTACGACAACGAGCGAGTACAAGGATTCTCAGTACTAAGTAGTGCACGCGCGCGAACCAACGTCATTTTGGCGGGAAAATTTGGTAGCCGTCGTCAGTCTACAACGAGTTTTAGCGAGAATGTCGCGGAAACAAGTTATCAAATGTTAGAAGTTTTATCATTTTGCGATCGGGAGAGGGTGTAACCTCCTTCACTAAAGGTAAGAGTGTTAACTTTTCTCGTGAAAAATGGTATAATGAAGCTTTCCGGGGAGTCTATTTTTTAGAATACGCGAAAAAAACAAGTCAAATCTCGCACTCATAATCGTACTCGCCATTGAATCTAAAGGTCTCTATTAATTATTCCTAAACTGTCCAGTTACTAGAACCCTGTGAGTCCACTTACTAAATGACCTTTTAAGCCAGTTTTCTCCTTGCTCACTCAATGCTGCTGAAGGTCTCACTTTACTATCCTCAGTCCAAAAATGCCAGATAGGTTCATTATGAGTTTACTTTGCATACCTGTCAGCCAGCCGTTGAGACAGTATTAAGGTATACAGTTCGGCCGCAGAGGCAAACTGACTCTTCACCTCCTCGTTATAGCACGTTTTTTCCCACGCAAGGTCACCAACAATGATCAAGGCAAAATCGCTCAGTGTACTGTCAGAAAAATCAGGCCGAGGTTAAACTTCCGAGCTCTTAATGGACATCTGGGAACTCGGCATTCTCTCCCACCCCCAATAAAATTGATTGGCTCTGAGATGTAAAAATTTAATATCGTGTGCCCGCAAACCAAACTTTTTTTAAATTCTTCAATGGATAATTATTTCCGCTAATATGAATGTTAATACTGGTCTCAGCAGTTCCTTACTCCTCCTACGCGAGCCCTGGTTTGAGACCCCTAAGGGTAAAAATAGCTTTAAGGACTCCCATTCAATCTCATTCATGCACGGAAAAATATCTGACTTGAAGGAGTCTTCAGATTTGTAATGAGTTACATTATTTTGTAAAAGGTCTTGTCCACTCTAATTTAGTAGGAGAAAACAGAGGCAAATTCAAAAAACTAAGAAAACACCAAAAATTATGGGTTTTTCGATCCATACAATAAAATACTCATCAAAGGAGCTTAACAGCAATAGCAATCACACAAGGAACATGGAAAGAGCGGCCTCTGAGTTTCTACAAAGAGGTCCGTTCTCTAAAGATAGACAAGCTCATGCGAGTAACAGTCGGTAGATTTCGCTTCCCTGCTTAGGTCAACTTTCATATCATCTTCCGGTGGCTCGGTGTTTTCTAGTGATAACATGGATATGCATGCTGTTCCTAACTTCCTATTGTAAAGCCTCAATTTACTACGCAACGCCCGCGAGACTCTTCGGATAAATCCGCACATTCGTTCCGTAATAGTCTGTCAAACTGCATTATCCTTAGTTGATAGTCTTTAAAGCTGACAACATAAATATTTGAACCTGTACACAGTACAGAAATGATATTTAACAAAAAGAACGAAATTAAAAAATATAATTATACAGTATTAACATAGAAGTGAAAGAATAACGGCGCCTTCCTGTCTGATGTTCAGCTCATAAAAAGTGACATCTCGATGCGATGCAATGTTAATAACCAACATGCATCATCACTCAAAAACACCTCCAATCAGCTTCACGGAATGTTCTGCATCAAAGTGCAACGAAAAAAGCTGGGAATTTCTGCAGAGGCCAATGAATATGGCCTTTCTTCTAATTGGGCTCGTTTTACCCTTTAAACGTGCTCCAAAAGAGGCCAAAACAGTGCTCAAAATATTAAGAGAATATCGACAAGTTGCTCAAAAAAAGTCTCCACTAAGACTTTTGTTAATACGCTATTGTATAGCAATTCTTTATTGAGAGATTTTCAACCAACAGTTGTAGATTTTTTAGCCTTAGTAGCATGACTGAAGCCCCAAGACATGCAAAATGATATTACAGATACCTTGTATTCCATATGGAAAGGTAGAGAAGATTTGCACTCAAATAAAAATTATGTAAATTCACGATTTATAGACATTTCACAATCAGTGAGAGAGAGCATCGTCTAGCATTACCATTCAATGTATTGTTCAAAAAAATAAATTTCTTTAAGAGCCCTTACATTAAAGAGCTGCTGAATGAGAGGTATTGGGACCTGCACTTGAACTGGGTAAGAGAGTTGTGCTACTTTAAAAGCTCTAACTGTGCATATCATGAAACTGTGTTGCAGGCTGAACATAGGCCTTAGCAAGTCTACTGTTGTAGCTGTGGGAGAAAAAACTTATCCAAAAGTGGATTAACGAGCAATACATATCTTGAAATTTTAAAGTGAGAACCCTTGCTGTCTGGTCTGTTTGTAATATGAGAAAAGAATAGACAGTCAAAAAAGGAGTGGAGACAAAAAAAACTTCCATTTGTCTCAAGGCAAATCTATTCACTTACTCACCGTCTCGCATATCTCTTGTGATTGCATACCTTGAGCGCCTCTGACAAAAACCTCAAAGAGAAGTTGCTGGGTCGGCTGAAGGCCTTCCTGTATATACCGCACTTCAATCGCCAAAGACTTAACAATTTTGCGTAATTATGGCCCGCCTTTGCCGAATTTTCTAGCTAGGTCTGTGTAGTGTTCAATCGCCTCTTTGTCTTGGTTACCCTTTTTTGGATGCTGCTATCGTGTTTGTTTACAGAGACAGTGTCACGACTTGGGACATGGCCTGTCCAGGGTAGTTGCTCAAGACCCAGATAAATATATTTATTTTGAAGTTATGAATAGTTGAAAATCATATATGAGAACTGCGCTGTGAAGAAAAAGATAAGAAGATCCTCGCAGTTATAGACGCAACGTTGCGTCTATTATACTACTACATAAGAAATTTCAGTAATCTGATTGGCTAAGAGCAGTGGCATTTCAGCTGAATTTGAAATACCTATATATGAAAATTACAGACTATTGATATTCCGACTTTTAACACCATCAACTATGGAAAGCATTCTCTTAGATATCAAGGACCTCATATATGGTCGAAACTAGATATTAAATTGAAAGGTTCCTCGAATATTGAATCTTTCAAAAAGAATATTAGAAAAAAAGACCTAACGTCACTCTTAAACAACAACAATAGCTGCTGTAACCTTTGCAATTCTTAGAGACTACCTTTTATATACCTATTGTTTTATTATACAATTTATACATGCTACGTATTTTAATTATTATTATTTCTTATTTAAAATAATGTTTATTTTTGTGTCCCCAATTAGTTGTGAAAACTAAATACATTGACACATTAATAAAGCTTTTACTTACTTACTTACTTACCGTTTGTGGGTAGTAATATAAACAAATAATAGCATGATTTGTACGTGATATTTGGCATAAATACCACTCGTGATATTTCAAAATTGTCTCAAATTTTACTCGCCTAACGGTTCGTGAAATTATGTATAACAATTTCGAAATATCACTCGTGTTATTTATGCCAAATGCCTACAAATCGTGCTATTACGAGTACTAACTGCGATGATCTTCTTTCATACAATATTATGATATTTTTCTCGTTCAAATCTCAGGAACTGGGTATCTGAGTTCCTACGAATTTTTTTGTCTTTTCAACTCACGTTTTCCTCGGTTGTGACCCCTGAACAACTCAATACTCTATAATACTTCAGTTTCATTAATAATAGGCCAATTGTAATAAGAGGTCACGTGACCAATGCTTTATTTAAACAATGAGTTGGAATCTTGCTGATGCCAAAAATTGACACAGCACATAAAAATTATCTTACACCCTTTGTCTTGGAAAGAAAATCACTTTAACAAGCGACGCTGCAGGTATGCATTCTTGTGAATTTTGATTGCACTAAGAGAAAATTAACATTAAAGGTCAAATGAACTAAAAAATTGACATATTTTCTTTTGTCGCTTTACCTTCACCAAACACTAAAAGGAACCATCCTAAGTGAGATTTGGGTAAAGATTTTTCTTCCCAAGCCTTTATAGAAAGATAAAAGATCAAAACCCGAGCATTTCCGAAGACTTCACGAAAACGTTTCTGAAATGGCCGCGTGATAGACTGGAGACTACGTGACGTCAATGTTGGTCTTTCAGGGTGGAAAAACGTTCTGCGCAAGCTTTTGCGCATCCCTTATCGCCTGCGTTTGTTTGTCTCGTTCTGTGAGAGTTCTGACCGAGACTGAATGAAATACACGAGGTGCGAACGTTTGCTCCTTGTAAAGGCTTTTGTTGTTGTTGTTGTTTTTTTGTCACTTGAAAATTACTTTGGATTCAGAACAACCAATGTTAGAGTAAAAACAGATCATTCAGTCAGTCTGAGGTGGAATAAAACGTTTTGAACATTTCCAAACAGGTTTGTATTTTTCTGATAATTGTGCATTCGATTTGTGAGTCGATTTTGTGTCCAGTGCTTCGCCTTCTTTCACCGGGTTGAATTAAAACCTGCTTGTATTCTGTTATTAGTAGTTATGGTTACTTTCTTTACATGCCCAGATTTATTTACCTTTGCAGAACCCGCGTTACCCTTGTCTTCAGTCAAAGAACCATAACGGCTAACGCATGCGAGTGAACAACCTTGTGCGCTTTTAAGCTTAATAATAGTCAGAGTTTTTTCCTTTAGTTTTTTCAGTTTTAATTACATAGTTTTGTTATCTTTCTGTACGCAAATTTTCCTTTCACTCGCTGTGAAGTAGCGGAGAACGACAACTGCCGGCAGTGACTCCAAAACAATCGACTCTTTGCCCGTAAACAATTGCTGGAGCTGGATTTGACCGAAGCGAGCAAAACAAATCCTTGTACACGTGCAGTTTTCTGTATTTTCTAATGATTCAGTTTGCTGAATTTAATTTGCTTGAATGAAGACCCTCGCATGGACCAGTTATTAAAAGTAGCTAATCTAGCTAAGTAGTCGGAATCATGGCTTGGCTTCGAAGCTTGCTTAAAGATCTTTAGGTAGGTTGTTTCCGTGCAGAAAATTCACTTCTTCTTTCTCAGCAGGTATAAGAGCCTTAAGCCTTATGTTTTTTAATGAAAATTTGTTGTTTTGCAACCTTATTGAAGCTTTTTTTAGTTCATTTAAGCTGAATTTTATGCATTATGGAATTATTCTTTGCTTGTCGCATCTCTTTGCCAGTGGCGTCTATGGTCCTTAAAGTGACCTCAATCGGTAATTAAATCTTATACATAATTGGAAAGAAGTTTTTGCAACAATGTGACTTTAACTTTGTTTGAAGGAAATCTTACTGGCGCGTAGGTTTTTGACAGGTGTTATGCATGTTCAACTTGACAACACAAAAAAAATTAATCTGCGCGAAACGATCAAGTTTAAAAAACTATGGTTGCTTTGAAACCTATCTTGGGGAAGATTTACTAGATAAAGATTAACTCTTTTTCTGCCCACATATCAACGTCAAAACTTCTACATTGAGGATTTTGTTTACATTTTAGTGATCTGCGAAGCTAGAAGTGTCCGATCGAGCGTGGGTTTTATAAAATATCACCTCGAGTGCGACAAAGTTCAGTGACTTCAAACACATTGTGCGCAAACTTGAATTTCTTGGGGCAGATTATGATACAAAAATATTTTATTTTTGTGTCCACGGTGGAGCTTCGGACCTTATATATCCAGGAACTTCCTTATATGAACACATTTTGTGAATGCATCTTGAAAAAAGTCGGACTTACGAAAGTACATTTCCAGTACAACTCAAGGAAATTAATAAATGTCGTTGAAGTCCGTTTCACTATGAGGTATTCTTCGAGAAAATTAAATAATAAGAATTAATAACCGCAGCTTGCAACTTTTGAAGACAATTTGCCTGTTCTTTCCAGGTTTATGGCCGCACAAACCACTTCTGCGCCAAGTCGACTCCAAAACTCTGTTTTGAATTTCCCGCTTTTTTTCACCTGACCAACATTGACGTCACAAGCTGTTTTTTCCGACAATTTTTCCGACCGCTCTACGAAAGATAAGGGCCAAAAATCAGCAATTTTTAATTGCGAATATCTCGGAGACACTTGCTTCAATTGAGCTGAAACTTCATAGTATGTTTATTTGGTTCATATTAAACACATTTCACTAGAATTGAACTAAAATAAAAAAGGTCGAAATTTTGGTTCATTTGACCTTTAAGCCAAAGAAGCCTTGCAATAAATTCGAATACCCAAAACGATGCGTAGCGCGTAGACATGTACCTTCAATCAATTATCTTCTCGTTCGCCGTGTGAATTTTGAAGGTGTTTAAACGTGTCCCGACCTCCAAGAACACTCGTTCTGCGATTCAATTTCAAATGCATTTAATATAGTTCTGAGGACATTCGTCCTTCTATAACCGAAAAACGCCGTTACAAGGGCATTAAGAGAAATATGATATGAATATGACGCTGCAGGTATGCATCTTTCTAGTAGCCCACGGGCTAAACTTCACTATCTGGCCATTTTCCCCAACAACTCCTGCTACCGCGATTCGCGGTGAAATGGCCGTTTTCACCCTAGAAACGGATTATCCGTTGGATAACACAGATAATACGTTTCCTTTGAAAATTTTGGATGAACAATCCGTCTGAATAAATCCATCTGTTCATCCCTCAATTTTGACGGATTTTGAAGATGGATTATCCGTCTCAGACGGATAATCCGTTCCTGGTGTTAACGAACTTTCCACAAGTGATAAGCTATAGAGGTTTTGCTTGACCAGGACTAGGTGATGGAGTCTTTCTCAGAAGGACGATTGGATTTATTTTTAAGTAATAGACTTACAGTTTCCTTAACTGAGTTTCTTATCGCCTGACAGTTTCTCTGTCCCTTCACTTTTCTTCTCCTATCTCTTTCAGTTCCTTGTCTGCTTTTTCTCCTTTAGTTCTCACCATCCGTGTTCTTCTTCATCCGATTTATCAAAGACTTTTGCTGTTTTTATAGTCTACCCTTTGAACTTATCTGATTATAGGTTTTACTCATTATCGTTCAATTAACACTAAAGATAGAAATTAATTAAACCAATGTCAAAGTTGGGGACAAGATGTCCGAGCATTAAAGCTGATTCAGCTGATTCCAAAAGAGATAACTGTTAATATATCAAAACATCAGCAGTCCATCTTCCATCGTAATAAAAATTAGTTAAATAAAAGATGGTTAATCTTGTCAGTTTGCATATTTACGTAAAATCACAATTTCTAGAAGCTAAAATATTATTCATGGAAAGAGCGCATTTACTTCTGTAACACTAGTAGTGTGAAAACGGCCAATGAGGCAAAACAAGCACACCCGGTACACAAGTAATATTATATATCTCTATCTTTTATCCATATAAAACGAAACAGGCACGCTATACATCTAACGGGATACCTCGTTCTTTAATCCATAAATCCCCAGTTAAAGCAGCTGGTGATTTCAACATTTGTCTAAATTCACAGTCAACGAGGCTTTGGGACTGCCGTCTCAGTGTGCGGTAGCGGTGAAGCCCGAGATTTATGCACTCTCCTGGCGAAACATCCCTAGCGGCGTGGAACGATTAGAGAGGCTGTTTTCTCAGATTATTCTATTAGCGAAGTACGCCTTGTAAATTTTTGATTCAGAGAATTGTAACAGTTCTGTACATGTATTGATTTCCATGATCTTTTTTCTTCCCAGTGGCGCAGCTGCCTTTAGGCCATTAATCCTGGGCTTAACAAAAATTTGGGTTAAAATGAGCTCATTTAATCGCATGTTAACATGGCGAAAAACTGCACTTAATACAGGCACTAATGTCTGTCACGGAGATGGGTATGCAAAACTGGCACATAACTTACTCAGAAAATCTGAACGCCATCTTGGGTTGCGTTCGATTGGGAAATCCCGATTTCGGATTTGCAATCGAACGCGAAATGCGAAAACGGATTTCACCTCCGAGAAATCCGTCCTTAGGTTGGATTTCAATTAGGAAATCCAATTACGGATTTCATGGATTTCCTTTTTACCGTTCGATTGGGAAATCCGAAAAAGGGATTCGCAAAACTGTTCTCGTGAACTGCGGTCTAGTCTACTTTTTGCTAATTATGCGTGGGCGTACAAGACTGCTGTTCCTAAGGATTGGATTTCCCAATCGAACGGTGAAAATGAAAATCCAAAAACAGATATCTTAGCGTTGAAATCCGGATTTCAAGTCGTTTCTGCTGGAATCATTTAGATTAAAACATCGTAAATTTGGAGGTCACTCAAATAACATTGAGTAAACCGTCTTCTACTTGTTTTGTTTTCTGTTTGTTTTCTTAGTGCTGATACTTTAATAGTGTATGGCCACCACTTCCAAATATTCAAAAAGTAGCCAAGTGCACGTGGCTCCTGCAAAAAAGGTTAATTTTTACCTTGGTCAACTATATTTATAGACATTGATCGATTTTAAAACGCAGGTTAGAAGAAACCAATCCTTCTGAATGCTACTTTACTTTACTTTACTTGAATTTCGACCTAAAAAATAGGTCT
Organism: Porites lutea; assembly: GCF_958299795.1. Classification (NCBI taxonomy): domain Eukaryota; kingdom Metazoa; phylum Cnidaria; class Anthozoa; order Scleractinia; family Poritidae; genus Porites; species Porites lutea. The sequence continues at coordinate 36,016,189 of NC_133204.1, forward strand.
GCAATTCTTTTTTGCAGCTATAACCAGCTGAAATCTCAGAGTTGAGAGTCGTACTCATATTTTCCGTCGCCATATCATAGTCCACTGCGACTTCAGAGACATGATTTTGCATTAGAAGAAGAAGAAGAAGAAGGGTGGGAACATATGTGCGATCTTTTTTCCTTCTTGCGACCAGGCCGGGGGGGGGGGGGTGCTTCCGAGGCCTCCCTCTATAACTTCAAGACTGCTCCTGATAAGGCCACCTCCAAATATATTCAGAATAAGGTGTTTATCATTTCCATTATCTAACTGCATAACTTGATTGACACAATAACAATAATTGGACGTCATAGTCCTTTGTCACGCGGCGGTCGTTTTGTCTCGGGAGATCAGGAAAAGCTTTGTTTATGCACGGCTAGCCGTGCATAAACAAAGCTTTTTAAATCTCCTGAGACAAAATGGCGGCCGCGTGACAAAGGTCTATTATGATGTCATATTAGTGAATTTATTGACGGGACCCAATTTTCAATTTCTCCCCTGGGCAAAAATACTAATAAAAATAGTAAGGTGTGCGATGAAATCAAGAAGTTGGCTAACGCATTTTGAATCTTTAACTTTCGCAGTGAAAAAAGCCAAAAAAAGCCTCCCCGATCTAAATGGGTTTGAGTTTTACTGGCACCAAGAAAGGAATGTCAAGCTTTTAACAAAAAAGGTCGTTTTCCAACAATCTTGAATCGTTTTATTCTACCTTTTTGTGGCTACATTGTAGTTGCAGATTAAGATACATACACTTTATGTAACTAGAATATATGCTTCCAAATTGATGGATACAAGGCTTAGTTGTGTATCAAATCGTTTTGCTGTAATAAAAATAAAAATAAATATTCTTTTTTAAAATTAATATCAATTTTTTTCTCCCTTGGACAGCTTGAAATTCTCGTTTGTTAGCCTCAAGCAGCTGATTCAATGAAAGTTGCTTTGGGCATAGAGCATTGCTATCATTTGGTGGTCACTCATCAAGACGCTCATGACAAGTAAATAGCATTGCGGAGTTAATTCGAGGGCCAAAATGCCCTTTAACAAATAAGCCAATAACCAATAATGCTAATAAAGCCTTTATTGTATTGGGTATAAACCTGATCTGCACATATTTATATTAGAAAACGGTGCGCTTTCCCTCCACGAAGTTGGTGATTCATTTTTTCCAGCGAGCCTCAATCAATAAAAAAACCAAATTAAGTGGTTGCTTAGCTAATTACATTAACTTCCTTTCCTTTCTCCGTTTAGTTACTTTTTCGCTGCTCAATTGCAGTTCTAGGAAAACATCTTATGGTATGTCTCTTCGTTCATTTAGACAAACTAGGGGGCAACAGCGAAATAACAATAATAATGTGTTATCATATTTTTAAGTAGAAAGCGTTTTGCTTTTTTGCGAAATCATACGGTATTAAATCTTTGAAGATTTAGATGTAGGTGAATCTTCCTTAGGCGAGATGAAAAACAAAACAAAAACAAAAGTTGAATAGGCGAGTAAACGATTTCATGATCAACTCAATGCAAACAAATGAAAATTTTAACTACCCCGTATCACCTATTATGTGTCTCCCTTGCTTTCACGCTGGGAAAAAAAGTGGTAAAAATCGGCCAAAAGATTGAGTGGGGGCGTGATAGGCACAAAACATTTTTGGAGTTCTTGGGGCTATAACTTTCTTTCCTTTAAGGGCATGACACTGAAATTAATACAGGCAACAATACTTCACTCCAGGAAAATTTTGGAATAGGCGTTTTGTTGGTAGAGAGTCACGTGACCCTCTAGTGGCCAATTAAAAAATCAAAACTCCCAAAGACTTCTCCTCCAAGAGAATTAAACCTGAAAGTGTGATACTTTGCACAAATATAGTGCACATAAAATTAAAGAACTTGTCCGATTTGGAATCTCAAATTTCATATTTGTGACGTCACAACTGATGACGTCACAAAATGGACTTTTTGGTCATGCGCAGTACTAACCCAAAAAATGTAGAATTTGAAAGAAAAATTTAAGACAAATAGAAAGTGAAAGTCTCAACTCATTATCTTCTATAGTTTAAGAGATATTTGTGACATTCCACGCATATTTTTAAACAAACTTTGGACACATTTTGTGGCCGATTTTTAGCACTTTTTTTCCCAGCGTGTTTTATAACGGGCTAAAAATATAATGCCTGGTGCTATTTAAAAGCAAATCCAGACAATTCTGTACATGTTTTGTTTTTGACAGGTTGCTATCTTGCCCTTTTCACCGGAAAAAGGTATCTGTTTCAAAAAGCCAAAATTGCGTTTTTCGATATCTAAAACGATTCCCTTAAGATGCGAACACGATAATCAAAACGTCTTATCGGAGTTTAGGGACGTTCCTGAATCCTTTGGGATGTGAACTCGATAAATAAGCCATAAATAGAATATTTTGTAGTGAATTTTGGGGCCCACAAGATTTCCTAAAAAAAGACAGAGCCCTCTTATTCCCCCTGATTACCACCATTTATTTGGAGTATAGGCGTATAGCCATCGCATATGCCTACTGGAATTTTTAATTGTTTCATTTTAGGATCAAAACGGAGCGTAAAACATGGAAAGAAAAAAAAGAAAAACTATGACTTGGCTAAATGTTTTTATTTTACTCTGTAAGGAAATCTGTATTATTCAGTCACTTTTTCTCGAATAAATCTCCTCAGATATTACCCACTCAATTACTCACAATCAAATCAAGGTAATGGAGCTATGGTAGTACCTCAGGGGTACTAATACTTTGGCGCAGTGCCATGCACCATTCTGCGAGTTGGAAACTTGATTCGTATTTTGCAAGTGATTTCCAGTTTGCTGATTTTTGCACATATTTGGCTGAAATTTTGCGAGTACACATTACTATCTAAAGGCAACTATAGATTTTGTGATTTACTGAACAGTCGCTAAAATCACGTTAGTTGACGTAAATAAAATAAGTCTTGAGATAAGGAGAAAGGACCGAGGATTTCATTTACTATGGATCGCCAAGAAGATCAATATAACCGCTAATTTCTTGTTACCGTTTTCGTATACAATATAAAAGTTCAGTCTCCAGGTGAAACTGTGTATAATTAGCATGACTGTATTCTTCACAGTAACGATACGCCTCTTACGTGGGCCTCATGTGTGGGCTGACAGAATCTACCAATCAGAGAAGGGCTACTTAAAAACTAGATTGATACGTTTCATTTTTTTTTTAAAAGAAAATATTCGATACAATTAAACATAGCTTCCCCTAGCCTTTATGATTGTACCGCTTTCGTCAGTTTTATTAGTAGATAAAACAATTTTATCAGACACTTTGTCTTCTTTTAACTGCAATAAATGAAAAGTTATGACTATGGCTCTCCTAAATGAATGTTTGCAAAGCATTAATGAATTGCTACTATATTTTCATATAAGTTAGACAAGAAACAATTAATTTATACATGGAAACATTATAAAAGACTGTAAAAAGAAAAGAGAAAGCTAGAAAAGCTGAACATTTTGCATGTCCCTTTTCATAAATGAATAACCTTAGGTTGGTGAATACTGTCTCTATGGTTTTTCTTTATTTTCTCCATAGATTTTTAGGTTCGTGACTGAAATGAGGAATTTCTTGAACATTATATCTGTGAACGCTTTACAAAAAAAATTCATTTACAGCTGCCAGGGGGTTGGACCGGCAGCGGCGGCAAGACACTATTCAAATATTCGGCTCTTTGATGGTCTTTGGCTCTGTTGCTTCCTTCCTCATTTAAATTAATGTTATCATACATTATACATTTACCGTAATTATTTATTTTTTGGAGGAAATTCCAAGAGCACTTCATTGTTCCTTTTTGATCTGCCACAAAATAAACTACATTCCCATTTGGACTTGACGCGGACGTACAAACTTCATGCAGTGGATGTTTGCTGGGTGAGTCTCTTTCTCTCTCACTTTGCTCGCCTACTTTCTTCTTGAAATTGCTTTCAAAAAGCAAAGTTTCGGTTTCTAACCTACGTTAAAATCGCCTGCACAGAACAAGGTTTAAATAAGTCTTCAATAAATCACACTCAACAGTTACTTCTAACCTTGAAGTTAATATAGAAATGGTGCAGCGCATACTGAAGTTGCAGACTTTCCTTTAGACACGGCTGTCATAAAATCGCCATTAAAGGACATTAATCAGATAGATAAACCTTGGCCAAGATATCTTCAGTTTTGCGAAAAGGAGACGATGACATTTTTGGAACATAAACCGCCAGCGGAAAAACGTCTTTTACTGCCTGAGAATCACACCACGCAAAGTGTATTCTACATACTTATATGATGCCTAAACTTAACTGATCCAAAGCTACGTTTTCACCCATTTTAAGCAAATAAGTGTATCATCAAAAACAAAAGAAGTCGATTGTCGATAAGGACCAATATCTTAAAGGAAGGATTTTGTATATTTAGTAGTTCTTGTTGAACGTTTTCAAATACCTTTTTTCAATTTAGGTTTCTGGAAAACTGCCCACCTACCCCTCCCCTAAGGCAGAACGACTTGTTAAATATGATTCACAAGACTATCAAACATATACCCAGAAGAAAAAAACTGTCTCATTTGTGTCGTCTGTCCGGTTTCGAGTTGAATTTTTACTTAAAAAATATCCACCTGGCTAAAATCCTACTGTGAAGAACTGCCAGTTCGAAAGAATCTAGTAAGTTTGGAATGCTTCATCTTGTTAAGGTGATGTTACACGGGACGATTCGCAACGAAGAGTTTTTGCGCAACAGAGCGTTGCAATGTTGGAACAATGTTGTAACTATTCGAAACAATGTCGCAACAATGTTCCGAATGTTGCAACTCTGTGTTCCGCTAAAAATCGTCGTTGCGAATCGTCTCATGTAACATCACCTTTAATGTAAACATTTATATTGAAGATGTCATTGCTTATGAAAAAGCCTACTCTTGGACAAACCAATAATTGAAGGTCTTGTACTATTTTGTACTGTATCTATAATTATAGTCAAAAGCGAATATTTTTGTGTTAATTCTTTTGCAGAGATGAACAACTCAACAGTGATGCTCCGTTGTTCCCTTAGTTCTCCAAGTATCGCCACAAAAATCGTTTTGACCGCTGTTTATGCCGTCATAGCGATCATCGCCCTCCTTGGAAATTGTGCCATAATTACTATCGCTAAAACAAGGAAGAGAATTCGTAAAGTGCCATTCAATTTCTTTATCATATCCCTGGCCGTCGCTGATATTTTTGACGCCCTCGTCTCTGTGCCAATTTCGGTTTTGGTAATGTATAGCGGAGACCGATGGTTTGGAGGATTGGTAGGCGACATCACGTGCAAGCTTGTTCATTTTTTCAATATGGTCTCTCTTACTGCGTCCGTTTTTACTCTGATTGCCCTTTCTGCGGACAGGTATCTGGCCATGGCCCACGTTTTTAGAAAACCCCTTTCTAAACGGAACGTCAAGTTGGTTGTCCTGTTGTTGTGGCTGCTTGCTGCAGCACCGCTGTGTACGGTTTTTATTAAATACAGAGTACGTGGAGGGAACAAAGGCTACAAATGCTTTGGCCGGTGGTCCGACGATCTGGAAACTAATCTTAGGTACTACAAGATTGAGGTGGGAGCTAAATTTACTTTTTTCTACGTCGTGCCTCTCCTGTTGATGGCTGTAATGTACTTCTTGACCATTCTCGTTTTAAAGAAGCGACAAGTCTTTGTCGAGAATATGTCACAGGTCAGAGTACAGGCGCAAAATGTGGCTGTGATCAAGATGCTTGTCTCCGTCGTTTTTCTTTTTGCATTTTGTTGGATTCCAAACTACATCGCTCTTTTTATGATAGCATTCGCCTACAACAAGTTAGAGTGCTGGCCCCTGTTTCTTGTGTGGTCACTCTTTGTACCTTCTCACGTCAATGGCGCCATTAATCCATGCATTTATCTCGTTTTTAACGAAAGCTATCGCAAAGGACTTAAACGCCTACTCGCCAGCTGCCTCAAACAACCAGCAGTCGACAGTGTTACAAAGAGGACCAATGAGTGGTCTGGATTCTCTACTCTGGAACGTGACCCATCCCGTAGAGGTATAAAGGGATTCTTTCGTGACTTGTCCAAAAAAACCAGCGAATCTGACGAAGTGACGTACGAAACCCGATTTTAAAATGCAACTAGAAGCGATACATGGTTTGAGGAATGCCGGGGGATTGATATGGACACGTTGTAAATAGATGCAAACATTAACATATTTATACCACTGATGCCTGATAGTCTAGTCGGCGAATCAAGCCGCTTCTGCTCGCTCCCTACCTCTGGAAATGTCTCCAATAAGTTTTTCGGGATCCGGGATTTGCCTTATTTGAAAGCTTGGACACGGGATTTTAAAGCAATGGAAAACAATCGCAGGATGCGGGATGCTAAGAATATCCCTCGGGATTACGGGATTGAGCGAAACTTGGGGTCGGGATGACGGGATTGAAGAACCTTATCAAGGACAATATCAAGGACTGTCCTCTGGGAAGTTTCTCGAGAGTCTTTCTCTCGAAACGTCCCGAGCTAGCCCACAGGGGGACATACTAGGTGGCTACGTTGGATCCTGTGGGTCAGATCCACAAAGACCTCCAAGGTTTAAATGTATCTTTAAGTATTAACTTCCCCTTGCAGGCCAAAGCCGATAACACGATCAAACGCCATTTAGTTAAGTACAGTTTAGAATTGTTCTCTTGATAACACTGAGCTTCTTACTGAATTTTTTCTTCTGCAAACTTGACAAAAGCGCGGAAAGTATACCACAGTTAAAGGTTACTTCATCCATTTGTAAAAGCCACTTTTTCTTCATATTAAGCCCGGTGTAAGTGAATATTTTCCAGTTGAGTGTGAACGGGACATTAATATAATATTGCTTCATGAGTCAAGTCTCTAGCTGTTATACAGATTTTGTTAACGTATGCATTGTTTTGTAAAACTACGAGGCAGTAAAGCGAGGTCAAATATTAAGACGAAGTTTTCACTATTATATCACTTCTTGAAAATTCCCTCAAGTAAACGGAGTGTTTAAAGACAACATACTAAGGAAATACTAACGTTGATTTAAATGAAAACGAGCCGAAGAAGTAAACACTCAAGTTAAATCTTCTTAGGCTTGGAGCAAACGTTGAACTTTTCATAAGACGAACCTAAGTCTGTTGGGTCAAACGTCAAACTTAGGATGCGATGAACCAATCAACTGAGTAATTAACTTTCTCCCGAACAAGGCTAAATATACATTATCATACAAATTTTTAGTTTATTAGTTTAAAAATAGTCACATGTGAAGATCGACTTTTGTCCCGAAGACGATCTTCAGACGTTCTATCCGTCCGAAGTACACAGATAGATTGGAACGTGTTGGACAATCCAAACTCATTCAGACGAACATAACTGAGCCAGACGTCGAACTTTTTAAGAACTTAACTCACTAAGTTTGGTTCGTCTCATGAAAAGTTTGACGTTTGGCGTAGGCCTTAGTTTAGAAAGTACTCTACAAGATAAAACGTTATTATTCAATAAACCCTGGGAACATAAGAGTATAAACAGATAATTAAAGATAACATATATTATTACTTATAGGCAATAATCGTACATATATTAAGACTATTAACATCGTTCAGTTGTATGCGACCCTAAAAACTCCGCTAATTGAAAAACTGATTTACTCGAGTGCAAAACCCAGAAAGAGTTCAGAAATCTTTTATCGCATACATATTTCTCTTTGAAAATTTCAACCCATCTCATATGTGATTAGTCATCCAAAACATTTGAGCTTTAGTAGGTTGACTTAATTTTCTGTGAAGGTTTTTTTGCCTGTACGTTATGGTATCGTTAATGGCAGATCTACTCACCGCACGGTGTACCCTATGTCTATGTTTGGTTGTTGAATAGACGTGTCTTCTTTATAATGATTATTTATCATTTCGATGGAAAGAAAATACAAATTCTGAAAAATAGTAGATTGTGCTATCATGATGTTGACCTATGCATCTATATCAATTTCTCGAACTGCACACATCCTATGTTTAATTGAATTCTAATGGTAAAAGTAGCTCCTTAACGGTAAACTGGCGTAATATGTAAATAGATATATGTGTATAAAGAATGCCATCTTCAGGTTGTACATAAATGCAAACAACTATGAGAAATATATCAGTAGTTTCCTTCTGAAAGCATGTAAATACTGGCTTTGGAACTGGAAGACGTACGATTCTCTCAGGTGTCGTGAAGAGGAAACTCAATTGAACTTGTATAGAAAATGGGATAAAGGGAATCGAGAGGACAATTATTTAAGATGAAATAAAGAGCAAAGAAAAGTTTAAAGCTAATATAGTCCTCCTACCAATTTCTATAATCGAATATTCACTCATAGAATCAGGCTGCCGTAAAATCAGAATAAATCTTAGTCCGGCGAAATACAAACAGGAGAACATTCCATTTCTGCTGTGGTAAATAATGGATTAATTTTTTCCTCGTCGAGGAATAGACAAAAGTTATAAACATGATCGCACGTTTAACCTAAACAGTCGACCGGACCGTCATCTATGCATGGAAGATATTCATGTAAGACCCCCCTGTGTGACGTTTGGATATCCAAGTGCTAATAATAATACGGCCTCGACGGATAACAGCCTCCTCGATCTCCATAATTCTTCATAATATACTCAGCCTCCTTCATTACTTGTTATAAGTCACCACATCTTCCCTTGCACATATCTTCCCTTTTTCCCTAGTGTCATACGATGCCCACAGCCTCAGTAGAGACGTACGCAACCCTTTCATTGGGTGAACTTATACTTACAGAATACCTTAGATAGCAGGTAAGTCTACCGTTTTAATAGTTGTTGCAGTTGTTTTCTAAGGAATGGACGAATAGAGGAAGGAAACAATCACCATAACGGATCAGTAAGCTAACTTGTTAGGTGTCATTGTGGTATGGTGATCGAGCTCTTTTGAATATGATTTCTTACATGAGATAAATGTGCATTTATTTAATATCTTCCTTTTCTTATCTCGATCAGGTTTCTCTTTATGACAAAATAAAACAAAAACTACTTGGGTTACTGTCTTTGAAAGTATGTTTTAATCATTATTATTTTTGGAAATTTCTTCAACGTTACGTTGCTGAATTTAGGGGAAATTCGTACCTAAACCGAGCAACTGTCATTCAGTTGTAAACTTTATCTCTAAATCTTAATTCATGTGCGCTGTACACTTCAAAGTTTTAATTTAAGAACTACAGAATTAATCTCAGCGGAAGTAAGGAACTTTTGTGGACTATCATTTTCATTTTTGGATCAATGAGTAGACCAAAAGTAAATAAATGTAATTCACATTCTATGTAAATTTATGCTTCTTCCCAAAAGTAAATATGAATGGTTAATGCACCGGCACTACATGAATTGAGTTTATACGGACTTTAAATAGTCTTTCTCTGATATTTGTATTAAAAAAACAAAAACAAAATAAAGATAGGAAAGCTACGAGGAACGTGATTCTTTTTTCAAAGTGTTCCCCGCCTTACTTTCATCTTTGACTTTATGGACAGTAAATCCGACGACAACTGTCTTTAAAAGAGTGACTGTACAAGTAACCGTAGCGGCCTGAAATCACTTTTAAACATATGTTATCATCTGTGTTTAGACAAGCCCGTAAGCTTATTAAAACTCGTGGGTAACAATGCTAAGTTATAAAGAGCAAATACGAAACAAATTGAATATTAACACGAATTTGAAAAACGATTGTCTTTCCATATCATATTGGAAAGCGGCCGCTTTTAGAATGCTTTTCAAACAACAGTCGGAGATCGAGGAATTGTGGACACTGTCCTGTGTGAATAAGTTTATTATTACAAAAAGAGCGAAGGTTTTCAATCATTCAATCCTTGAACCTTGTCTTTAATTTCGGTTATTTCACTTCCGTTTCATTAACACGTTAAAAGGTATATATTTTTGAAAGATTTTCCGGGAAGAAGTTATTATTGGCGGCAAAGGAAAATACAACGGAGAACAAAGCGGAGTCGGCACCAGGTAAGAGAAATAACTGCTTTAAATTCTGGATAAAATACAGCTGAAAAATCTCGATTTTTCGAGTCCCCAGTTTCTAAAAAAGCCCAGCAGTTCTACGTAAAAGAAAGCTTTTTTTTACCCGCCCAATTCCTCAGCGAACTTCTCGATAATCTGAACGATGATTTCCAGGCTTCTTCTCTAAGAGATTCAAGAAATCGACTAGAAGCTACTAGAGATTCCAGTGCCATGCCAAATGTTTGTAAAAATTAAAACTATTTTTCAAATATTATTTATCTTATTCATACTGAGAAATAATCGTGTGACCAAAAAAGGAAACAATTACAAAATCGAGATGTACAACGGATGAGACCCTACGGGCTGATCGAGGCTGAAATTCTTGGCCAAAGAAGCACCATCTGACGATATTCATTAGAACCATTATCAGATCAACTAATGAAATTACTAAATTTCAGTCTATTGCAGAGAATAAGGATTCTTTCATGCGGCTTTTGTTGAGTTCAGTTAATTAAAAGCACTACTGAATGAAAGGATGACCTTTTTTTACGGTCGTATTTTAACATTCCACTTAACGTCTGTTGGGAAACCAGGCTGTGAAACTGGGTTTTCAACTTTGCTCTGAAAGTCATTAATAATTTATAAACAAATACGATGAAATTAAAATACATGGTTAATGAGTGTCTCGGGAAATCAGATGAAAAGCTTCTCATCCTTACATCCTTAATTTTTCCGTCTGAAAATCATGCGATCAAGTGATCTGTGCCTCATGACTTGAAAGTAAGAAACTTTTGGGACACTTCTTTAACTGCTTTTCCCATGGGCCTTCCCAAAGTACACGTATCAGGCAAAAATCCATCTTCGGGTAATTCCTGGAAGCACTCGCTTGCTCTATACACTCCGGCTAGTACTCAGGCTACCACTGATGTAGATACTTCTCTGTCGGGGTACTATATCAGATCTGGCCCGTTTCTTGAAAGTTCCTGTAAGTTTTCGCGCCCGGAAAGCTGTTTTGTGTGTGCTTTTTTTTTTTTTAATGCATTCAAGATCAAAGTTTCAATAATTTTGAAAATAATGCGATGAAACTATCATTTAACAAAGCAAAGCTGATTCGCTCTGATTTGTGGGCTAGCAACTGTGCTACCTATTCAACAGGTTTGGATTTTAAAGTTTGTCTTAGGGCTCGAACAGTTTCCGCGCCTTTCGAGAAACGGGCCCTTGGGGTCAATTTAATAAAACTTGTACAAGTGTTATTTACAAGTACGTGTAGCTGTTCTTTTCAGACTCTAAAACAACGGCTACACTTGTAAATTACACTTGTAAAAATCTAGTTAAATTGACCCCTGGACTGTAAATACACCAGACAACCTTTTGCTTTCAGTTTAACTCCTAAATGAAAGAAAATAAGGTACAGACCTAATACTCTCTTGGTGACAGACCTAAATGTTCTAGCAGCATAAAGCTCACCATCTACTTTAGAGCGAAAGGATTGTTTGAATTCCTCTTCTAAAATTTATGTTAAAGCGACGCAGCTGAGAATTTTCCATCTTTTAATTAAACTCAAGATTGCGTCATGCCTATATCGTTCGCCAAGACTCAATTCATAGTAGACATTAGTCGGCTTACATTTTCTTTACTTGTTGCTGAATCCTTAACTTAGATGTCTTTAGGAAACTCCTTCAAACTTAATCTGTATATTGTAGACCAAGAAAGAAATGTATAATGTTTTCACGACTTACTATACTTGCTTACTATAGTTTGAACAACACTGACTTCACCATCCACCTGCATTTTTAACGTCGTCTTGAGAGAACAGATCAAGCTTCTTTGATTCCATAGAAAGGTTGAAAATAAATGGTCCTTCAGAAAACTGTCCTCGGCTCACTCAATAGACGTCCCTGTGTTTGTTTACCAAGACATTTTGAACTCTGTTATCCCAGAAATGAACAGTTTTGAAAAGAAAAAATGTACGCAGCTATTGTGTTCATAACAGAAAACTTTCACAAAAGTATATTTTGCCTTCTGTGTAGTGTACTTGACTTCTGTCGTTGCCAAGCGTCGACTGAAAAAGTAACGTCTGGAAAAATCCTTAAGATTTTTGGAGAAGAAGTATTTTGTCGAAAGACCATGCATTTTATCAGGGACTAGCTGCCGTAAAAAAACCTGCAGTAGGCTTTTGTTAAGAGCACTAGAAGGGTACAGAAAAACGTACGCCTCGGAACAAAAGTTAGTGTACTTGATGCTATTGATTACAGAAATGCTTTCAATTAACTGGTTAGGAATTTCGGTCGCTACGAACGAACGAATTGCGTCGATAACACATTGATAAATACCGATGGATTTGAAATCATGTATGGTCTTAATCTAACCAGTGTATATTGTTATTTGGAGTCGAGATGTTCAATAAATTCCTAGTAGCACTTCGTTGCCGTGGCTCTGATGCATTGCAGATTGAATTAAACGAGCAGGTTTGAAAAAGGAAAAAGGCGAATGTGCAGATCGCAATTCTGTTATTTACAGCAAAATAACAATAATTGTAAAATGAACTAAATAAGTGTAACACCTAAAAATTCATCATTCTTTAAGGTGGTTGAAGAGAATTGCTTTATCTCTCTACTGTGCATGTTAACATATCTTTATCACGAGGAGATATGAAGCTAATAAGCTTTTAAAGGAAATAGTGCGCAGACCATCTGAGGAAAATGCCCGGAAGTTGTCAGTAGAAATTGATTGTTTTCGTCGATTTTCATATCACGTGACATCAGCGCGCGTTTAAGTGCTGAGCATGCGTACTTAGAGTGCAATACGAGAACACTTAAAGACTTTTGTTCTTTGATCAAAAATAAAACACAAACAGCGGCGATAAAAATTGTGAGTTTTTGCATTTTATAAACTTGACGTTTCGTATGCTATTCAACGTACATTGTCAAAAGTGATCTTAAGTGACCGTTGAAAGAAAATGTCAAGGGACAAAAATTACAGGGGGTTTGGAAATGAGATTAAGAATTAAGCGACAACTAAAAAGCATCAGCTTTTCGTTGCTGATGTTGACATTAAAATCTGGCTTAAGGTCTTGTATGAACAACTGATGTTTCCTTTATCTTACAATTTTCTGTTTTTCCAGATGCTAAGATTTCAAAGTGATCCCATTTAATGTTATGTCCGGTTGCAGTGACATGGTCAGCAATAGCTGAAGATTGATCTCATTTTGTTATGGACTTGAAGTGTTGAGTCTTCCCATCATGGAGCCGTCGCTTAGTTTTACCTATGTAAAAATCATCATAAGCAATGCAAATAATGGATCATATATTAAAATCTTCAGTTAAATATTGACGAAATTTGACAGAAATCCTTTGTCGAAACGCACTTCAGTCAATATAAAAGCCTCAAAATAAATATGGAACACAGCAGCTTTGTGACAGGATCACGTTTCTCATGAAAGATATTTTATCAAAAAATTTCAAATACTGTTAAAATATAAAAAATGATCGTGAGGGCTACTAATTGTAAGCTGTAGGCAAACTCATAAGATGGATTTTGCGTAAACCTAATAAATTCAATTTTTTTTTTCAATCATCCATGTTGCCCAAATCTCACTTTTAACCTAATAAATGTTAATTGCCTTATAAACATATATTGCTTGCGATTTATACTTGCAACCAGTCTTCAATAACATCCCAATGAAAATACATGAATACATGAATGAATAACATCCCATAGAAAATACGATAATTAAGTTTCATTTTGTTTATTTGTTTTTCCTGTTGTTAAATCAGAAAATCCAACGTAGCGATCTCTTCAGTGGTTTAGTTTTCCTGGTGGCCAGTTAATGTTCTAGTCCAATAACCGTCGCTGGAACCTGTTGTTTAGTTCACTCTACCAGAAACAGTACTAGTACTTAAGATCATGTCTGTAATTATCTTTGAGTTGTGACTGTAACGAACACGAGGCTTTTGTTAGGATGTTTCCACCTGTGTACATTTCGAAGTAAAACATCCTTTCACATGATGCCACGTGCATAGTGGCCATGTTGGTGTAAAACCGATAAAGCGGCAGCTCTATTGATGTAACAAAAAAATCCTGTGGGAATTGAACTGAAAATGTTGCCCTAGGTGAGAAGTAAGTGTTAATGTTTGCTCAGGGAAGGGATAGGTGGGCAGTTTCCCAGAAGGGTACAATGATCCTAAAACAGTACATAGCTGCTGACCACGTGAGTGAAAATGATCTATTAATTTATCAAGGATGAATTCCGTTCTTTCCAATCACCGAGCGCCGTTCTGCTGAGCGAGAGAGGTCGCACGGGTGCAAACCTCGGCTGGACCAACATTCAGGGTCTTAAAATAACCAAGGAGAAAGTGTTGCCTTTGTAATGACATTTGCAACGGTTAGATTTTCGAGTCTTCTCGGATAAGAACGAAAAAGCGTAGGTCCCGTCTCCCAGCACTTTCACTTACCTGATTCTTGTAGGACATAAAAGAGCCCATACCACTGTTAGAAAAGAGTAGGGGACCCCGGTCGTGTGGCCAACTTTTCCTGGGCGAGGTCAGTGGGCTATGGGGTAAGGAGAGATCTTAATGTAGGGATAACGTCATGATCCTCCTTTAGGTCTCGTATCATGGCTACCTGTAAACAGTGTATGTATGTAACCGCCTAAATTTTTGTTTATGTTTCATATTGTAATACGCTTATTCTTGTCATGATAGGGCTAATCAACATTCCTTTTTGAATTTTTCTTTTTAGGCTTCCTTGGTTGCAAATTACAAACTTTAAAGCATGACTTGGTGGTTACCGACGTTAAGCTTGTCCTTTATTGCAACAGTCTTTTTCTTACCAGCTTCTACTGCTAATCAGTGTGAGATTACATTGCTTAGACGTTGCAAAGCGGGTTACAAGGAAGCTCTGGGCGCTACGTCCAATGGTAAAGAAAGTCATTGCAGTAGACTTCAGGTATGCAGTAAAGAGATAAAAACAACGCGTGAAATATATCTGGGGCCAATCAGATTAAGACCGTAAAAATGCTGTGTTAGACTCTTTTCACCCTCTCCACGTCAACCGACCAAAAAACATCACAAAACAACACTGGAAGGGAAGAGAGAGAGTTAAAAATACCACTTATCAACCGACAGCGAGGTCGTTACAAGGATATCTCAGACCGAGGCCGAGATTTCCCTGTAATGACCGAACGGACGAGGTTAATAAGTTATTTATTATATGGCCTTTCAGTATGGGCCTGAGCCTACCAACAACTGGCTAACTTAAAAAAAATAAATAAATAAATAAAAAAGCACATCATCTCAGTGAGTTCTACAATGTACACTTGAGCCCACGATACAGTCAGGTGACACTAGTTAGTTGATACCCTATTTGACAGCTGTCAATCGACCATAACGTGGATGTTCATTAAAAACACGATTGTATATGCCCGGTCATTACAAGAAAACAGCCAATCAGAGCGCGCGCACTTTTGAGACCATATAATGATATATGTTTAAGTCCGACTCAGGTAGGTGTCCTGAATGTGGCTAAGGTACTAGCCTTTGTCCCTATCCAGTACGCTCAGTTCTCTCTGAGACAAGCACTGCTTGGTCTTTGAAAGGCGTCTGCCTGAATATAGAGTCACCTACTGTGGATGATCCTTTTAGGGAAGAGTCCATCTAAAGACGTGCGGAGAACGTTGCCTGCTTAGAGATAGCCGAAGGAGTTAGAAGTTGTCTGGATATATATTTTTTATATATTTGTGCCTTGCAAAAAAAAAAAAGAATACTAAGCTAAAACGGCTGTGCATTGAAAAATACATTATCTGGTGATATTGCTTCTGTAAGAATTGTTATTCTAGCCAATCATCATTAATGATAAATTATATTAATTACGAATGAACGACATTTGAAAATGATAGCACAATATCGTTCGATAAATTAAATTCAACACAAAATAGCAAAATTTAAAAATTGTAAATATGGAGCGTGTTATGCAGCAGAAGAACAAATTTGTGAGGGTGGTACAAACTGACATTTTGCTTTCAAAGTGCCTCAAACTCTCTAGGGAGCATCATTCGTTACAGATAACTGTACTTCGTTCTTGGGTTTCACTTGAAGCTGCGCACTAAAAAGTAATTTTCACGATGACGCAATTTGACGATAACTACAGAATTCATTTTGTTTTTGCTTTCACTCGCTTTGTTATTTTATATATTTATTAATACCACGGAAGTTTAATCCACAGTTCTTATTTGCGGAAGAAAACCGAAATCCTGCATGCCCGTAGTTGTAGTAATTTGACATCATCGTGCAATTGTCCTATTCAAGTCTCCTACGGTGTGGGTCGAAATTAGGTTAGCTACTGCATGCAGGGCAATCCCATGTGGCGAGTGGGGAAGGCAAGGGTTTTTAAAATTGAGAAAGTGCGAACAGTGAAAATGAAACGGGAGGAAACTTTTTCTCGCCCTGCCCCCTATTCGCGCGCCTTTCACTTTCTCACTATTTATGTACCAGCTTCTCTGGACACAGGCCTACCCAGAGGGAATGTGCACAAACGGGACTCAGGTCCCATGCGAGGTGCCATCCCTACCCAATCCCACAAACCGTAAAGGTTGGCCACACCACCAGGGTGTACGACCCCTACTCTTTTCGAATAGTGATGTGGGGTCTTTTACGTCCCACAACAACAAATCAGTGAAAGTGCTGTGAAACGGGACCTACGGTTTTTCGTCCTTATGCAAGAAGACTAGAAAGTCTTACCAATTGCAGATGTCATTACAAAGGCTGCACTTTCTTCTCAGTTATTTAAAGACCTTGAGTGTTGGTCCGGCAGGGGTTTGAAGCCGCGACATCCCGCTCGGCAGATCGGCGCTCTCCCAACTGAGCTATCTGAACTACCTGAGAGCCTGAAACAGGCTAGGGTTTTTTTTGGCAGGCTCACGTTTTTGAATTTCTGCATTTGTTATTTTATTTAGTAATTAATGATTGAGGCTGAGTAGGATATGAAGAATTAAGCAGATCGAGGAGGGTGTTATCCACCGAGGTCAAAGGCCGAGGTGGATAACACCCTTCGAGATCTGCTTAATTCTTCATATCCTACGAAAGCCGAATTCATTAATTGCTTTATTATTCATTCAAAATAATTCCTAGTTTAAAAAATGCTTACCTGCATTGATGTTCATCTTCGATAGTGTACGTTTAGGTGTCTCCAGCTCTGCAAATATTTTCCAAATAACAGATTTCGCCCTCGGAGTTGTCTTCTTGCTGTTTTTGCCTTGTTTTTAGCTATTATTTCGCCTAAGTCCAGCTGTAGTTCGTACTCTTGAAACGAGTGAAATGTCCGCCATTTTTTTTTTCACAACCAAAACAACTCAACCTCGTCCCCAGGTCTTCTCGGTAACAGTACCTTAACCTGTGGCGGGCTGCATTTTTGACGTCATTCCCTCCGTAAACACAAAATTCTTCCAAATTTGGTCTTAAGTAACTGTTTATGGTGAATTATGCGTGTGCTTTTAGCCAATCAGAATTGGGGAAATATTTTGAATGACTAATAATTTACTTTAAGTCCCCTCTCCCACCTTCCACACCTTTAACTTCACAATCAAAATCTGAATAAACGAGAGACTGTGACTATGTAACACTTCCGATACAAAACAGCTATACTGAACGGTACAATTTTTATAATGCAGTAGAACGTCGATATAACGAACCTCTATATGACGAAGTCGTCGGTATAACGAACAATTTTCTTTACCCCAGTAATTATAGGGTAAATATATGAATAAGAACGTTGAAATAACGAACAAATTTTGCCAGCCCCTTGGCCCTTCCTTATATCGAGGTTTCACTGTGTCACAAGCTTTTGTATTATTTTATACCCTTTCCTACGTACCTGAAAAAGATTAGTTCCCTCAGGCCATCCCAATAAAATGTTTGGTTTCCCATCCCCCGACCGACCCATTTTTTTCGAACAGTAAAAAAAAAAAAAAAAATTCCAGATTCCTCAAGTCTTAATTCAGTTCTTAATTTACAAGCACATGATCTTGTTTTATTAACAACATATTGGTATGATGTGATGTCCTTGTCTTTTATTAACATCGATACTACGTTTTTTAAAGGCTGTTTAGACATTTTCATAGTCGAAAAGACCACGTTTTTGAGTTGATTTCTTACATACCAGCCCGGCCTTCTCTGGGACCCAGACCCCTTCAAGTGTTCATTCTATTTTTTTTCTTGCCCGACCGACCGACCGACCCACCATCACAAGAGACGGGGCGATGGGAAAAGAAACATTTTATTGGGGTAGCCTCATTAAAAGAAAAAAAAAGCGCTAATAATCTTCGTGTCTATTTCAGGGGATGGTCACGTGTCTGTCAGGTGTTACTGACTGTCATGGACAACTGATTGATAACTTTCGCTATTGGATGTTACAAATGGCTATGATGGATAAGATATTGGAAGTCTGTCCGAACATGCAATATGGTGGTCTAAAGAACATTGTACGAAATACAAGTATGTTTCAGTATACTATCTGGGCCGGAATAAAGACGTTACACTGATCCAGAGATGGATACGGAAATAAAAGAGAAAACATTTTAGTTATCTTTCTAAGACTTAAATTTTAAGATTAGATAAATAATATCTTATCTCTCAGTTCTTCACAGTGAGGATCAGTTTGTGGTTTTTACTTAGGGACGGACCATTAGAAAACTTATGGGGTGGGTGGGGGGTGGGGATGCGGGCGAAGTACAAAAAAAAAATTCGCGCAAGGGAAAATTAAATGAAAAAAAAATTCTTCCACGCCAATTAATCCTAAAAAATATTCATGCTATAACTAATGGTCCGTCCCTTAGAGTAATCCAGGTTTATTAACTATCCGTCACTATACCCACTTATTTTTTGGTGTGGTTTTCCTTTATCAGACTTTTTATGTCTTACAGTAGGGGCTTCTGTTTACAGCTTCATAATGCCTCATAAATATTTGCTTATTTCCATAGTTTGAACTAGTTACAACTAAAACTAGATTATATCTTTGTCCTGATTAGTTGAGATTTCCTGACAAGAATTTGACTAAAGGACCTAAACCATTCTCGACAAATCACATTTATGGGGTTTTTACTGTTAATGTCTATCAAGTTTCATCCACTCAAACGACACCCTTGTTGCCAAAGTAGATTATGTGAAAATCGAGCTGCGAACTAGCAATAAAAGTGCATTATTTTAGATATCTTGAGGAGAACCTGTCCAGCATGATATCAAACGTATAATTGTAAATTCTATTTTTGGTATCTCTTTCATCAATTGATTTATTTCCTTTCATATTTTTCTACAGAGGTAGCTGAAGCTCATCGCTACATAGATGACGTCGGTAAGAGAATGTTCTAGCTTTCAGTATTCGTTAATCGAAGATATAATTATACACATATTTATCAGAGACCTTTAACTTAAAACTTTTCATGCGAAGCCTCGGGAAGCCGCAAATTTAAAACTGCAGTTTGCGTTTGCAGATTCAGGTTATGGCCTAAAAATACGTGAAGAATGGGAGTTTGAGTTTGGTTCGAGTTAAAAAACCTAGTAACTAGTCATAACAAGCTTGTAGAAAATTATATTTTTTGCCTTGTCGCAGTTCAATTTTAGGTACAATTTATTAACAGCAACGCAATTAAAACAAGGTGAAAAGTTTCGCCAGTATTTAATTTCTATTTTAATGTAAGGTTTTCAACCTTAGTTTTCTATTTTAAATAATGTCTATTAAAATAGTCTTTGTTCATTTGCATTTTGATAATGGTGACATGTCGTCTCCGAAAACTCATGTTTTAGAAGCTTGCCCTTTATCCTTAAATGTTTTACATTTTTTCGTTATTATTATCACAATCATATTATTATTATTATTATTATTATTTTATTATTTTTTTTAAAAGAAATAATATAATAATAAGAAGAAATTTTATTAACAACAATGCTAACTATTAAAATCCTATTTACAATTAATTCGCTTAAAAAAAAAAAAGAAAAAACTATTCATTCAAAAACACTATATACAATTCCCGTCGAATTAAAAAGCACTTAATTTAGCTTAAAAAAAGTTAATGTAACTAAGAAAAATTATTATTATTATTATTATTATTATTATTATTATTATTATTATTATTATTATTACATTATGGAATCTCAGGTTTAAAAGGTTTACATTGCCTGGTAAATAACCCTTGGAAGCAACCAACAACAAGTTCCTAAACGTCCCAAAGGAGTCGTTACATTTGAGTCCCTAAATATCCAAAACGTTCCGTAATAGTCCAGCTGTTCTCAACAGAGCAGCTTTCTGGATCACTGCAAGTCTGATGGTAACGTTAAGCTTCCCCGCGTATTTGTCAAACAAATCGGATATAGCTATTAATGCCCCAATCACAATTGGCACATTACCGTCTCTTTCTAGAGCTTCCACAACTTTCTTATTTCTTCTCGAAGAAATTGGTACTTCTCTATTTTCTCCAGTTCATTGTCTTTTACTCGTGCATCTCAAGGGAAAGCGATGTCTAGGATCTCAGCCTCCTTTATAATTATTATTGTTATTATTATTACTATTATTTAAAACTCTGGGCTTCCAGCAAGAGGTATTGACCGCATCTGAGCCGCAGGGAATGTATTTGGGAAATCGTTATTGACACAGTGATTGCATTTTTATGATTTACGTAATTCTTAATGTTATATAGTGCTTAATTCTTACTTCAGATATTTCTGTATATTATGTACATATTTTTGAAGTTGAATAAAATTATTATTAATTATGATGTTTTATTATTATTATTATTATATTATTATTATTATTATTATTATTATTATTAATTGATGTTAACTCTCCAGTTCATGAGGCCTACACATAATTCAAAAACTCATTAATTAAATAACTCTTAAAGACAAAAAAAGAAATTAATGTTTAATGAGTATCTTTATATCTGATAAAGACACTGCTAAACTTAGCGTCCAATTTTTTAGACCAAAATAACCCCAAATCAAAATATTGGTGCAAGAATGAGTTGATCTGTATCAGAGATTTTGAAGCCGTTCAAAAAACTCGAGGTCGTGTATTATAAGCTTTAAAAACTCGAGGCACATTCTGTTCGTTTTTTTAAACAGTACATTAAACCCACCTCCAAAGTATTTTACTAAAACCTGGTATGCTCTCTTTGACAGAGAAAGATCTTTTTGAAGAGTGCGCCGTGACAGTTCATCGACAGTGCGTCCGATACTACGTCACCGTAATAATGAAGGATCACCAGATCTGCCAAGACGCTGAAAAACTCAACAAATGTTATGATTTAACCAGCAAGAAGATAAATTGTGAAGCAAAGATAATCAAGCATTATTCCCGAATGGTGGAAGATGTAGCTCATAAAGTGATCAGTTTATTAAGTAGTCATATGAAATACCTGTGTAGTTAACCACCAATTTAAACGTTACTTACTTACAAGAGATAAAAGAGACCTTTATAACATCAGGTATTTCATGGGAAACCGCAAACCTGAGAATGTCACGTGACCCCGGCCTTGCGGTCGCTTTTGCCGTTTGCAGTTCATGCTTGAATGACAGGAGGGGCTTCCAGCGGTAAGTGACTTAAGGCAAGGATTTTTTGCCACTAACAACTGTGCATCCTCACGTTTAAAGGCACGAGGTAGCTTTCTACATCCGCCTGCGATGTGCTAGTTAGATTCTTGATCTCGAGGCAATGAATTATTTATGTGTTTTGGGCTATAAAGGTGATGCACTTCGACTTGACGAAAAACAACATGTCGGCACTAAACTAAAAATAAAATTTGAAATCCAATAGTTTGCGGTTTCTCATGAAAAACCTGATTCTAAAGGTCTCTATTTAAGCCTGGTTTTCATATGTCGGGAAAATCTCAGACGATCGGAAATTTTACTGTTTCCCGACTGTCCTAGATTATGCCGACTAATGAAAACTCGAAATCTTAGATATCCCGATCGGCTGGGATAGACGGGGACAAATCTGGAGAATCGGGAGCGTTTCTATCTCCCGACGCGTCCCAGATTTCTGCGCGGGTGGTCGGCGATCATTCCCGACAAATGAAAACTCAAATTTGCACCGTCGGGGACGTCGGCGATGGATTTCGCTCATTACCAATCCACCAAATTGCTAGGCTCCAGTCCCCTCATCACCCAAATTTCAATTTTTTGCGCACTTGCCATTTCCGGCCAAATTCATCGGTAGAATTAGAGACAGAATTTGGCGATTATCCGATATATCTGGGACGGTCGGCAAAAAGTAAAAGCCCCGATCGTCTGGGATTTTCCCGACATATGAAAACCATTTGGCTTGTCAGAGTGACGTTTACGGCAAACGGCCAACGTCAGATTTCTCATAATAGAAAACGTGCATCTAGAAACAGTCAAGAACAATTCTTATACACAGAACTAATGTGAAGTATAAGTAATAAACAGCAAAGTCCAAGTTTAGGGAAAACTTGGTCACGTGGTACAAGCTCACGTTTGCCGTAAACGTGACTCTTAATCTCTCTACTATCTTAGTCCCGACAGGAACATAAGGTCCCGATTAGCTTAATCTTGCCTCGTGTTTTAGTTGGCATGTGCTTCACCCAATAGAGAGATTCATCTCTTCCAGTTCCTTCATCGCTGGCCTTCGTCATTTGGTTTTGGCCTGCCTGTCCTTTGGTAAACGTGACTCTTAATCTCTCTAAGGCTGATATAGCAACAGAACGGGAACGTCATTTGACTACGGGAAGGGGCACGGAAAGGACTAAACTCGATCGACTTCCAGTGCCCAATTTGCCGCTCAACCATCGGTCAAGCCAGTTGTCTGATTTGCGCGCGCCGTTGTTGACTGACGTTCCCGTTCTGTTGCTAAATTATTCTAGTCGACTGGAACATAAGGTCCCGAGTAGCTTAATCGTGCCTCTTCTTATAGTTGGCATGTGCGTCACACAATACAGAGGTTCCTCCATCGCTGGCCTCCGTCATTTGGTTTTGGCCAGCCTTTCCTTTGGTCCATCTCCAGGCAACGTTTTGTATCCTCAGTTTTATGGGCATCTGCAGGACATAACAGATCCATCGTAACTCTCAGTTTTTAATCTGAAGAAGCATAATTCGTTCTCAGTTGTCCTATAGAGACTCTCTTCAGAAATCTTTATAGACCAATAGATATACAGATCATAGGTACGCAGATATTGCGGGAGACACGCACCTTTCAGACCTTTCACATGCGTTTAGAGAGATTATAGAGTGGAAACTTGATAAATATATTCAGAACAGGAAATTTTCCTCGTCTTAGCTTGAAATAATGACTAGTTAAACGTACCTACGGAAAAAAGAAACTATGTGGTAGGTTTTGTGGTTTCGGTGGCGATTTTATAAACCCTCAGCGACCAAGAGCTAGCAAATTTTCAAACTTCTTATCATTTCCACTTTTAAGTGTAATGACTATATACGTTTTCCTTATCTGCTTACATCCTTTGTTAAAGACCAAATGGCGTCTTTTAAATGAAACTGACGAACTGAAAGAAGTGTTCATGTGTGTATTTTGTTCTTGTATTGAGCCGGGAGCTATAATTGCAAAACATCTGACCGGAATTAAACTGCATGCAGCTTGAAACTTGTCTTGGTTTCAACGGCGTTTTTATAACTGTCTGAAGGTGCGGCAATCACGCGAAGAGCTTCATGTGAGCTTGAATCGACGAACAGTGACAGAGGCAGACTTCATTCGAACAGGTTGGCAAGAACGAAACTCAAGAGACTGAAAAGGAAAAAAAAAGCGTTCGGAAAACTAGTGCAGGCGCGACAAAATTGTCCTTTTTTTGTGAAGAAAACCACTTCTGGCTCAATTCAGTTTTCCATGCTTCCATGCAGGATTATAACACGGTAAAAAAATAAGCGGTTAACCATAAAAGTTCCTTAATGCAAATTTGAAAATTTAATTTCAAATGCCAGCTTGTTTTCTTGAAACTGAGCTAAGATGCCTCTTTCGAACTAACCTGCAAATAAAACGCATCTCAGTAAAACCACCCTTAGCTTATCGCTTTTTTTACATTTGGCTTGTAAAGGCTTCTACAGTTTTACCCTAAATGTCTTTTCAAGATCGTTGATACCTACAAAAGCTACAGTATATTTTGTATCTATTCATTATTTTGTATGCAGTTGACATTCAAGGCTGAAGACTGCTGTTAAAAATATTTGGTGGTGTTGATCATGGATAGACGTTTGGCCAACCAGTCAATTTTTGCCCGTCTCTTCAACTGCTAAAGATGGCATGACTTCATCGAGGGTAAACAACTCAAAGAAACAAGTGGACTAAAGAGTCTATGACCAGTCCGGAATATCCCTAAATTTAAGGACAGGGCCAACTGGTCACGCGACACTTTTCAACCAATGAGAGGGCGCGCTTGTGTTTATCAACAAACAAAACAAAACATCGCCCCAGTGATCAAAAATTTTCAAAACAACAGACGGAGGCGGACAGAATCAGTCATCGTTTCGAGGCTCTCAGGCATATTTTAAAGACTTTTCATGAGGCATACACAATTTTTTTAAGTGGACAGCGTATCGGAAGCGATATATTGCTCATTTTGTGGCTTATTTCTTCTTTTATCCTTTAAACAACGCGATGTATAGGCGAGATTTTGGTCGGTTTTCAAAGTTGGTGAACAAGTGTCTATTATTTTTTCCATTCACAGATTTTTTACGAAGTTCTAGATATTTTTCCTCGATTGTTCTATCGATTAACTTTTATCATGTTGAATGTGGGAATGGTAGACAACCTAGAATTTTGGTAGACAATTTTTGAATTCCGAGGTCCAAAACACGTACGTTTTTCACTCCCGGGTTTCTCACAGAGCCGTGTTATTACTTTTTTTCGCATTAGTACGAGCCTTTGCCTTTTTTCTTTTCAAGGCCAAAACAACTTTATTAGTCTTACGGATATTCACGTCCAACATTTCGCCTCACTTTGCCGAATTTGCGGGGATGAAATTTGAAGATCATAAGCGCAACGTAGATACTAACCGCTTTGTTTCTGAAATTCACTAATCTGGAAAGATTTAATGTTGTTGCATTCTCCAAATGTTCATCCACCGTTAAAAAACCATAAAAGAAACAAGGCAAATCTCAATTGTAAATGATGTATTTCGCTACTCATTGAACATGCACTGATTATCTGGGATAAATTAAACCATTGCAGGTACTACAGCAAGCAAAGAAAGCACCAGATGCGTGAAGTCAACACGAAACAACACAAAACACAAACAAGAAAAATTAATAAATTTGAACTACTTTCTATTCTTGTTATGATGACTGATTCTTTGATTCTTGTCCTGTAGAAGTTAATAGGTAGTACCAATCCTGTTTTGTACGATCTCAACAAATTTTCACGCTCTCTCTAAGGCTATTTTTCACGGGACTAGTTTGCTTCTATCAAAAATCTTGCAAGCCATGCCAGTGAAGCCACGACCTGCGCGATCGGTCCGGAATCAGTTAGAACACCCCAATGATTCGTTCCTTGCAATGATTAATGCTCTTATTCTCTTACATAAAATGTTTTCTTTGAAATATTAAATGTGAAACCTAGACGAGTACTGTAAGCTCATCTTTAATTCTGTCCGACTCCGTCCGTTGTTTTGAAAATTTTTGATCACTGGGGCGATGTTTTGATTTGTTTGTTGATAAACACAAGCGCGCCCTCTCATTGGTTGAAAAGTGTCGCGTGACCAGTTGGCCCTGTCCTTAAATTTAGGGATATTCCGGACTGATGACGTTCGTGAGACCTTGGCATTCGTGGTCACGTAATCAACATCCAGAAAACCTCACACCGATCGAAAACTTGGCAAGAGCTGATAGGAGGGGACATGAGTCACGCCAGACCAAGGTCAATACGCTCCTATGTTTTCAACATCAAGATCGTATGTAAACGTCAAATATGCAAATTTTATTCAAAAACAAAAGAAGGAAAAATACCAACAGACTATAGATTACAATTACAATTTCATTATTAATATTAATTTTTTTTTAGTGTTTAGATCAGTATAGGCCTTATAAAAACAATTTTTTTATAAAATGTTCTATCCTCTAGCTTCTTTTATTATGAATTTCTCCTGGCTATTATAAAGCTTTGAATATAAATACAATTTTTTAAATAAAATAAAACCAGAAATGTATTGTCTCTTACCCTCTATGCATTTTTCAGCTTGGCTTTCGAAAAACAAAGTGACGGTTTAAAATTTATATTTCAGCCAGCAATGACCATTGACGCTAATGCATAAAACGTCACCTTCAAAACATGTGTTATGGCTTCCCATGATTGTTTTGTTTTGGTCAATTTCTCAAGCACTAAAAATAACTTTTATTACAATAAATACTCTCGTCATTGTCAAGTTTGGTTGTTTCAATATCTGTTTTTGTTCTCGTGTTCGAAATGACCTTAACCCCTGCACGAAACAGTACAAACAGTACTTAACGCATGTTATTATCATCATTTAAAAAACCCGCGTCAGGACGAAAAGGAATAGCACATGTACAAGGAAAATATTCTACTTGTAATCCTGTTCAAATCACTCACCAATCAAAGGTATAGTACGGTGCATTTCATAATTTTCCCTGTAAAACTAAGTTGAAAGCAACCCCTAGTGTCAAATTTTTCCATCTGTGCTTAGAATAAAATTAGCCGGCCAGAGTCGAATATTAGGCAATTGCCGATAGTATTTGTAAATATCATAAATAAAAGAACAAAAAGCTGTATAAAAATTAGTAAATCTTTCCTTCTACGGTATAATAAAATTAGGAAACATGTGGTAGCGCGTAAGTTGTAGCTTCTTTTAATTATTGTTTGTCAGAACAAAAAGTCCTTTTCGTGAGAATGATATAAATAACAAATAGTTCACTCAAAGGAAATTCAATAAAACGTCACAGAAGTTTTTGAGGCTGTCATAGATATTTGTATCTTGCTGAAGAATGTATTCACATCAACGTATACCATTAAAAAAACAAATTCGGCGGGCCATCGTTTAAATGTCCGATTTTCGCAGTCTAGCCAATCAGAGGCAGTCCACAAACTCCCAACAATGCATTTCGTTTGCTCATCGCTGCCAAAAGACGTTGCACCTTTGTTGGCAAGGAGTGTGTTTGTTCTTTTATAAAGGCTTCTCATTTCATCGCATTTTATTTGAGCCAAGAAGAAGCACTGATAAGCAAGGTACTGCAAACATGTAAATTTAACTTAAAAACAACACTGATAAGTTTGTTTTTATTATGCATAGGACAGGTCAGAGAACGGTGTGAGATTCGTGCTATGCAAACGCATTTTAGTTTCAGGACACGCCTTTTTTGCGCAGCTCAAATATTTCAACATGCGAGAAGTTTCTAACGTGGCTGAGTTATACCGTTCTTTGAAAAAAATCTCTCGGTAACTTGAAATCAGAAAGGATTGAAAAGCGGGATGGATTGTTTTTGATTAGTTGCGCTACGCCTCTCCCGCGGGAACAAAACAGATTCGTTCAGCACTCGCTCGTCTTATCATACCTTCTGCAGGGTAGCTTACTTTGTGGTGCTTTTTACTACATTAGAAGAATGAATACCTTCACTTGTAAAAAGCTTGATGACATGAGTAATTAAGTTATTTGTTTTACAACGCCTACGCAATTAGTGAGCCAAGGGGGATGGAAAAGGCCTCTGGGCACTCCGCCTATATTGGCTGCTGTTTGACCCTCACTTGACTCTTCACTGTTGTGTTTATTCTGCTTTTGTTTTTCACGTGCTGTGAAATTTAAGAAAAAAAAAAGAAGGAAAGAAACTAGTTTTGTCTAATTTTGTAACCGTCATGAACCACGTTTTTCAGCAACATATTAACTAAAGAGTTGTCGCCCAGCAAAACAAAGTTACGTTGTAATAATCAGCATCCAGACGTACTGAGTATAACTAAGATCAATGTTCAAACAGTTAAAACCGTGGAAACAAATATTATGGCTAATTCGGAAAGGTTTGTTTTCAAAAATCTTTGATTATACAAAAAATATTTTGTTCGTTTCTTGTTTAACAACTATATACTAGCAGGTCTTTATTGATCTCTCATTCCGCCAAAGGTTTCTTTCCTCGGGTCAGTAAAAAAGAAAAAAGAAACAATTATCATGGCTAATTCGGAAAGGTTTGTTTTCAAAAATCTTTGATCATACAAAAAGTATTTTGTTCGTTTCTTGTTTAACAACTATAGACTAGCAGGTCTTTACTGATCTCTCATTCCGCCAACGGTTTCTTTCCTCGGGTCAGTACAAAAGAAAAAAGAAAGAAAAATTTGTTTGCCAGTATCAGATATCCAGTGGACTATAACGTATGTGCAGCTATCGGGTCGCTGAACACCTAACTAGAACTTTCCAGACAAAAAACTTTAATATAATTGAGCATAATCATATCCAGATAACTATGATTGATATCTAATAACAAATTAACACCGGTAACTGCAAAGGAAAAGATAATGATAGCAATGTTTGAGTAAAAAAGGAAAGATATTAAACGAAAACAAACAAACAAACAAACAAACAACTCAGAAATGGAGCTTTGTATCGCATGAAACATTGCTGTCACGATCCTAATCGATACCTGTAGAAAAAAAATCGCTACAGATAAACAAAAAAAAGAATATGAATTTATTGTGGAATAGTTAATTATTATAGAACAAATATATAATTATAAGTTGCATGTCAACGTTTTATTGGTTTGAATGAAAGGGAAAATATATATGTTATTTAGAACGTTTAGCAGCTAGTCCAAGAGGGTAAAATATTATTAGATTCTTGGACGCCAAATTTGATATAAAACCCTGCAGGCCATGATCTTGGAGAAACAGGATGAAAGTCAGAACAATTAATCTTACCTGTTTTACCTGTTTAAGCTACGGACCATTAGAAAAGTGAAAGGAGAAGGGAGGGTGGGGAGGTT
Source organism: Porites lutea (assembly GCF_958299795.1). Classification (NCBI taxonomy): domain Eukaryota; kingdom Metazoa; phylum Cnidaria; class Anthozoa; order Scleractinia; family Poritidae; genus Porites; species Porites lutea. The sequence goes on from NC_133204.1 coordinate 36,045,162, forward strand.
CGAGAGGGTTTAGAAAGTTCAGTTTTCCTCACGAATTGTTTTGCCACCCGGCTCTTCCACACGCATAAATATTTTTGAGACGATCAACTCCATCGCACTCATCGATTCCTAGATTTCTAGCCTTCCCACATTGTTAAAATTCACGAATTGTATACATACTGTACATACTGTACTGTGGAAGTAGTTTTTACATGCAGATACATGTGATCCAAAATAATAAGACACAGGGATACCAGCAATGTTCTCGATAAGCAGCGACTGGCTATGAAAAAAAGTCAGTGGTACGTGTTTAACAAAAAACTGGGGTCGTTAAACTGAAATTAATATTCTCGCAAAAGCAATTTCCAACATTCTTGGCATGAAATAGAACAGCTTACATTAAGCTAATATTTTTTTTTACTGAAGAGTTAAAAAGACGTGCATTTTTGTGCAATGCTGTTCTTTCTTTAAAATGAAAGTTACTTGTCAAACTATTTGCTCCTTTCTGAAACCAAAGCTGCAATTGTAGTACGTGTTTTGTAATAATAATTATAAAAATAATAAAGATAATTACTTTTAATTAAATCATCATCATTATTTTCTTTACTGAATCATTATTAATTATTATATTCTATCATTATTATTGTTCTCTTTGTAGGGTCTAAGCGCAAGATGTCAGGGTCAGGATCAGGATCGGGAGAATTGTCAGGGATGGGGAATGACACTGAACTGGATGAGCCATACTGGGGAGAAGACGAGTCCACCTATGAGCCCGATAAAACCGCAAAGATGATCATGATTGGCCTCTACGTCATTATCTTCTTCTTCTCCTTGGTTGGCAACTCCCTCATCATTCATCTTGTCCGCACCCGTAAGAGTATTCGCAAGAATCAGTTCTACTGGCTCATTGTCAACACAGCTGTGGCTGATCTCGTTGATGTGATCGCAGCTTCCGCCCTTTCCATTTGGCTCTTCGGATTTGCAGATCAATCGGATCTAGGAGTATTTGGAACAGTGTTATGCAAAGGCTTACCATATTTGTTGGTTGTCTCCATTTGCGCTGCCATCTGGACGCTCACAGTCATTGCCGTTGACCGATACCTGGTTATTGTATGTCTCCGAAGACGCGCCCTGTCATCCCGGTCAGTGTTGCGTTCCATTATTACAGTTTGGCTGTGTGCTGCATTAGTATCCGGTGTGTACCTGTACAAATACAAGACAGAAAAGAGTGAAGATGGAACTATACAATACTGTTATGAACAGTGGCATGAAAATGAGGAGATGAACAACACTTTTTTCAAAGCAGAAGTGATTTTGAAAGTTGTCCTTACCTATGCAGTTCCACTCGTCGCCATGGCAATCTTGTATTTCCTGATTGCCAGGTTCCTGTGGAAGCGCAAGCCGCCAGTCAGTGTCAATCAACAAGCTTACAATAATCAGATCAGGAAACGTCAGACCGTCATCAAGATGTTGATTACAGTTGTCAGCGTTTTTGCAGTCTGTTGGTTTCCTGTGCACGTCAGTCACATAATGCCTGAGTTTTACCGAGAAGAATACTTCCATATTCCAGTGGTTCTCAGATGGCTGTTCTTCTGGCTTGCGCATGCCAATGCTGCAATTCATCCCTGGCTGTTCATTGCCTTCAGTGAGCATCTCAGAGAAGGAACGAAGGAGATATATCGAAATATGTGGAAACGAAACAAACTTAGGCTGCGTAGTCGTAGTGGGTCTACTCCAAGTTTGGCTACTACCGAAGATCCTCTGTCCAGGTCTCCCACGCCAAAGAGCAATGGATACACGGCGGAACAAATTGCTTGAAAACGAAGCGTGTTTGACGCGATATTGTAGATGTAAAGGGTCATTGAAGGCGAGTCTATTCAATGTAGATTCGTCATTGGTACAAGCATTGCTACTAGTCAGTGGCTTAGGACTCATAAAGAGTGACTGCTTTAGCATACCGCCATGCCAAAAGATTGTTGACTGCAAGTCCCTAGTTATAAGTTACTTGCTTAGCTACATCACGATTTAGGGCGTAGAATAGATTCTGTTGAGACTTCAAAGATGTATTTCTCTACCTGTAGACAAAGGTCAAATAAACCAAGCCGCGGCAATATGTTATCCTCACATATTAGCATCAAGTCTGAAGAATATATGCCAATATATGCCAATTCACAATTTTTAAAAATAATGTGAAATTTGTGAAGCCGATTGATCGCGCTAGACGCAGAACGAGAATCTTGTTCACAAATCTCATCAAACGTGACAGCGTGATCACACTAGAAGTCAACAAAGAGTCATAAAACGTGATACATGGACTACGGTTCATTTTAACTACACTGATATTTTCTGCTTTATTGCATTTGTAATTATCTCTAGCCAGACGTAAGATTCTGCTTTTGTAATAAACTGCCTTGTAACTGTAGCAAATTTACTTGAGAACAGAGTATTTTGGGGACGCCTTTAATTCATTTGATATATAGGGGATAAAGACATTCGCACAAGTTGTTTGTAGGAGTACCCTTCTGCCTTCGCAATTATGACATTAAAATGCAGTTATACTAAGGAATTTTGTTATATTCATTAAACTTAAGATCGTTTCATTGAATTCTTAGAAAAGCCTCTTGATTTAACCCTTCATAGGTTGCGTTCTTTTAGCCAAACTTTTTTCGGATTTAAACAACCCAGATTGTTTGAATTTTCGTGCTTGCCGGAACTAAAATCTGAAATAAGATATAAAATCCATACAGTACGTAGCTGCCTAATGCTCTGATCTTCTTCTCAATTCAAACACACCGTTTTTTATTTCTTTCCGCTAAATTAAGCGTCTTGTGGACAAATGGAAGCTCTTCCACTATTGGTGGTTTATACTGGGACTCGTCAACTTGAAATTGATCTGGAATTTGATTCAAACCTATTCAGAAGACAATTACGAATTCTCAAGAGCTGAGAAGCGCACCTTAGAGGCACACACATTGGAAATCTCACGGTGCATTTTAGCTTATTTTAGTACGGATTTAGAGTTACAGTGGAACTCGAGTTTAATATACTACAATCCTTAAGCGGCATAGAACAACGACGGAATATCTATAACTTTTGCCTGAACTAACCTTGACCCGCCATGTTTATTGATGAACGAGCATGCACGTTGTTGAGCTCGAAAAGCAGTTTTGTTAAATATCTCAATCTGATTTCAGATTTTTGTTCCACCGATCTGAACGATCCAAGTGGGAAGGCGGATAGCTCAGATAATAATCTAAGATTGGTTTAGTCCTTTATGGAACGAAAAAACAAATTTCGAATCGTAAAATCCCGATTTAGATTGGTCAAAAAGGAACGCAACCTTAATTTGTTCATGTTAAATCAGTCTGTCCTCACTACAACATGGTCTATGGCTGCGTGAAAATGGACGCAACAACCCCCAACATTGTTTGCGCCAACAATGTTGGGAGTTGTTGCGTGCGTGTTGGCAGTGGTGTGCAAACGGATGCAACAACGCCCAATAATGTTGGGACATACAGTGCATCGTGGGAAGGATACAACCCATAAGTCTTTGTAAACCATGCATAATGCTCGTGCGCGGCCCGAACAATCTTGGAAGAGTTGTGCAAACGGATCCAACATTGTTGCGCTACCCTTCGGCGATCACAGAACAAAAGAAATGGTAGCTTTCAACCGAAACTCGGCTCTTACATTTGTCCAAGATCTATACAAGAACCTCCGCGACAATGAGCAAACAGATGTTATAGTTATGGACTTTGCGAAGGCCTTTGATAAGGTAGGTACCCCGTAAGAAGTCATGATTACCCTCACCCGTGATTACATCCTACACAACCAGATCCTTAGGGAAAAAGATGCAGTTAAATATCTTGGCGTCACTGTACACCATAAGCTGTCTTGGAACGAAGATATATGCTCTCTAGCTAAGAAAGATAATTCATCCTTTTGTTTCTTCAGACGAAACCTACAAATTCACCAGAAACACATCAAAACTAATGCATACAAGACTCTTGTTCGACCACAAATCGAGTATGCGTCTACTATATGGGATCCTTTCACCCAAGAGAACCAAAATAAAATTGAAATGGTACAGAGAAGAGCTGCCCGCTTTGCTTACAACAACTACAGACGCGAAGTAAGTGTCACTACCATGCTTGATGAGCTTGGCTAGCGCAGTCTCAAGAAGCGAAGAGCCGACCAAAGATTAATTATGTTATACAAAATTGTAAATAACCTAGTTGAAGTTGATCTTTCTAAAGAACTTATACCACTTACGAGACACTCTAGAAATAGTCACGCCAAATCCTTTAGAATTCCCTACGAAAAGAAACCCTATCTTCAATACAGCTTTTTTACCTAGAACTATAAAGCAGTGGAACAGTTTGCCCGCCACACTAGCCACAACCCCAAGTCTTAATATTTTTAAGAGTGGGGTCTGTGAGCTGAAACATTAAGAACCCTTCCGAACCTGACCGAATCCGAGCATATAAACCTTGCAGAGAGGGAATGCTTGTAATATGGTAAATGTAAATGTTGAGAGTTGTTGCCCTAGAGTCCACGTATTATGGCAGAGATAATGTACATGGAATTAACCCAGCCTAAAATTTGAATGTCGACCGGAGAAAAGCAAACATGAGGCGAGCTAACTTAACTTTTGCGATTCATCCAACTCAATTTCATCTTGTTATTGTTTCCTAATGAGTTGCGTCCGTTTGCACGGGGCTTATGTCACATTCTGCACAGTGGTAGCTTTCGGTTGACAGAAAGTTCTACCTGATAATAAGATCCCTTTGGTGCCATCGATGGAGTCAGAGGTGTTTCACCGGACACCCTTTGCTGGCGTTTGACGAGATGTTCTTTAGGTGCCCGTTATTTTGGAGAAGTAATCATGGTACTGGGTCTCTTCCCTGGTGTGACTCTCCTTTACCTTGTCCCAGTACTGTAATGATTCTCGCTATAGCCAATCACTTCCGCTGTTTATTTTTCCGGTGCTATTGCTATCGTGATGCTTTTCGAGTACATGTTTTTCATTCGGCTATATTGTCGCTCTCAATAAAGTAGTGTTAACCTCAGTAGTGATCAACCTCAAGGCTACAGCTTGCTTAATACTACACAGAAGTATTACAAGTACCAAAAGCATTATGCTCCTAGCTTTTCATGGAAATCAGGAGTCTCCCGATGACCGCTTGCACTATCCGTATCAACCCTAGCGTCTTCTTACGTTATTTTTATACTTAGAGGTACAGCTGGAGTGTCCTTTTCAGGGAGCAAGCCTGGATATGACGCCGCGAAAATCGGTTGTTCTTCATTTCGCAGGATTCTGTTCTGACCTCTGCGGAGGAGTCCAAAGGAAATGGCTCGTTTGGCTGTAAGAGCTTGTGGAAGAGTGTCGTGCTGGTAAATCAACCACCTTAGGGGTGTCTCTCCTGATTTTCCGTAAGAATTTGCTCCTGTCAAGACCTAGCTTCCAGCGTGTTTGACTCCTGGCTTGGAGTCTAGTTTGTAAGGACCAGGAACTGTTCATATACAGTTTTTTCATTTAGTTGACTGCGGGTAATCCCTTTTTAGTTCGACGAGTCAGAGCTTATTAGCAAGAATGAAGAGAGAACAAACTGAGGGTTAACTGGGTCCTCATTCATTAGCTTGCAACATTGTTCACCAGAGCAACAAACTTGAAGCATTCCTAGCAGTTTACATCAGGGAGCCAGACCACCTCAGGTTACTTGAAGCTCCGCCTGACACCTATGTTTTGGAGGAGTTACAGGCAATAGTGCTAGGCAACGGATACGGATTACTGACACATCACCTAACCTCAATCAAACACGATCGAGGAAAGATTACCCACGAGTTGCAGAGATTGGCTACTCTTTCAAGTAACGGTATCCATTACTTTCTTTATGGAATGATTGGGGAGAGGCGCTCAGTGGAGTTTCCTTTGTCCAGTATTTTTTAAGCAAAGCATGACCAATACATCTGACAATGTAACGTCTTACAATTAAAGCTCTTCAATTCGCTAGTAAGCTAGGTCAACGCACAGCAAATTTGGTCAAGGAATCATTTTAACCAATTTCGGCGAGTATAGAGCAGCGTTAGGTGCAACTTTTCCCGCTGTGAATAAATAAAGCCTGAAAAACTCGGCCTTTTACGGCTCCTTGAATTCTGTGGTAGCAATAACTAGTACAGCGCTCTGATAAGCTATTTGGTGAGCTATTAACCGGATAGGAAGGTGGTCATTTAGCAATGATAATATAAATAATATATGACAAGAAATTCCAGGATTACCCAACGACGTATTCATCCTAGATACAATGAAAAAACTTTTTAGGCTATCCAGAGTACTTTTAGATCTCTAGAAATGAATTTTAAGCGGCGCTATAAAATTTGTATCTGTTCGGGGAACTTGAGTCATTTTACGAATTTTAAAGCCTCAGTATTATTTTCCCGAAAACTTTAGATTCAATTTTAAGTTTTACGAAAGAGATCACTGAGACTTTTGCTGATTCCTCTCTCCATCTCCTTTTCGAATCCGAAAATTTTAGGTTTCCTTTTTCCTAACCTTGGGACTGAAATGCGAAAAATTGAACGTTAGGGGAATTTATTTAGATATGCTTTAAAAATTGTACGTGAATGGAAGGATCATCTAGAATTTTTTTGCCTACGTCAAGCTATAGAAAATTCTAGAGAATGTTTGCTTCTCCGAACATTTATACGGCTCTTCTAAATAAGGTATTTTCAAGGGCTCAAATTGGCCATTCGATATGGTGGCCAAGTATTTGTTAAGTGCGTCGGTTGGGGGTCGACCAGCACTAACTACACTACACAATACCCTGAAACTACCACCTAAGCCCATTACAGTCGGATCATCCATCTTGATCTAGTATAAATCAGGCAATTAAGCACAATCTAAAGACAGAGTAATGATTATAAGATAAAAATAAAAGAAAGGTGGAAAGGTGCCGGACAATTTTAAGCGCAATGTTCTCTTGATTATCTTCAGCAATCCCTGACACAAGTTGAACTTATGATCACTGACCCAAACACCCCGTGGACGCTTTATTCATTGCGCCGCGGAGATAACCAGACAGAGTTGAAAGATACCAAAGAAGAAAAATCCATGTTGAAAAAGTGAAAATGACTCTTCAAGACCCGGCGATACTTACAGTTGACACATTATCCGCACATTTGGTCTCCTGGTTTGTGTATTAACTGGAAAACGGATGATTTGCCACATTATTCTTTGTGTTTTCAACTTCTGAGCTGCCAAGAACTATCCGTTTTTAGCCTTAATACCCAAACATCCTTCTGCGTCACCACAAAAACGTTTCTTGTTCATCCGACAAGTACCCTCTTTTTGCGCAGACATGATTTTGGCAGAAAGGATTACTTGTATTGGACGAGCCAAAAGAATTGTGAGGCCCATGTAACAAGCCAGACGGGAAATGGAAATATATTTAAAAGCGTATTTAGTTATATTGCTTCGTGCTATATATAGATATCTGCTTCTATTTTCGTTATGGCATGTTTGGTTTGAGGGTAAACATACCACGCGTCTCCTCAAAACGCAGTTATCGCTATATTGCTCTTAATTGACAAAGTCTGGTTTTGCGAAACAGAATGATTCTATCACGAAAATAGTCTGCCCTAGAGTCCACGTATTATGACGGAGATAATGTACATGGAATTAACCATTTTCTATATTTACCCCAGCCTAAAATTTGCGACGTTCTATTGAATGTCAACCGAAGAAACGCAAACATGAGGCGAGCTAACTTAACTTTTGCGATTCATCCACCACAATTTCATCTTTTTATTGTTTCCTATTGAGTTGCTTTTTTCGTGTTTAAAGCCGTGTTTTTTTCATCGATTTTTGGCAAGATCTGAAGTATTTTATGAACCTAGAATTCTCCTGACAGGAAGATATTGATCAGGGCCGAATTGTTCCAGTTGCTCGAAGACGATTGGCGCAAATCCAGGGCAAGTCACCACAACAGCTCAGCCCCGTTTGTAGTTAACCAGGAGTTAACTAACTCAGAAGATTAAGTTAACCCAGCTTTGAATATAATAGCCAAGCAATTAAACGCGGCTAGAATATCTGCAAAATTAAACCTTGAAAAGCAGCATATATTTTTCATCGGTGAGGAAAAATCAGTTAGGCCCAGAGAATTAAGGTCCAAGACAATAAACATCAGCCAATCAATGGCCGAAGCCGAAATGGCTGCCCGCCAATTTTCACTACCTTTTTCAAGGTTTCTTATTTAGCAGCGTGCAACTAGGCAGCATATTCTAATCAGCAACGCTTAATGCTATTTTCCATGCTGGAAACCTAATGAGAGGCCTTTTGCGGTTGTGTTTTGTATTCTTTCTTTAGCGCTTAAAGCGATAGCATAAACAATGAAAGTTATCAGGGCTCGCTCAAGTTCTTTAAGTTCTCAATATTGTGATCGTGACCGAAGCAAGCACTTACTGACAGCTATCACGAACCAAATGAACCATTTATTCAAAAGCAGGAAGTAGGAGAGGAAAAGAGTGCAGCTTAATAATTAAAACTTCCAATATTTCGATCTAGTCAGGAAGAAGTAGTCAAGTAAATGCTTGATTCGCAGAAGTTGCAAACGGCAGACTTATCAGGGTAACCCAACGTCAATTTTTGGAAAATATCTGTTTGGAGGACGATTTGAGATCTCGAATTTTCGAAACATTTGTCTTAAAATTTCTTGCTTGCCTGCTCCCCCTAGGATTTTCGAACATCTACATTTTTAACGGATTTTTACCTCAAAAAGCTGATGCGTCTCAAAAGTCTCTCGGCTGTTAATAATTAAAACTTCCAATATTTCGATCTAGTCAGGAAGAAGTAGTCAGTAGTAAATGCTTGATACGCAGAAGTTGCAAACGGCAGACTTATCAGGGGCAACCAACGTCAATTTTTGGAAAATATCTGTTCGGAAGACGATTTGAGATCTTGAATTTTCGAAACATTTGTCGTAAAATTTCTTGCTTGCCTGCTCCCCCTAGGATTTTCGAACATCTACATTTTTAACGGATTTGTACCTTAAAAAGGTCACCTAGAATTTTCGGGAGCCTTTTTTCTGGCTGAAATTTTCGAAAAGGTTACTTTTGATCCCTATAATTTTCGGATCACTAGACTTTCGGCCAGGAAATCCGAACAGATGAAAAATTTTTAGGAGATAAAAATATGCCTATATCTACCGTTCAAATACTAAAATACGTTCAAAAATGCTATGTTTAATTGGTTTTGAACTGTATTCTCGTTGGGTGTCCCTGACTTATGCCCTTTGCACATGCTTTGCGCGTGTTTTGCGCAGAAGGGTTTCGTCGTGCAAACCAGCCCTAAATGGCTAGTTGAAATTAAAAGTTGTAATCATAGCTCTTTTTTCTTACTTTTAGTTCTTTTAGTCGAAATGTAGCATTTTTCATTTGTTGTGCAGGTCGTAATTCATCAGTATTGCTTAACTAGCCTTCGTATCATAACGTCTGGATGGTACAAGCTTCCGTTAATCATTTAAGTCAAAAGAGTGACCAAAGTCAATTTTCTCCCAACAATATAAATACATACAGTAGAACCTCAGTGACTCGAACTCTCAAGGGAAACGAAAAACAGTACGAGTTAGAGAGGAATTCGAGTTATCGAAAATGTCGTGAGAATTGATAAAGTGATCACGTGATGAGACAAGCTTTGATCTACAAACAAATTCTCTTAACCAATTCTTTAAAGAAATGTATGTGGATCAGTCTGGAGAATTAGTTTTTGGATACTGGGGCTTGAAGGGTTAAACGAGATGGAAAAGACGTGCGGAAAGCTAAAAGTTATTTTGTTTATCTGCATCAATAGTTGCCACTACTTACCCCTCCCTTGCTAAGAAATTTACCGTCACCTCTCTTTCCCTACCTTGTCTCTCCCCGTACACACTTCTCTTTTAAATGGAAGTTTGAATTCTTTGAAGCTATTTCATTTTATAGTTAAAAATAAATTATATAAATTATATTTTAATGAAAAAAGTATTAAAATAGTTGCAAGGGAAGCGGGAAGTTAAATGACGTAACAACTTGTGGCTATTTTTGTCGAACACTCATAGTTAATTGTGCCCTCATAAACAACGTTTTCTCATTATTCAAATCATTGCCGTAAACCAAGAAGGAGTGTGAAGTTCAGCATCCCAAACAAGAGTTAAAGTGTCTTCTTATTTCGACTATTTCGAGGTGAGAGAGGTGATGTCAGTACCTTTGAAAATTATTTCATCAATTTAACCTCGTTGCCAAATTGAAGACGTTTGATTATTGCAAGATACTTAGCCGGCGGCTCACTGGCTTTGAGCCCGGAAGAAAACCTGCAAAAAGCGCGGTAACTGCTGTGATCGCTTCAGATTTTATTTTTCTAGTACATGAGCTTTTATCAGGGGTTAAACCCAATTCTTTTGATGGATGTCCTTTCTTAAACTCCCCTTTGACGCAAATATTTGAATTGATCAGAATTATGAAAACCTAGAAAATCATTAAAAGCTTTTATGCAAATAAAAATTTCCGACAGCATTATTATTGGGCACTCGGCCGTCATAGTCAACAAGCTATTCGAATTTCTCTTAACCTCCTATTGAAGCTTTCGACTCGCTGCGAACTAATCTCCCCTAATTTTGTAGTTTATGTTGTCAAAAACTGCACGAAATCTTTTGATAGAAACCGACACGTAACTGGCGGATAAATTTTCATAGGCACCCAGCGAGAATAGAGTTCAAAACCACTTAAACATAGCATTGTTAAAAGTATTTTAGTATTTAAACGATAAATATAGGCTTATTTTTATCCCCTAAAAATTTTTGATCTGTTCGGATTTCTCAGCTGAAAGTCTAGTATTCCGAAAATTATAGGGATCGAAACATACCTTTTCGAAAATTTCAGCCAGAAAAAAGGCTCCTGAATTGAAAATTCTAGGTGACCTTTTTAGGATAAAAATCCGTTACAAATGAGCAGTTGTACCATTTTTTAGATGTTCGAAAATCCTAGGTGAGACAGGCAAGCAAGAAATTTTACAGCAAATGTTCCGAAAATTCTAGATCTCAAATCGTCTTCCGAACAAATATTTTCCGAAAATTGACGTTGGGTACCCCTGAACTTTTCTCGAGTAATGTACCTTTATATTTGTTCTCCTCATCTGTATCCGAAAACTCAGTGAAACTTAGAAGCAAAGGGGACCTATTTTACATCATGTAATTAAATCCTGGGACTATAAGCGCGAACACTGACCGCGAACGTTTCCTAGTTCACCTTGAGTGACTCTTCTTCTGAATTACAAAGTGAAGTTTTTCGCCATGCATGCAGAAAGCGTTTAAAGAGGCTGCCATTTGGTTTGCAGCACAAAACTAACGGTTGTTGTCCGGTACCTTCGGAATTCAACGGTACGCTTAGCCTGTTGTCTGATTACACTGTTATTGCCGTATTTCTGTGTGTTACTATTGGGATACTTAAGCAACCCCCATAACGGCAGCAAAGAGAACGTCAAAAAATATTTTTGTTCCAAATCCACTGCCCAACGTCGACGTACTTATAAGGAGTTTTATGGAGGACGTAAACACACAGAACCCTTCTCTGTTTAATACATGTATAAAGCTGGAGATGGTCCTTAAAAATTCAACCATTTCGCCTTAAATTTGACGATCAAATTGAATGAGGTTTAATAAACGCAATGACGTTTTCAAGAACTAAAATTAAATTTTAAAGTAAATTTTCACTGCCGTCGTTGTTGTGTTTCCTAATGTATTAAGAAAAAATAAGGAAATCATCAACCATTATTGAGGGGGGCGTTGGGATTTTTCGTTTTGGCCATTTTTTAGGTCGGTTTGTCGGTTTTTGCACTGAAAACTTCGGTTTTTAGGTTTTGTTATCCGTTGCGGTTTCCGGTTTTTCGGGTTTCTTAACATCCGGTTTTTTGGTCAAAAATAAAGCAGGTTAGATTCCACTGTGGGTCTCTGTGCAGTCAGATGTTAGGCTATTTTATATGTGTCTATTTTACAGGCAATTCAGGTCAAATTGCAATGTGGGATTCTAGATTGTTGATTGAAGTTTACAGCTATAGAAGAGCTTTTAGCGAACGCGAAATTTCCCTCAGACTTCTCTCGTTGTTCTCTATTGCTATTCAATCGAGGATCTTTGTGAATTATCCTAGACTATCCTAGGACACAGCATACTGTGATGATATTAAAATCTTGATGTGATATTGTTTAGACGCCAAAATTGGAGAACAGCTCCCCAAGTCTACCAACAGATGGCCGACAGATTTGGGGGGAACTGTTCTTCAAATTTCCCGTTTGGTGCCTGTGTTTCACCCGTCATTAACGTTTGACATCTAGAGTAGGGTTTTGAAAATTCAGCTGTATAAATCTTCGGTTATGATGGTTTTGTATTCCGTTTTCGGTTGTGATCGAAATCTATCGCCGTTTTTTCGGTTTTGGGTAACTTTTAGAGCGGTTTTTCGGTTTTTTATAGACCCCAACGCCCCCCTCACCATTGTTCTCGTAAACATAAGTCATTAGTTATTGGGTATTGAAGCCAAGTAGGATGCACGTAACTTCGTCTGTTTACATTGATTTATTATTGTAAAGCACACTGATAATAACGGTCAGTATAACTTCAAAGTCTTCAAAGACGTGAGCAAACCATGTCAAATTTGTTGTGGAGATGTTGTGGTGCACACATTTTTGTAAAAAATATTTGTCCTTCATTAAACAACGCATTGCGTTGATGAAAGTTTCAGCGTAAATTGATTGTTTCCCATTATGTGACAAGGCGGCATTGCTGGAGGACAAAACCTTTTTTTTCGCAAAATCTGCATGAAAAAGCGTGTAAGTATCCTGTGAAGGAAACCAGTTTTTCTCGTCCACCAGCAGTGACCGAGTGACATCAGCTGAAAACTAGCATTATTAAAAAGTAGCACGCGACTATTTTAGCAATTTGACTGACATGTTTTGGCAGAAATTTGTGCCTTCTTCACTGTAAATTTGGAATGAATTACAATAGGTGGAATACAGTTGTCTAGGAAACCGATTATAATTGCCCTCACGAAGATATTCCCCAGAGTCAAAATGGAGGCTTTCTCGTAGTCCGCACGTATATAGAGAAGAATGAAAAGTAGTAGCTACAGTTGCGGGGTAAAGTTGGCATATCAGATCAAATCTCGAGTTGACCTCTTTAACTTAATTGTATGTTTTGTTTTGCCAATGCAGGTCATGTGATAATAGCGGAGCTCTTGCGCGCGTGAAACGGAGCACCATGGCTAAAAAAATATTGTAATTTATGCTTCTGAGAAATTACATCCACCCGTTCATGTTAGCAGATGCCAAATGCCACGCTCTAATACTATCTGTGTAAAACTTGGTATTGGACATCCATGTTGTGATCAATTGACAGCTGTTAAAAAGGGGTATCTGCTGACCAGTGTCACATGACTGCATCGTGGGCTCAGGTATACAACTCATGGAAGTGAGGAAATTTTTTAAAGTTATCCGCTGACCAGTTGTTCGTTTTTAATTGATCGCCGGGGCAGGTCGATTTTTTTGAAGGTAGAATTCAGTTTGCTCTCTACTTACGGCCAAAGTATAATTAATTGAAGACGACATTTCCTAAAGCATCCTTCGAGAGCTTCGCTTTCGGCCTTGGCTAAATCTATGTATTACAAATTTAAAGTAAGGGGCACACATACACCAAGCCATGTCACGGCCTGGTCCAGTACCTCACGCATGCGCACAGCCATATAACCCGGGCAGTGGCAGCCATTGACAGCTGTTTTACCCTTCCTGGGATTCATCAGCATGGCATAGCCGTCGGGTCAATAAACGGGGGAGAATATGCCATGCTGATGAGCCCCAATACAGGCGAAACAGCTGTCCATGGCTGCCACTACTCGGGTGATATGGCTGTGCGCATGCGTGAGGTACTGGCCAGGCCATGGGTTGGTGTATGTGTGCCCCTTGCGTTAAGTTTGTCATGTGATAATACCCTAAAAAAACTCTTTCTTTCAGTTTTTGTTTTATTCACATGCATATTTACGAATGATTAGTCGAGCTTGCTTTAGCAGAGCGAGAGTCTAAAAATGCAAGCTTTTTTTTTTGTGTGTGTCCGTCGTAATGGGGGACCATGCTCCCAGGCGTTCCTAGAAGAGACCCTGGAAGCTGGGGGTAAGAATCGAGACGACTTTCATTGTATGCAAATGAGTCTGGTGATGAGAATGCTGTTTAATTTTGGCGATGACTGAAATAACGCTTAATGTTTGTCACGTTTTGGTTCTTTGGCAAAGTTTTCTTCTGTGCAAGAAATCACGCTTTATTTTTTTTTCGATAGAACAGGTTACCTTTCATGCTTATATGACGTAGCGAGGCGATAAAACCGCAAGTGCAAAACATCTCTAGAGAGCTATTTCTAAATTTGATCTTATGGTAATTTGGTTATGACCTTCACGTGCGAAAAATTAAAAACAGAGCTGAACGTGATAATAAGGACAGTTTTGTAAACACGTCTATGGGGTCATGGTAGCGCAGAATCCGGGGATGAGAATCGGCACGATGCTCTCATCATCTGCGAGTTTCGAAAACAACGTACAATTTTCATAATGCCGTTTTGAGAAGAAAAATGTGAAAGTATAAAGCATTATACGTAATGTCGCTTACACACCCACACACCATTCGTGGTAGACCCACAATAAAAGTTGTCGAACGCTATGGGTCGCTATGGGTTGTTCCACGAATTCTGTCGTTTGAAAGCGTTAATAACTTTAAAAGAAGTGATTACATGAGAAAAATACTCGACCGTCGTTAAAGTAAGATGAGGAAATATTATAGCGGGAAATCCTGTTTTGTGGTGAATTGAGGCGTTACGTTTCTCAGAATATTGTCGCAATTGCTGAAACTACGGTTAAAAAGATTTACTTTGTTGTATGCATTTAATTGCTAGATTTTCGCAATTGTTAAGATGTGAAGTCGCATTGCTTAATAAATACTTGAGATATCAACTACTACTAGAAGCAACTTCAACTACCGCGTCTTACGTTACCTACGTGTCACAGATGTGTTTATACGGGTGCCTTTGTACTTAACTGTCACGTACTCTACTTGCAGCACTTTATGTCCATAGAATGGAAATCCCATGTCGAGCTTTTCCAGAATGGCTCGTTCCACGAATTCTATCACTTGAAAGCGTTGATTAATTTGGAACAAGTGATTACTTCAGTGCTCGAAAAAAAGAACAATCTTAATGAGCAAAACGTCGATGGTGAGGCTAACTGGTAGGGTGTAGTAAACTTTCATTGCATGCAAATGAGTCTTGAGATGAGCATACGGTTTATTTTCAGGGACAAGAGTCATAATTTTTTTTATGGCTCTTGTCGGGGATGATTGAAATATCACAAATCGTCGAACACGGTATGAAAAGTAAATATCCTGAAGAATACTCGACCGTCGATAAAGTAGGAATTGAAAACTTTTAGCAAGGAGATCATGTTTCTTGTATAGTTAATCGCCTCCTATACCACCTAGACCGCGAGCAGCCTTATTTTTCTTTTGAGTCACAGTAGGTCGAGAACTTAATTTTACTGTTACTGTCATTTTTCGCTCGCCACGCGTGGCTCTGAGGAAAGAACGACGACGGCTCGCGTTCTAATCGCCTCCTCATTTCTTATCTTATCTCCAAGCAAGCGAGAATCAAAACTACTAGGAGCGTTCTTGTTTATGAAAAGACAAAGGGGCAAATTCCCTTGAGACCTTACTTGGGAAAGCCAAACATACAAGCTAAAGAGGTCTTTTGCCTGAACATGGCCTCACGGAATCGATGGGTAATGCTGGCTTGTAGCATTATTAAATACAGGAATGCAATAAAAACAATGTCACTATTTGAAGGGAGATCGGTTATTCAAACATTCAACAAAGGTAAAACCATTAAACTTATTCTCTTTTGTTACGAAACCATGAGTTGTCGTCTTCAGGTCTTCGCATCCAAAACAACGATTTTTCTTACTTCGGCTTATCACCCCTTGAAAGAGAATACAATCTTGGATTCTGGATTCCTCGCCAGGGATTCCGGATTCTAAGTACTAGATTCCAATTTGGAACTTGAATTCCCGATTTCAATCCTTTGTGGGATTCCGGACTCCTTGAACTGTATTCCGGATTCCACAAGCAAAAACTCCAGGATTCTGGAATTCCTTTACATGGTGCTAGACATACCGTATAAATCCAATAAAACACTTTTCTTAATTTTGCCAAGGGAACTTGATTCCAAACATATGTCCTCCAATAAGTAGCCCTCAAATTATTTAACAAAAGGTAGAATAATGAATAGGAATACGTTAAGCTTTACTTCATTGGCCCTCATTACAGAAGGTTTTAATTTATTAACTTATTAACTGCAAATCTGCATGGCATGTCACTGTACGGTTAACAAAGGCGGATTTAAGGAGGGTGGGCTGGATGGTTCAGATGCTATCAGTGATGAGTTTAGTGTTTCCTGGGCGCTGATTACACCATTAATAAGATACTCGACGGGTAAACATGTTAAACAAGAACGCTCTCACTGCGTCCTTCAGTCTAGATTGCTTGGAGATTAGATTGGAAATAAGGAGGCGATTAATTGTACAAGAAACAGGAATTACTCGCTAAGGATTTTTTACTTCCTATTTATCGTCGTCGATAAATTTATTTGTTTCTGAATTAATTTAGTACGCATGTTAGCGACGACCAGAAATTCGTCTGCGGTCGCAGACTATGCGCGTGTATAAATACACGAAAATTCAAGGGCCTCGATTCCAGAGAAATTAAATCATTGCCAGAGATCAAAAGAGTGATTTACATGGCACGTCGTTTCAATGATCGCCGAAAATAAACTTCATGCTCATCACAAGATCCATTTGCATGAAACACCCGACCATCGCAGTTTTGCTAATTAAGATTCTTGTTTTTTTTCGACCACTCAGCAGTGTTCACCTGCTCCAAAGTAACCAACGCTTTGAAGCAATAGAATTCGTGGACCGACACGTTTCGGAAAAGCTCTAAATTTAATCTTTCCTAAACTTTCTTTGCAAAACATGTGTGGCCTTGATCACGCAACGGTTCTTATTCCCAGTTTCCACGGTCTCCTCTAGGAACGCCTAGCACAATGACTCCCCTTTTGTGTCCTAAATACGAAGTAAAACGCGTTGCAGATTATAGTTCTGCTGCCTACGCAAGCGAGGCTAATTAAAAAAAATGTAGAAAAGATGATATCAACGGAAACTTCCCTGTTTAAACACAAAGATGTGAACTTAATTTTCCGTATCTTTTTAACATTTTGGCAAAGAAAAATGTGGAAGGACAGTCAAGTTTCATTTTTATATGCGGCAAAATGTAAGTTGACATTTTCTTTCTATTTTTGTTTTTTATGGTAGTTGAGAAAGCACGAGATGAGCGAACCAAGTAGTTCCACGGAGCCAACAATTGCAGAGGAAGACGAGCAGCAGTACGATGAACAAGACGTCGATACTTCCATAAAGATAGCAATGATTTGTATTTACGTCATCATCCTCATGCTCTCATTGGTTGGTAACTCTCTTATCATCCATCTTGTGCGCACGCGCAAGAATATTCGAAAAAACCAGTTTTACTGGCTTATCTTCAACACAGCTCTTGCTGACCTCATAGATGTCTTAACGGCTTGTGCCTTTTCGATGCCATACTTTATGTTTGGAGACCGATGGGGGCTAGGAGGATTTGGAACTGCTATGTGCAAGATAATTCCATTTTTGTTGGTTGTGTCCATTTGTGCTGCCATCTGGACGCTTACAGTCATTGCTGTCGACCGATACCTGGTGATAGTATGTCTCCGAAGAAGAGCCCTGTCATCCCGATCAGTGCTGCGTTCCCTTATCATTGTTTGGCTGTGTGCTATAGTGGTTGGTAGTGGACAGCTCTACAAATACAGAACCTTAGAAGATGATGATGGAATACAATACTGTGTTGACGAGTGGGACGAGGATTCGGTGGAGACTTCTATGCTTCTCTACAAAACGGAAATGGTCGTGAGAGTCATCATCACGTATGCAGTTCCACTTGTCGTCATGGCAATCTTGTATTTCCTGATCGCCAGATTCCTGTGGAAGCGCAAACCACCGGTGAGTGTTAATCAACAAGCTTACATCAACCAAGTGAGGAAACGTAAGACGGTGATCAAAATGTTGATAACAGTTGTCACAGTGTTTGCACTTTGTTGGCTTCCTGTTCATGTCGGTCATGTGATGTCTGAGTTTTACCCGGATGCTTACTACAACACTCCAAGTGTGGTCAGGTGGCTGTTCTTTTGGTTTGCTCACGCTAATGCTGCAATTCATCCCTGGTTGTTCATTGCTTTTAGTGAGCACTTAAGAGAGGGGACGAAGGAAATACTTCGAAAAATCTACAATACCGAACAACTACGATTGCGTTCCGGTTCCACGCCAAGCATAATTACCAATGAAGATCCTATGTCCAGGCCTATTACTCCAAAACGAAACTCACGCACTACCACTACAGAAGATACTCTTTAAGCCATTGTTGTATAAACTTTATAAAGCATCCATGCAGATCTTGGAGGACCTCCACTCCAAGTAGGTTCCCTTTTAACAGGAACTGTAAGTACTCGTAACCATCAAAAACAGTTCTAGAAAAACGGTTCTGGTTTAGTGCTGCCAATCAATTTGGTTCAAGTTACAATTTTAAGAGACTGATGGACGTTTTGAAATAACAAATGCTGCTCTCCCTGTGCTTTGTCATAAACCCATTTTTGACGGGGCTGTGTCATCAATATCAGTGGAGCCAGATTCGCCAGTGGGACTGGGCACTAAATGGAGCACAAAATAAGAGACGAAACACTTAAAACGCCAATTAAGGAAGATTAGAAATGACGCAGTAAATAATAAAAAAATAGATTTGAAGTGGAAGATTCGAAAACCATTCAGTTCAACAGTTTTTCAAAGTTCATCTTTGTTGATTGTAAATTCAAATAATTATACACTCTCTTTGGACATAATTGTCATCCAAGAAGCTGCAATTTTGTCGTTGTGAAATAATTTCTTCGTTCAAGGTGAGCACTGTAGCAAATAAGCCCGGGTTATTTGCAAAAACGAACTACTAGATTAAGTAAATTGTTTATAAAAGTTAAGTTGTGTAGCGAATAAGCGTGAGTTATTTGCAAAAATGAATTACAAGACTGTCGGAAAGCCGCTTAGTCAGGTAAACTATTCTGAAAAAAAAAAAAAAACAAAAGAAAGGGATCAGTGCTACACATGTACATTATATGCCGAGCTATGAAAACTTTAAGGTGTAATGGATTGAAAATCACTATTAATATGCATTTGAAACCTCCACCTGAGTTTAGTAGGTCGCAAGAGACATATCTTAAAATTTTGATTTGGCTTTCAAGTGCATTATTCAGCATTGATTGTTAGAGAAGCATATCGGCATGTAACAATACCGGGATAGAACAGCAGGAGGACCGGAATTAAGGTCTATCGAGCAATAAACGATGGGAAACATATTTTAAAAGTACAAGTAGAAGCTTTTAAATGAAATTACCCTTATGAGAAGTTCTTGTAATGTATTTGCTAGCTTTTTAGACATTTAACTCCGATCTGAGTGTGCTATCGAGACGGTCAGACTGAATTTTTTTACAGATTAATGCCGCTAAAATGCAAGCTATTGCCATTGGTCTGTCTTCATACCAGTACGAATTCCATCCTAATGATTCTAATGTCCATACGAAGGATACACTTAAAATCCTAGGAGTGGTCCTAGATAGTAAATTAACATTTAAAGCGCACATAAAGGAACAGCTGAATAAGGCCTGCGCAAAGGCTTCGGCTCTGCGGAGAATACGTAAGTTCATTTTAAAGGACGTATTAGTTCGTCTCTACAAGGCTTATGTTCTCCCTCACCTAGAGTACTATAGTCCCCTTTACTGGGAGTAGGCAATGCGGAGACTACCAAAATAGAGACAACTAATTATTTTATATTAAGAACTATATTAGGCTATTCGAAGTCTGTGTCATATGACTTCCTTAAGATGGCTGATATCAAGTCCTTGGAGTAACGTAGGCAATTCCAATCTTTAGTTATGTTATACATATGCTTGTATGACAAGGGGGCACCTTATATCAGTGAATTTTTTAATTTTAAGGATGTACCGTACAACTTACGTGGGCTGAGCACAAGGCTAGATCTACCTCCCTTTAATCTGGAGTTTATGCATCGATCCTTTACATTTTTAGCCAGCAAACTTTGGAATGAGTTACCTCCAAAAGTCAGAGAATCACAAGACATTACGTCATTTAAGCGATCTCTTAAAGCTCACATGGCTTAGGGTGTACTGCTTGTAAATTTTGTAAATAGCTTTAGTTTTAGATTCTGCTTTTAGCCATTTTGTAGATCTATTTATAGCTAGTATTTTTACAGTAGTTATGTATAGGTTGCTAGCATAATTTTTTTTTATTTTTTAATTTGTATACACGTACACGTGTTAACGAGAACTGTAGTGTTCGTGGGTGTTACGTGTTTAAATAAAGGATTTGATTTGATTTGATTTGAATGCATTATAAATTAAGTGACAAATGAAAGATTGAAAAGTTTGAAGGTTTTTCTTACATAACGGTTCTTACTGGAATGTAATAACCTTGTACCTGGAATAACTTTGTGCTATAACAAAAGCTTATTAAATAAACTGGCCATTGAGGGAGCTCTTTGTTTTCCTTTTAACCCAAACTTGCCAACTTCTTTTGCGTCTAACAGGCAATTGGGATACATTGAATCATTCATGTAACAACGTTTTAAACGGGAGGCTCCGCCAGGCCCAGAAAGTATTTACAGTATTTTCATTTGCCTATCATAAGTACAGTCGAACCTGTATATTACGGCCCTGTATGAAGCCGCCACCCTCTATTAAGCGGCCAGTTTTCTAAGCCCCGGTTTTGCGCTCATACAAACGCTGTATTTGTTAACTGTATTAGGCGGCCACCTCTTTTAAGCGGCCGCGGCCACCCTGTAGCAGCCCTATGATCGTGTTTCTTAATTCAGTATTTTTACCTGTATTAAGCAGCCAGCCTTGAACGGAAACTAAGCTATATGCCATTTTATACGGTATTTCATTGTGTTTAAAATGCGATCCATCGTCACTATGAAGAAATAACATGTACAGTGCTACTGTAAGCTGATAATCGGCCGTTTAGTATGCATGGTTAATGCTTTTCAGATGTTACCAGATTTACTGCACAGTATTCACACAATGTTAAGTATATTATACCGTTAAGTTACAAGTTCGCACTGAACTTTGTTTAAAGTTCTGATCGCTTGAAAGAGTGTTGATAATTGTTTTCTTGCATGAAGTGTTTTTTTTTGTGTTGAGCCATTAAAATTGACATTAGGCCACGCCCAGTGAGTATTTTTAGTGATTCTGTATTAAGCGGCCAGTTCCTCAAGTCTCAAGGGTGGCCGCTGTATGCAGGTTCGACTGTATTGAGGTAGGGACCGAATTAATCCCTTTTTTGGGCAGGAATCTCATGAACGAGGGCACTAACGATTCTTGTTATCATCTTTTTTTCTGTGTGTTTTTGATACTATAGAAACATAAGACTCACCTACCCTTGACCGGTTCTAGTTTTCTTTAACCGCTTTGACAGGTTTTTTGTTAATGTTTAGGTGGTTGAATGTCTTGGGTTTTGATTGGTCGACTTAAAACTAAGAAATAATGCAGTTGCATATAGTCATTTTATTTGGCGAAATCGTTACAGAGTGGAAGAAAGCGCCCAATTTGGCACCATTTTACGTCCGCATGAAAGCTGCAAGGCTGAAAGTGAAGGCGAAGCTCTTCGTGCTTTATTTCGCGATTGAGAATATAAAATATTCAGAAAAAAGATTGTCCGAGTATCTTTATTACTCATCGCGCTATTTTCGATGTTGAAAACTCCGTCACCTTGACCATGGCGGGATATTCCACTACATTTTGAATATGTCCCATAATTTGTTAAAAAATACAAGGAAAAGAGTTTGAAAGAATCAACCAGAGAGAAGAGAGGCGCACGTCAGAGACGAAAAGTGACAAGTGAAACCAAGCTTCCATCAAAGTGGAAAATGTTTCTGCAAGTTACTACCAACGAGGAAGAGCTATTTTCTCTTTTGACTGAAAAAGTAAAAGATTTTCAGTTTCCAGAAAATAAGGAGGTGAATATCACTTCAAGAGAAAATGTTTCCTCGAGCAGAGGGGCCTCAGATATGCAAAGATGTGACCACAAGGAAGCCGACTCAAAAATTGCTGTGTATGTCCTGCACGCTCTCAATAAATGACACAATCATGAAGATTCTTATTCGAACAGTGGACACAGACATTGTTGAAATAATGATTAGGCTCTTCAACTACCGTAAAATTCCGAAAATAAGCCCGGGGCTTATATTTTTCAAAAGCCCTTTTTGAGGGGCTTATTTTTGGAGGGGCTTATCTACGGAGGGAAATTTGCGTTTCAAAATCGATTGGGCTAGCCTCATAGTTGGAATGAAGTTTACCGGTTTTTCGTAGTTTTGCTTTGTATTTGAGGGCAATTTCCAAGTACAAGCCCCTGGCGGGGCTTATATTCGGAGGGGCGATTTAACGGAGGGTTTTTTGCGTTACGAGTTTGGGGGGCTTATATTTGGAGGGGCTTATACATGGAGGGGCTTATTTTCGGAATTTTACGGTAATCGTTATCTTTACCGTCCCTCTGCAAATGTACGGATAAGTTTGGGTATGGGAAAGCACTTCCAGCTTGCAAGTGTTAAAGCCATCTGTGCATCTCTTGGTCCTGATACATCTCGAGCAATGCCCCTGCTTCACTGCTTTACTGTTTGTGACACCACCTCCTGCTTCAAGGGCAAGGGAAAGAGGTCCGCTTGGGAAGCTTGGAGGTCGTATCGTGAGGTTACAGATGTGTTCCTTTATCTTGCCTATAAACCATATTACCACTTGGACAAGGAGGAGGATTTCGGAATTTTTGCTCATAATTTTCCTACTTCGGGTACGGTCGGTTACAGTGGTGTAGGAATGTGTGACGCTTGAAAGAAAAGGCCCTAAAAGCGCAGGATCTAAACCGCTTTTAAGACCTCAGAAACTAAATTGCTAGAGTAACAACATTCAACTACGTTTACTGTAAACTACTATGCATTATTAATGTACCTTAAAGCAGGTTTATTCATATTTTAAAAAGAAAACGAATTAAAAACCTGTTTTAACATTTTTTCGCCTTCAGTGCATGTTTATCTCTAATTTCATTTCCTTTAATATTGTCAGAGTTTAAAAACCATGGCGGAATTCTACCTCTTTGCTAAATTTACTGATACAATCCCCGGAATTGAAGCGAATTGATTAAGATTCGGTCTGGGTGCACCATTGAGTGCCTGCGCAACTTGTTACCATTAGGTTTCCCAATACCCTTATTGGTTTTGGACAGGGGACCGAGTCCTTGGACTGTTTAGTTGACAATGTATTTGGTCCAATGTCGTCCTTCTAATCTCGGTCCTTCTTTGCCAAAGGACTCGAGAGTCGGGTAGTAGGCTTGATGTGCCTTGTGGTATCGCTTTCAACTTGGTTTCGGTATTTTATAACTCAGTGTGCTTTGAAATTGAATGGTTGCGTGGCACATTGCTTATGATTTTTGTGGCAAAGCAAGAACCTGTTGCACTGGAGCCCCGAAGGAGATCAATTTGTGAATGAGTCATGATATAGACAAACCAATCTGAGGTTTTTTTCTGCTTCATCGCTTCCCTTTTTTCTAAAGCTTTAGTTAAACATAACATAACGTTTATGTATACTTTGGCATCATGTAATGAATTATGATCATGAGGCTTAAAAGATTAAAATAATTCTTTTTGAATAGGAGGGAAAGCACTCAGTTAGAAAGGCATATTGAGTTTTATTGCTCATCGTCCATAGACGGACGTAGATTTAAGATTTTTTTAACGGCACTTCGAAAACATGAAATTTCCCTGTTGCCTAATAGTATTGTTTGCATTCTCTAGGCTAACAATTATAGAACTCACCGGTCTGAATCTTTGAAATGGTGCTCGACAGGCGTAGTGTCAGTTTATCTGCTGCTGCGCTCAACTTGCTTTTGTTTTCTTTGCGTTGCAAGAATATGCTTCGTTGATCTGGGTACTCAGTCTTGTCATGACAAAAAGTTGGCGGTAAAGCTTTAGCTGGTACCTGAGAAGTAGTCATTCAACATTACCAGACTGGCTTCTCTAGCGATTTCCTCGAGCCTGCTGCAACTGTGTCTTCCAGCAGGCTTTCCCTCGATTACGACCTAAATTATTTTTCAGTCTTAAAAGTCGCTGCTTTCTTGCGTTTGGCATTCATGGTCGTAGGTCAGCCTCAGTCTCCCGTGTTCTGTTCTTCGGTGCGAAGAGCAACACTCTGCAAGAAATGTCTACCTTCTCCAGTCTTTGCAAAATGAATTAAGGTGACTACGCCTGTTAAGGAGGGCTCTTTTTCTGCGGGAAAAAAAATTAAACCATTTTATCCCCAATATATGTTTGACTTTAAGCCAACTCAAGTCAAGTTCATATTCACGGTAGTTCAAACTAATAAAAACATTTAAAATTTTATCATAGGGAAAATGTATACGTGCTTTTGAACTCTTAAGGTATTAGCACAGTTTATTTCCTGATGATGTGGCATATTTCAATCTTATTTGTCAGTTTTACTAAGATGACAAAAAGCTATAGTGCTTTCATTTAATTTGGTTGAAAGGTGCGTTTTTGTAAATTTTGAATATGTGTGTGAAAGAAATCATGACATGCTTTTAGATCTGAATATAATAAAAGAATTATAAATTAATATTCAAAGTGAACAAATAGACGACTTATAAGATAAAAACTCTAATGAATGGTAAGTTTTTTTTCATTTATTGGCTCAAAGAGGCTGTTTCAAATTCTTTAAAATTACGTAGCTTTGGTGTTTTTCTTTTCTGATATTGTCGAAAACTTTAAGTCTAAGTCGTACAAAAGGGGTAGCTCACTATCTATGTACATATCAAATGTTAAAAAAAGAAAGAATATTTCATCTTGATGATATCAGTAACTGCCAGAATTATTGGCCACAACCCACTGGTGATATCGTGTAGTAACAGAAAAAGTGAAAACTGGTTAAACCTAGGTGTAAATAAAGGAAAGTATGTGTGAAATAAGGGAAGATTAGCTCGGCCAATAGATCTCTCAATGAACTGCAGAGCAACAAGTCGAGGGGTTCGATACCCGCTGCGGTAGTGCAGGGTGGTCAAATGTTAATTCATGGAATGAGGTTACTGCCTTTGCTCGGCAAACAGCTGGTAGATTCGAGGTTTGGTCTTCTCTTGGATCTGATGATTACTCAGAAATGACCGTGCGTCCAATCGCAAAAACTACGCATGTTCTTAATTTAGCACTTAAGAGCTAAACGTATTGGCTCTTATTAATGTATACCTATTTTTTCTACCATATTATACGGGCTAAGTATTCTATGGGCCGCTGTTTCGTAAAGAGCGATTATTCTAATGAGCCAAGTATTTCCAGCCAATTTAGCCGCGCGCTGTCTGTCGCTTTTGATTGTTGTTTTGGAGAACTCCCTTTTCCCTTTCAGCCAAAATATCAGATGGTACTTTTTTCTTAGCAATAATAAAGAGATCCCCGACCTACTTAGTTGTAATTTTTTGGTGAGATATTTTCTTTCAATCGCATTTGTTTCTGATTTTTGTGTTGCCGGGGGTAACAAGAATTGATGTAGTTTATTTAGCTGGCTTGACTGCCTTGAAGTTGGATGAGCAGACTCTGAGTGGTTTCTTTTATAATATTAACAGTCAGAACTATTTTTAGTTTTCAAAAGGATTGCGCTCGATTACATGACAGGTGCTAGACGGGTAGACGTTTTTCCTTTCTAACAAATATAAATGCTTCTTATGAATAAAGACAATCAAATGAGTTTGTTTTAGAGGGTGTCACTCAACAAGCAAGGTATCTCGCACCTTCGTTAGAACTGGGGTATGATTTGGACTGCAAAATCCAGAGTAGCTAACACATATTCAAACCCACTCGAGTGCCCCACCCTCTAATTTGGGGATAAAAACTGATATTTTTGATAAATGAAAGAGACGTAGTCTTGCACTTTCATGCTTTCACCTGATTTCAAAGTTGGAGGGTGAAAGAAGATATATTGAGGAGAGTACATATGTGCCCTTTTCATTTAGCTATAAATTTCTTAACTAACAAATATGCTTTATTTCATATATCATTAACAAAAACCAAAATATCTGCACATCTGGAGAGGGTTGAAAGTGAGCATCAAAATTAGAATAATATTAATAAATACTAATAGCCTTTATTACCAAAAGATAAAAGGACATATCTTTTGTTACATTCTCGTTGCCTATACACTCAATAAAAAATCTACCCTAAAAATTAAACTAGTTAACAAATGGATGATAGAATACTACGTAGAAACTACCTTGTCTTGTGTTTAGAAATCAGTCTATTTACATAAGATGTCATAAACTGTTCGGTATGAATGGCACAAAGGAATTAAAAACAACATGTCATTGCTATTTTTTAACGTCAATTCATAGATATTTATGCCCTCTTAACATTACCTCGCCAACTTTCAAATCAATATCGGCAATATAAATGGAACATTGACTGTGCAAACTCGTTAAGGTATCGATTATTTCCGACTTATTTCTGGCCAATGAGATACAATCGGAGCCGGGTTCGAATCGGAGCAGGTTCGGAATAGGTTCGAAATAAGGTTCGGATGGATAATGCATATGGATTATGGATAATGCAGCTGGCAAGAAACACAGTTGTTTGTTACTGTGATGCATTACTGTATTGCAGTTGCTTTGGGTGCAGCAGCAGCAACAAGACTAACGAACAAGGTAATAATATAGTTCATCTTACTTCTAAATCTAGCTGAAATTTAGCTTACAAGCGTATTTTATCGCGCAAACTGATGGATGCTGATGGTCCTGGGCCTTTACTCTCCATTTCAAGGACACACCTTATGTACTGCGCAATTCAACATGAACGTACCTAAATATCTTTAAATGGTCAGAATGTAGGTATCCCTTAAGAAAAAAAAAACCTTGTCACTATAACGATGTAACCGGGAAGAATAACTACTTATAGTGTTTGCCAGCACAACATTTTTGCTCTCAGATCAGTGTTTCCCAGTTGAATCAAGTTGGAATCAAGACAGTATCTGCCCCTGTTTTGCCGTTGCAAAGCTACCGCTAAGTGATCGCACTTTGAGGTTACGTTGTCTTAGTTTGCGTAGGGGGCTTAGTGACATGGGTAACTGCTGAGTTCGATCAGAGTCAGTTGTTCAGTTAATCCCGATTTCTATTGCTGCCTAGCTAAACTATTACCTTTTACCCTAAATACCGAGCTCTTACAGACTTAAGACAGCCTTGTGAAGCTTCAGTTGGCTACATCTAAATATTGTGAGGGCCTGTGGTTCATATTGTATCTTGTTTGCATCTTAGTGGTTTTCAACAAATTGTCACACAGCCTTAAGAATTTCGTAGTAAAACATTATGATTACATTGACAGAAATTTGGTTGATTTATCAGTAAAAGATAACTTTTCTTCAACAATCTAACTAAAAATCCAACAACAATGTATAATTGTTAAGCAAATGATTCACAACAAGCTACAATTATTTATGCATTGACCATTATTTTTTAATAAGCACTTTTCATAAGTAAGTAAATACTGGAAGGCTAAATGAGTTATATTTAGAGTTGAGTTGTCAAAAAGTCGAGGTTTTACCAAAATTATCTCTGAACAGAACAGGTGAGGATCAATGACATTTTTATTAGAGGGGTCCAAACTTTTACACACTGTTGGAGAGGGCAATATACTGATCCGATCAATCTTCCACTAAAATATTTTCTAGTAAACTCTACTAACTAACGCGCAAACTTTCATTCAGTTTCAAAGCAAATAGTAGATACATTCCTTAACATTTCTCTGGTCTGATCGGTTAATCAGCTAGTAAAGCATCGTCTCGTGCACTCGTCACCGAAAATCATGGACGTACCTGGCAGCTATGAGATGACTTGACGTATGAAATTAAAATGAAAGCACGAAAAATTCCTGAAGCACGACATCGTTTCCCTATTTTGTAATGAAAGAAAACGAAAGAAGCATTTTGAACTCACGCGAGCCCAATATAGAAACATATTTGATGCAAAGGACGCGGGTAAAGGAATACTTCGAATAAACCGATACTGTACGTCACGCACAATATTTCAGTTGGAAATAGCCCTTTTTTTTCACAAAGTATGCTATCTGGCTAAAACAAAACTCATGTGTATGTCACTGTTTCATAGTTTCAAGTTCAATTAAGCGGGATTTACAATGCACGAGCACACATTGAAATTGATCAATACCGAAAGTAACTCTTTAAATGTTTCTAAATGAAAAATATTTATTGAATGTATATTTTGTTGGTACATCTACGAGGAATCTAGAATTATGTCATCGATCCCCTCAAAGAGAGAGAAAAACATTCATTTCTGCTCCGATATAGCGAAATATCGATAAACCCATACTGGCGTGCGATGGCTACTAACAGATCCCAAATTGGAAAAGCCATTTCCACTTGTTTCCAAAAAAATGGGAAAATAAAAGTTCATTTAGGATTTATACAATCCTAATAAAGGAAAGTATTTCATTTCGAGAGAGTACTTATAATTTAGTTGATCATCACGGTCACAATATTATAATTGGCAAAATTCCTTATTTACGCTAAATAATTACCATACGGCTAAGACAAACACGTATTTCATCATTTCTCTATTTCAAAGCCAAGAGGAAAAAGTATACTCAGATTTCATGCGAGCTAAATATGAGACAATATTTTCAATGGAGATACTTCAAAATTAATAGTTTCCGTTCGGTTATATGGTCGTTCTCAATATCACGTTGAAATATTTCGCAGTTTCTTGGCTTAACACCAGTCCTCAAATGGTTATCGGTACAATTGAAAGAATCCAAAAATCGTTAGAATTTTCTAAATAGATGTGAAACTTAGCAGTAAAACCGGAAATAAAGGTGTCAAAAGCGACTAATTCAGCGGTTGTGAAATCTTTTGTGACAAAATGGCAATGAAGGGAAACTGTAAAAGGAACACCAGATCGCGCCCAGTGAATAACGATATCTCATTTCAAGCATGTACTTCTAATTTTATCGGTCCATCTGGTCGTTCACAAAATAACATTGTCAAGTAAACTAAAGAGGCCCCGTTTACAGTGCGTGTTTTTTTTATGTGCGCTGAAAATTCAGGTGATATTCTCATGTAGGAAAACCTCTTTTTAGAAAAACAGTTGAGCAAGGATATGATCAGGAAATATGTAACGCTGCCAAAAAAAAAATACTGAAAGAAGTGAAAATGCTTATTTACGCGGCACAAGTAATATGTATTAAAGGTTGTTGTCGCAATAATTGATATAATCCAATAATCATTAATTAAAACTACTTACGTAGGCGAGAGTCTGAGATTATAAAACCCCTTTGCTGAGACATAATGATGATGAAGGGAAACTGAAAAAGGAATACCTGAAATATCTCTAGTCGCTTCATTCTTTTTATTGGCTGAAAGAACATAGAAAAATAGGCAACTGAATTAGATACTCTGAAGAAAGAAACTAAGTGGAAAAAAAAACTTGCGGGGAAAGTCGAGTCTCTTGTTTAAGTACCATATTATGAGAATTAGATGTACACGCGCGTGTGAGGCTGAACACTCTGCTAAATTTTCAAGCAAAAAATACTTTGCCGATAAAATGTTAAATGGAACTGCCACGTGCATTAAATACTTTGTTTACAGTTGCTCCTTCGACTTGTTTCAGTACGAAAAGGTACTCGCTCAAATAACTAGAAGAAAATAGATATTGCTGATAATAGTTGACATTCCACGGGTGTGTATTCACGACTACCTGATTAGCGTCACTGTAGGAAAGGGAAACTGATAAAGGTTTTAGTTTCTTGTTAATTCTTTTAATAGAGTCTTTTAGGTGCGATAAAAAAGCAAAAATAGTACAAGGAATTTTATTATGGCTGATCTGGAGAGATGTTAACGTTGATCTTGTTTATGGGCACCATTCCTGTCCAAAGCGGTGTGGCAGCTTTCTAATTTATTAGTATCATTATTTTTACTCGATAAGAGCAGGTATGGGTCATTTCAATTTTTCCCCCCAAAGTCTAGACATGCTTTTTTACATGCAATTTCTTGGACCATCTTCTTTCTCCTTCAAGCCGCTTGTCAGTCTTGACATCAATCACATCTGCACGAGAACATTCGGTTGACTGTTTATACTAGAAGGTCGAATTGAAATTGAGGAGTCGGGGTTTACCTGTTGCAAAGTCTTGCATAGAATTTGATGGATTGTACGAAAACCGAGGGGGGACGGAACAGTCTTCAGACTTACAAAGTTTGAACTCCCGATTTCTGATTTGTGACTTCAAACGCAGTTTTGGCTTGTTTTGCTATGTAAGTTCCTCACGCAGTTGTTATGTTTTGCTACGTTTTAGGTTGTTGT
Organism: Porites lutea; assembly: GCF_958299795.1. Lineage (NCBI taxonomy): Eukaryota > Metazoa > Cnidaria > Anthozoa > Scleractinia > Poritidae > Porites > Porites lutea. The sequence goes on from NC_133204.1 coordinate 36,075,733, forward strand.
TGAAAGTGATACCTAGCTGAATCTACTTTGGACTTCAGACTTCAGACTGCTTCAGACTACAGACATACAGAGTTGACTTCAGACTCAAGATTTGAGATCTCTGATACCAGCGTGAAGAACTCATACAGCAACATGCCAGAATTGAGTCTGAAAACAGAAATCACCAACGTATGAAGTCTGAAGTCTGAAGTCTGAAGTCCTTCCTCGGCTTTCGTATGATTGATATAATTTTTCTGTCAGTTAAGTACTGCTTTTGATAGAAAGAAGCCCAGAACAGCATAGCTTATCTAGCTCTTTTCTGAAAAGACTGAAATCCTTGCATGATTCGAATTAAGCAACAGAGAAAACGTACTTGTTTTCATAGCTTGATATGAACGAGAGATGGTGTTGGAATTCGAGACAATTATGCAAACCCGCGAGTCTGCAAATTTTTGAATCATTTGTTTGGAGAAATTCATGTGTTATTACGCACACAAATCTCCTCTACAAGTCATCTCTGCATTATGACTGGCCTTTAAAATTGTTTTTGCACAAGTTGTCTTAGTTTTCAAACTTTTTTTTAGAGGTTTACGTCCGCTAACGCTAGAGGACAGCCAAGTTTACTCGAAGAACTTTCCTTTAGGTGTTTTGGACGGAAAAAACGCCTTACCCAAACATGTTCCTAATTTGATTCTTCAAAGGACAACTAGCTAGACTCGCCGGAGCTATAACCATGGCCTACCGTAATTTACAACTGAATAAGAACTTGAATAGTAGAAGTTGAAAAAGAAGTTGAAAAAGTAGATCGGGAAAAGTTGAATGCCACTAGCGGATAGAACCGATCTCCTGTTTACATTTCACAAATGAGCTATAGGCAAAGTGAATCGGTGAAGTGGTCTCAATATTTTGCTTTAACAACTGAATCAAAACTTTTTTTAACATCACACTATTGAAAGTGGGCCACTTCTTCTCAAGGTCAACCTAGTGAAGGTTACTAAAAATTGTCAATGCAAAATAAATGTGCCAACTTGGTAGATCTCGAAGCAAAAGAAACGCCAAAAACAATTAGAATCTCACGTCTTTTGTACGGCATAGAAAAAGCCATCAAATCGATGCGTTATTTGCTAAATCATGATTTAAGGTAGGTGTTTTTCTTGGTACGCCAGTTAGACATGAGGCCTCTACTAATTTTAACTATTATTCTCCTCGTAGGATCTGAACTGAAGTGCGATGGAGGAGCCAAGCAATTTCACCCAACTAGAAAGCCATGGGGAGGACGACCAGCCGCTGCCTAACGAAGGGACAGATCATAAGGTGGCAAAGATGACCATGATTGGTCTCTACGTCATTATCTTCTTGTTCTCTCTAGTTGGCAATTCCCTTATCTTTCATCTTGTCCGCACCCGTAAGAGTATTCGCAAGAACCAGTTTTACTGGCTTATTGTCAATACAGCAGTTGCTGATCTCATGGATGTGGTCACAGCGTCTGCCTTCTCAGTGGCATACTTCTTATATGAGGAAAGATGGGGACTTGGAGCATTTGGAGCTTTCCTGTGCAAGATCATTCCTTTTCTGCTTGTAACTTCCATTTGTGCTGCCATTTGGACGCTCACAGTCATTGCTGTTGACAGATATCTAGTTATTGTATGTCTCCGAAGAAGGGCCCTGTCATCCCGATCAGTGTTGTGTTCCATTTGCGCCGTTTGGCTGTGTGCTGCGTTAGTATCCATCGGGCAGCTGTACAAATTCAAAATGGAAATAGAAGACGATGGGACAGCCTACTGTATCGACGAGTGGAACGATCAATCGGCGGAGACGTCTCTGCTTATCTACAGAACGGAAATGGTTACGAGGGTTGTCATCACCTACGCGATTCCACTTTTCGTCATAGCAATCTTGTATTTTTTGATTGCTAGGTTTCTGTGGAAGCGCAAGCCACCAGTCAGTGTCAACCAACATGCTTACAATAATCAGATCAGAAAACGCAAGACAGTGATCAAGATGTTGATTACAGTTGTCACCGTTTTTGCGGTCTGTTGGTTCCCTGTGCACGTCAGTCACATAATGTCTAAGTTTCACCAAGATGCTTACAGCGATATTCCAGAGGTTCTCAGATGGCTGTTCTTCTGGCTGGCGCATGCTAATGCTGCAATTCATCCGTGGCTGTTCATAGCATTCAGTGAGCATCTCAGAGAGGGAACAAAGGAGATATTTCGAGATATGTGTAAACCAAACCAGCTGAGATTGCGTCACGGGTCCACTCCAAGTTTGGCAACCGTAAATGATCCTCTTTCCCGGTCTGTCACGCCCCCCAAAGGCAGCGTTCGCGGCCGTGCTGAACGCTTGCTGAGCTAATGTGTGCATGTTGGACCATGCTGATTTAAGGAAGGGTACCGAACTCCGGTTGATTCTATTCACTCAGGACATCTAAATGAAAGATGCAGCCTATTTGACCATTAATGTTAACATAGGTAAAAAAAACACACAATAGTCCAATAAACACGCCAGCGATTCAGTGATCAAACATTAGTTCATGAGCGTAGGCTACATGCCGCTGCGGCGGAAATAGCCAGTAATACGTTAGATTTTTTAAGTACATAAATGCTTATCATTACCTAAGTGGTAAATACTCATTTAGGGATGACACAAAAACTAAATTGAGAAATAGCTATGGTACTCTATTATTTAGTTTTAGTAAGCTCACTTATGTACAGGAAAATAGAGTGATGGCATAGTCTGCTCAGATTTCTGTCATTCTCATCAGGAGCACAGTGAAAAGACCTGGAAAGAGAGTCAGCGCTGAAAGGGAGAGCTAACTCGGTCCGAAAGAAAACTTTAAAATAAATAACACGACAAAAGCGCGCCCTGAGAAAGCAGAAAAATATATATAACGGTTAACGGTAGAGGAAAACTTGTTTTTTGACTCTCTTCCCGCACGTTTCGAACTGTGGTAACCACAGCTGGCCATACGTGCCCTAAGTGTTGAACACAAATCACTAAGGAGTGAGATTAGATTCGCCATTGTTATGATTATGACCTAAAAGCGTTTGATACATTAAAGATACTTGCTTTGTCTTGATGCCAATTTATTTCGCCTATATTCATAGTTTTTATTTTAGAGGCATTCATTTTGCCAAAAAAGCAAATGTTTTTTAAGTCTTATTTCGTTTGACTTGTTTTACCAGCTTTACCAAGCACAAGCCTACCCATCAAGGAAGGTCACTCGGTCGGACTTACAGCTTCCTTGCGAAGTGCCCTTCTAGCCTACTGACGGTAGATAGACACCTAGGGCTGGTCACCGCTAGAGTGATTGCCTAGTGGTTATTTTATGACGCACAAAAGATTCGTCTTAGTTTTATCATAGGGATCTTAAGATTCTAGGACGGGGATGACTGTGGACAAGAATTGACTTCAAGTTTTTCGGGCGAATTCTAAAACAAATCAAATTTGTTAAATTCCGTCTTGGAAGATAGATGAACCCTGAGAGACAAGAAGCCTTGACTCGCGGCTAAGTGTGTTGAATGAAGATACGTGAGGTACCCTGGAAAGTTTTTTAATTTTACTTTTTTTAACAGAAAAGTTAGTACGGTTATTTTTTATTGAAAGTGGTTAAGCCCTCTCCTTATCGTAAAATGAGAAATGTTCTAAAATTTGATAACTTCTTTCCACCACTAAGAGATTCTCGTTAAAAACCATATTAGAATGACGAACGCTATCGCGTTCTCCTGCCAAAGTGTCGCTGGTTCACGAGTGCGCACTATTTCGTATTAAAACGTAGTAGTCTTCCTCGTCTTGGTATCTAAAGTCTCTCTTGAAAAGTAGAGTCAGTAACTAAGAAACTGAATTTACAATGTCTTATTCTTAAGGCAAATTTTTGAAGCTAAACAGGTATGCGAAGAGGATTGATGTTGAAATTTTCTTTCCCAAATCTTTTGCTTAATATGTTGTATCCGGTTTGAAGACTCTTCAGTGAGTTGTTTGCTTAAGATGCATATTGACAAGATCACTAACTGAAACATAAATAGAGAATTGTAATGTTGCTATTGCCAGTTTTTAGTGTAGTGGAGTGTAATTTTTTTTATTCCTAGCGTTACAGTTGTCAGTAATTTATACTTTATAATTGCGCTTTCTCCGTAAGTTTGCTTTGTAGGTTTTCGCCCCATGTAATGGAATTTAAGACAGTCTTGGATGCTGGATTCCACGCCGTGGACTCCGGATCTCCGGATTCTAATCGTTAGTTGGATTCCGGATTCCTAGAGCTGTTTTAGGGATTCTAAATCCCTGGATTCCGCATTCCACAAGCAAAAATTTCCCGGATTGCGGAATCCAGTTTCTCTTAAGGTGATGTCACACGGGACGATTCGCAACGACGGTTTTTAGCGCAACACAACGTTGTGATGTTGGAACAATGTTGGAACCATTCGAAACAATGTCGTAACATTGTTGCAAAGCTGTGTTGCGCTAAACATCGTCTTTGCGAATTGTCTCGTGTAACATCAGCTTTACATGGGGTGGCCTGTATTTGCACTCAATACATTGAGAATCGGTCAACAATATCTTTTCCCCTAAATATCTACTAGTTCTGTAATTATGTAGTGAATGTATGCGAACAATGCTTAATAAAAGTAAACGATTTAAATTGGTGTTGTAGCGCTCATTTTATTCGGACATTTGGCAGCGAATTTATCCGTTTTCATGAGGAAAATTGGCTAATGACAGTATACCTAAGGATAGAGATGAGATGAGCGGAAAGACTGGGACTTCTAGCTCCCCCCCCCCGCCCCCCCCCCCCCCCCCACAAGAAAGCTGCATCGCTAGCTCAGCTTCCGAGCCCAGAGAGATGAATTACAGTTCTCAGATTTCTCAGATTGATTTAAGTGGCGTGATCTATGAATAGTAGTAAAGCCTTCCCCTTAGTATAGTTTCTAACCCTCGTTATAAACATTACTCGGAGTAGTCGATAAGGCCCTTGAAACGGACAAAAGATATAACTTCGCTGTATTGTGTGCTCATGGTCAAGTATTTACCTAGGTAGACTTTTTAAAATAGTTAAAAATAGTTTGCCAAGAGTCTCTCGGAGTATCATTAGTGCTGCAAGTGAAATTTTGTGGTTTCTGCCAACGATGGTCTCATGTGGTCTCTGAAGTTTTTGAAATGTAAACGTGGTAAAAATCCTTAAATTCAGCCAAATTCCTGTTATAACCTTGGTTCGCCGAATTCGTTGCAATCCAAGGTTTCATTTGTTGTATATCGATGCCACTGACATCGACAACAAAATCTGTCCGTATTTCCTTGATGGCAGGTACAAAATTGGTCGCAAGGTATATTGTCACAGATAACAATGCGGGTCTTTTGAAGGGCGCACGAGTGTCGTTTGGTGATGTCATTGTGACCACCCTGGCCACAGCTACAAGAACCTGATAATTTGCAAGCAGAGGTCAGTTTCAATTGCAGGGTAGGAACCTAATGGACTGCACACAGATTTTACCTCCGGCGGCCTAACCTCACGTTACAGGGAAGATGTAATTTCAATTAGGTGACGCAGAACGTGACCTTCTCAAGTAAACGGGTGACTCGTTCAGACGTTATAAGCGGTCGAAGTTGAAGTAAAAAATATTTCGTTTGCGAAGAATAAAGTTTGAGAATGCTAAAATAAGTAAAGAACACTTACCTTTGATGCATTCCTTTGACTTGCGTAATACTTTAACTAACAGCAGAGGACTTCAGAGCGATCTAGCAGTATCGTGTTGCAACAAAAATGTCGTTTTTTCGCCATAATTCCTATCCGCCCCAAATTTTTCCAGCTCCAGCCCGAGAAGGAAACCTCCCCTTCCTCTTTGAGTGATCGGTTCGTAAAAAGATTTATTATTTCCCTTCCAAATCGAACCATTTGGGCCGTGGTTCGGGGCCCATCAGGCTTTGCTACATAGCGCCTACCAGAAGAAATTCTAACCCCCGTTCTGGTGACAACCGTGACAACCGTTGTGTTAACCTCCAAAGCATGCGCAGACGTTCTTAGGGTTTCGTCACTCTTTCCTGTCCCACGAATGCGTGACTGCGGGTTCTGCTAATAGTCAGATGTTGTTGTTAAAGAGCTATTTCATGGATTGTGATTAATCTCGTAGTTATCGCAGTTTCATCTTTTACTTTTGACACACAATTATGCTTCAAGCTAGTTTACTGTATGCAGGGGTATGATGAATTAGGAGGTGATACGTCTGATCAACATAATCCGATGGAATGATTGTTACCAAGGTGTTAGACTGCTGGACTTGTCCATGTTATGTTAAATTTGAATTGTTGGTTTCATCGTATCCCTGAGAAGCCTCATAAGGGGCCGATGATAATTAATTATTCATTTATTTTATTTTTTATAATACAACGTATATGACTGTTTTAGTAAGTGATTGACACTCAGTATGAAGAAGCGTTCATAAGAAAATAATTTGATTTTTAATAATACATCCTTTCCTTGGCTTACATACAATTTTATTCCTATTCCACGTTTGTCCAAAGGAATTCCACTGAATCGGAAAAGCTAGTTAATATCTATTTTCAATGATTTACAAAATATACATTACAGAATCGAAAAGGCCGCGCCAATACCGAGATCTAAATACCCCCGCTTTTAAAATGAGGCCAAACGCTACAACAATCACGTGATAATGAGCCTCATTTGCAGGAGGAATAAAAACTTTTTATATCTAAGAGACTTGGCCCGCTCGTTTTGAAAAAGAGGATAGAGGCAAGTAGGAAATAGCATTTGTACAATGAATTTGATTTCGCACTGCTGCCAAGTCACCCTCACTGCTCTGACGTCACCTAGGAGAGACAATCAAACAAATGCAAGCTTGATTGGTGTATTCATGTTTTTCAAATCGTGTAGTAGGCACAACTCTCTCTAACCCACTAGCCAGGGGTTAGCACAGGAACAAGGATACCACAGTTGGTTGGTGCGCGGCCTTGGACAAGTGATTCGTTTTTTTTTTTCAGCTTAAATTAGCCTGGAATACCCGTAAAAAGGAGCACTGAGGGAAAGAGGAAGGGAGGGGGGAGGGGGGGGGGTAAATGAGCGCACCATAGGCCTTGGGATTTGTTAGTCAGACTGATGACTATTTCAAGTTATTGACATAAAAGAAAGAGCTTTTACATTATTTTAGTTTAGCCCCAGCACTGAGGTGGAGTGTAAGTGGATCGGAGAGCAGCCGCCAGGGGCTAACTCCAGGCCTCAGATGTTCAAACGTTGGATAACGCTATCCATGATAAATCTCTATCCAGCATAACGCAATTGGTCTCCCATTGGTCTATCCACTGGACAGTAATTTATCCAGTGGATAGCGCTATCCAACGTTTGCACAACCGCCCAGGTGTCCTTTTTAGAAAGGCGTCCGTCCTATAGAGTGCCCCGAAAGGAGCAAGTTGTACATGTTGATCGAGCTATTTATGCACGTTTGTATCCTTGTGGTGCGGACTCTTGCTTCAAAATATGACTATAGTTTTCTGTTACTTATAGAGAATGCACTTCCCTGATGAGAAATAAGTTATTTTACCTGAATGGCGCCTTGAGTTCATAGTTATACTATTTCTTTTCAATCAGTTTTCTGTAAAGTTGTGTTTACTTTACTTGAAACGCCTTACGCTGGCCTATTGGGTCCCGTTCGCGCATTTTCTTTTTACGCATGCATTATATGTATTTAATTTAACCCACTTTAATCTTCTTTACTATAACATTCTCTTGGTCAGGACAACTATTTGATCAGCTTCACGTAGCTAGCCACTGGAAGAAGGCGTTTTATTTAACACAGCTTACCTTGAATGTGGCAACTTTATCTGTAAGAGAACTGCGATGACCTACAGGTACAACGGAGGTGGCAAATATCCGCTTGCGGAAGTAAGCAAACACTTTAAGAGTCTTCCAGATTTCTTTCTTGCGCTTAAAGGTCTTACGAATCTAAAGAAACGTGACATTGATGTTACTTCTTTCTGCTGTTAAGGTTCATCGCTCGTACCAGTCAGTCCCCATGTAACGATTCCAGAGGATGGCACTTGATACAAGAGATCAAAACTTAGCAGACAAACTTTACCCAAAACTCCATGATAATCAGCAAACATGTTTTACAATATCCCGTGATTCAAATCAAGCTCACAGTTTCTAGGCTTCTAGTAGACTACTACTTCAGTTAGAAATATCTCATTTAGTCAGTCAGTCGATTCTGAATTATTTAATAGATTATTACTAAGTAAACATAACCTAATCAACTTTAGTTTGCTGTGGTCGTCTATAGTAGATACTCTGATCCTGTTCTCGTATGCTGGTTACATAATTTGTGCTTTAGTGGAAGTAATAAAGATTAAGACCTCTGAGTGTCACCGCACCACTGTTAAGTTGCTACTTACCTCTGAATTAAAAAGACAATGCAAAAGGAAAATAAAGAAGCCCTAAAAAGAAAAATATATATATATCTTTTTAGCTAAAACAGGAATGAACAATCGATAAGCAAAATTCCATTCGGTGGCGCTTTTCTTAGCAGTGCATAATCAAAACAAATGGACATGTGCCTGGTAAGGCAGGTTGACCAAACACAAAACATATCCCTCCGACACAGACGTTTGAAGGAAAAACGTTTTTTTCCTAAAAACGCCTTTTGGGATATGCCCACAAAGCTCCCCCATCCTTGTGTGGGATATGCCAAGGTCAAAGCTTCTAAAGTTTGGGAGTCGAAACGAGATTGGCTAAACCACAGAAACAGGAATATCGCTTGTGGGCAAGCGCGTATTTTTTAGGGAGGAGAACACGATTCGTCCAAAACACCTGTGTAGAAGTATATATGAAGACAGAGAATAGTGACAGAGACTGATTTTATTTGCATCCCCCTGCCCCTGAAAACGCCCTGAAATGCTTTGTGACCAGTTGCGTTCTTTCCAAAACATTTAGTTTGATAAACTTACTCACAAAAACTGAAAAAGATACCAAAGCGAGTCTAAATCTACACATAGATACAGGTTATACAGAAAGTGCGATAACTAACGTAGTAGAATGTAGGAGTCTTGTCTCGCTACTCGTGCCAACATCGCCTTCAAGGCGTGTGGCTCTGTTTAAGTTTTTATTAAGTGTAAATAAAATAATTAAATGTACCTGTAATGAGTTAGACAAGGCAAATAAATACTGAATTGTTACATCATGTGTGGCAAACACCAGCAGGCCAAATAACCAGGTGATACCAAGAAGAGGGAAAAGAACCACGAGTGACTTGATAGTGGATCTAAAACAGTAATGAAAAAATACTTAAGGTAAAACAAAACTGTTTTAATTTACAATAATAAAGGGACATCGATTGCAATTGGATAAGCATTTAAGATTATAAAAAGCCTACTTTTGCCATACAAATAAGATTAAATTTACAATTGTTGGAGAAACAAATGCGTCAGCACTCGTTATTATCCAATTCCCTCACCGTCTTTTATTCGAGTTTATGGCCATTTCGGAGTTGCGTAGGGAACTGGGGCGAGTTTCAAATTTAAACTAATCGATAAACTGATGACAGCCCCATATAAAAGTTCGTGTTGAGATTGGCTATTTGACCACGTTTGGTGCTCTAATTAAAGTTGAACAGGGATAAAGTTATGACTTTTGAAACATGGTTACAGATCCATACAAACGTCTGAAATTTTGTGACAATTGTATCGTCCCCCAAAAGTCAAAAACCATATAAACTCTTTAAAATAGTTTTCAGTTTTTCTTTTAAACTGTAGAATTCGTCATGCATCTACTACTTGAAAGGAAATAATTCCAAAATCACTATGTTTGCCCATTTTCAGGAATATCACCGAAATGGTGAAACAAATTAAGAGTTTATATGGTTTCGGGGGAAGCTGTCACAAAATTACAGAGGTTTGTATGGCTCTTTAACCATGTTTCAAGAGTCATAACGTGATCCCTGTTCAACCTCAGAGCACCAAACTTGGTCAAATAACCAATCTCGACATGACCTTTTATATGGTAGTGTTAGTTTATCGATTAGTTTAAATTTGAAACTCCCCCTAGTTCCCCACGCAACTCTGAAATGGCCAATAAGGTTCCTACCTCTCTAAATTAGTAAGGCTTCGTCAAGAGACTTTTTTTTTACTTTTTTCTTCTTTTCTCTAAGTTAAGAGGATACCTAGCCTCCCATACCTAGCCTCCCATGCACGCGTTCCTTTCCCACTGGCGCGACGAGGCCCTAAACCGTCTGCATGGGAGGCCAGATATAAGGTGAATTGGCCACCTTAAGGTGACCGATGGGGTTTTTCAGGCTCAATACGTCCCACGTTTGAGCAATATTACGTCGCCATTAACCAAGATTTGGAAAAATTTTCACCACAGCTGTATTAGATTAAGATGAAAATTTGTTATGATCAGGGTTACAATGATATCGGAGTTGCCATAACAACGAAATGAATCACCCACGCTAGTTTCTTTGTACTCCTGATCAGGAACCGGCCTAGCCTAGAAATTTCTGAATCTCGAGAAAGGCTGAAAATTTCTAGAGAACCGTTCGGTATTTTTACTAACTTACCTACGATTTTCGGAGGTAGTGTTTTTCTCATTTTATTACCAAGATATCGCGATTAGTATGAAAAAATTAAAGGTTCCCTGAAAACTTCTGTGTAAAGACAAAACGTAACCTAGAATCTTATGAAAATATGGCTACTCTATGTCCACGAACTTTTTACCGGACCCATCAAGGTTGCTAACACTTTTGGATGTGACAAACGAAAAAGCTACTTAAAACTTTCGAGGCGACGAATGATGTTCCCTTAAGACATCCGAACACTGCTTAAGAAATTTGGAGGTAACTCCAAATTAGCCAAACAGGCTCCTAAATCAGGGAGAAAACATTTCGAGATACTTCTGATGTTGTATCTGGAAACATTTGTGTGCCCCTGTACTAATCTCCATCTTCCCCATTAACTATCTGCCTCTTTTTCTCCCCTACACAAAATTTGTTTACTTATTTCTTTGTCGTGTACACGCTTCGTAAATAGGCTGATAAACAAAGTAACCCTGTTACCTGACGATTTCACTCATACATGTTCTTTGTGATGTCTGTAGACGACAAATCTCCTTTAACACCAGCGCTAAAATCACGAGGTTTGCCTGAATTACAATAAAATCAAAATAAATGTTACAGAACGAAAAACGTAACGTTTTAGGTCTCACTTTGAAAGCAAACATACAAAGAGGAGCACAGAATTTATGAAGTTCTTCTTCTGAGTCCGTTAAGGCAGTCATTTCTTACATGCTTTTGCGTTATCACTTTGCTTTTCTCGATCGAATTTGTCATGTGACGTCAGTCGATTCATGTGACGAAATGTCAGGATACAGCCCTGAGGCTCGTCTACATGTTGTCTCTTGTTACAATTGTGACCTGGCATTAGAATTCAACGACTTCATGCATTTTTCCGTATGACAGACGTTTTGTTCGAAAGTAAAGGAAATAATAACAATAATAACAATAATAATAATAATAATAATAATAATAATAATAATAATAATAATAATAATAATAATGAAAAATACCAAGACCTGGCAAGAGAGATTCAAAGGATCTGGAAATCAAGGACAAAAGTGGTGCCAGTGGTTGTAGGTGCATTGGGTTCAGTGTCAAAGAAGCTGGCAGGCCACTTGGAGCAACTAGGAATTAAAAACCGAACAAGAACGATGCAAAAGTCGGCACTCCTCGGATCGGCACATATCCTCAGAAAGGTGCTGGAAGTCTGTATTTCTCCCCAGGGAAAAACCCTGTGCTAAATTTTACATCATCATCATAATAATAATAATAATAATAATAATAATAATAATAATAATAATAAAAACTAATAACGCTTTTCAGTCAAAAAAAAAAAAGAAAAAAAGTCATAAAAAATAACGCTTTTCAGTGAGGTCCTCTCAGGAGAGGGTTGGTTGAGGGATGGAATGTGGAATGGATATTCCTCCAAGTTGGAAAATCAATGTATCCTAAGGCCTGTTTCAAGAAAAAAAAATTTAAAGTTCTTCCGGAATTTCCTGGAGTTATCACAAGATATCCTTTGTTTTCCAGAAGCACATAGCCATTTCCCTGGCTTCTATTGCCTCAAGTCATCCTCACGAGTTTCACCGCAGAAAAAGCTGAGCTGAGCGGGCTTTTTAGGCCGCTTAGGGTAAGCCCTCGCCATACTTACTAGGAGGAAGGACTTTTCGAAAGTCTTCTCGGTGTCTACTTCTCCCCCCCCTCCTCCGAACCCCTAGGAAGCCCATCTCTTCACTGTGGTTTGTATTTGTCGCCTCTAACCAGTGTCTCTTTGGTAACTCCGTTGTTGTTCATGATCAAGGAATAAAGCCAGGGGCGTAGCCAGCTTGTCGACTAGTTGTAGGCCTGTACGGTCCTCACCAACACTTTGACCTCTTATGCTTTTTAGCTCTGCCCCAAAACGCATAATTTATATCAAGAGGTAGAGTGATCAAACCAAAAATTTGTAGGCCCGGGCCTACAGGTTTATAGGCTGGATACGCCCCTGAAAGCGCTCTATTAATGTCTAAAGAACCATTTCAAAAAACTCCAAACTTACCAAAATAGTTCCAGTCACAGGAATGATAAAGGCAAGTACAGTGTTTCCTTCTGTTGAAATCCAGCAACTAAAAGCAAAATGTAACAAAACGTTTGCCGCTAAAATAACCAGGACGTAAAGGCATCTGCAAAATGTAGTTATTAACTGTACTGTTTACCTGGTTTTCGTCCCATAATCAGAGTATCTGCTTGCAACAGATATCATAACAATCAATGCTGGAACGCCTTTAAAAAAGTGAAAGACGTAGTCAGAAAGAGCCACGGAATGAAAAGTATTTTGAATGACGCCTCACTAGGAAAACAGACAATCAGAATGCAGCAAGCCGTTCGCAGAGAAATAGGCCAAAGTTTTAAAGAAAGTCTACGAGAATCGAACAAGAAGGCAAGCTTGTTAAGACCTTTGAAATATTTCGAAATGAATAATAAAACAAATATTGAATTCGGCTTTTATATGATGATCTCGGAGGATGTTTTCAGCCTTGGTGGACAACCATCCGCCACGGTCTGCATAATTCTTCGCATGCTACTCAACCTCATTCGATAATTGCTAAATATCAAGAGAGTTTGAAGGGGCACTACCCCCTTGGTATTATACAATCTTAATTTTCTATCCACTAAAACTGAAGATAGCTCTAGCATACATACCCCAAGCTAGCACAGTGTAGTGGTATATTTTCGATGAAACGTTGAACACCTTAATAACCATGGAGTAAATATGGAGCCCTTCACACAGCATCCAGCCAAATGTCACCAGGTAAAAATAATGAAGCATTATCGCTGTAAATTTACATTGGAGCTATAAAAAATAAAAATAAATAAATGATGATAATAATAATAATAATAATAATAATAATAATAGTAATAATAATAAAAATAATAATAATAATAATAATAATAATAATAATAATAACGGAACAAAAGGAAACGTAACACTATGGCTATTGGTTAGAATTCGTATGGTACACGGACCAGTAAATATCAAAAAATGAGGAAATCACGAGGTAAAAATAATGAAACATTTTTGCTGTACATTGGAGCTATTCATGGAGAAAGAAAAAAACGGAACAAAACGTAACGAAAGCCCATAGTTATTGTTTAGCGTTGGTATGATACACGTACCAGTAAATATCAAGATAAAAGGACGTCTTTCCTACATAGGAAGAATATTTCTTCCTCTTTCCTTAACTTGAGTTGTCCTACTGCATGATATCGAAAGCCATCTTAAGAAACGCTAAGCTGCCACATAAGGAAAACACTTCTACCACTGAGTCGCATGATGACTAATGCTAATTCTTGAGAGAATAACCTGATTCAAAATATAAATGAGTCTTAAATATATGTGATATATACCTTATTCCTGGTCTGTTCGATGCCAGCTAAGAATATGGTCTGAGAGATTGCTATGGAGATAAGTAGGTTTCCATGTATTATATGACGATCTGTGTTGAGCTGCCTGTTGAAAAGAGTAAAGTTAGTGAATTTATCACAACAAAAACACCGTCTGACTGAAAATATGGGTGAGACAATGTGGACAAGGGATAGGGTTCATTAGTTTCTTGAATAATACCACAGGTCGGTTCACAGTTTGGGCAAATGGTAAGCAAATTTAAGGATTGACAAATTACGATCTGAAATTGCGTTTATTGTTTACACATACAAATTGCATTCACCGAAAACGGTCCTAAAAGCCTGAAACTGGTGTCAAAGATTGGTTTGAAGAAATGCAACACGGATGTCCGTTTGGAACTTTCCGACAGGGAAAACAAGACTAATATTTGACAATTTCTGTTGCTCTAGGAAATATTCCATTGTAATATCGATCCGAAAAGTCTGAAAAGTCGATTTATCACTTGCGCATTCCCACAATACACCTTGTGTACCCCACCCCCTCCTCCCCACAAAAAATTGCATAACCTGAAGACAGTGTGTTTAAAAAAATTGGGAGGCAAAAAGGTAGATTCGCAAGTGGTGAGTTGATTCCCAACCGACTTATACCTTCAGCACACCCAGCACGTCGGATAAACAAATTTTGAATTCACCTAAGCTAATGCCCGCTTTAAATTAATAAAGTTTGTTCTAAAGTATTTGAAAATTGACCATTTATAGCCCATCACGGTGATTTCGGTGCGATTTTTGCAACAGAGCGAAGCAGCGCCGAGCCAATCTCGAGAGTGGAGCGTCACATATGGAATAGTAGGGACTTTAAGATCCAACGACGCGGAGGACAGCGAGAACGTCAAAAAAAACAGTAGGTTTAATAAGCAAAACAACAACTTCGCACGTGCATGACACTTTTTTGTACATTTCATTCCCGTTTTTGCACGACTACGACGTGAAAATGCCTAATTTCGCGTTTTATAGAGAACGTAAACAAACAACGACGAAATTTTATTTCTCTTTCTGAGCTTGAATATGGTTCCTTGAAATTCAGCTTCAGGAGGGTTCGTCTACAATTGACAAAGTAAGTGGGAAGGAATAATCGCTGTTAAGACTGAAAGAACGTAAATTCACTTTTTAAGCGACGTTCTTTTAGCCGTCGCGTGGTTGGATCTTAAAGTCCCTTGTTTCTGTGCCACACTTTGGTGTAGCGTGAACAGGTATTTGAACCGTAGCGCAAGTGAAGAAGTAGGAAAGAGGCCTCAAATCCACTGAACCGGAAGTAAATATGTAGGAGTGAGGATTGGGATTAAGTGCACCATACCCTCTCGGCCAACCGCTCAGGCAAAACTTGCTCTAGTCCCGCGCCGTTGCTGTAGTTGTCGACACGAAAACCTATCCGATACAGAGCGTTTTCACTCACATGACCTGCATGTACTCAAAGTCATTGGAACAAAAGAAAGCGTTTACATAAGAAAAGAGTTCGACTCCCACGTTGTTGGTTTGAAACACCAACATGGCCGCCGTTTCATTGGTTTAGAACACCAACATGGCCGCCGTGACGTCATGTGAAAGCGTTCTATAGTGAAGACATAGCCTAACTTAAGAAATCATTACAGCCTGTCATTCTGATTCATGTTCAGTGCGTGAAATGCGTAAAATGTGTAAAAAAAAACTGAATAAAAATAAAACAGTACATGCGTTAATGACGACTTACGTAAAGAGTACGAGCGATGCAATGGCAGCAACTGATCCCAGTAAGGACAAGCCGCAACCCACGTACGTAATGAGCATCAAAGCAAACTGATTGGCTTCTGAAAGCTGCAGGTGTAAAAGAAACATTTCAACAAATTAAAGTCAGTAGAAGCTTTTTAAAAGTCATGTGGAACTGATCAAAAACAACCACAACAAAAAAAACAAACAAACAAAGAAACAGTCTGTCGAACAAAAGGTTGAAATCATGGTCAACAGTTTTTATTCTTATAAGTCTCTTTTTATCAACTCATGATATTACAGTATAATTTGTATACAATTTATTAACGATACCATGCGTTACCTAACCAACTTTATTATGACACGACCAGTCCTTATACTGCAATGGATGCAGTTTTCAAAACGGATAGTACATACGCGTCAACTTCAGAGAGGTCCGTGTATGTAAGGGAACTTCAACTGTAAAAAGCACATACCGAGACTTCCTCAGATCCCATAAGTACAGCAAAGTTGGTGAGATGATCGCAGGCGCACGCTGTATGTGTTCTGTTAGAGCCCTCAGTGATAACGTGACATCCATCACGTGACCAAGCTCCTTTGCCATGCACAGTGCTGGTGAAAATGTAAGGATAGTTTAGTACATTGATTTGAATATATTTTAGTTTTAGGAATTCGAATTCCCGTTGCCGAGCTGTGTCAAGAAGATTTTGCTGTTTTAAGTTAATATGTGCGGAAGTCATTCCTATAGGTGCCCTTACCCATGGACAAAATGCTCCTGTAGAGGGTTGAAGACAGATATTTTTATATAAACAAGGGGATTTTTGCAAGCATAATATTAAAACCTGAAAAAGTAGGCCCAACTTTTGTTTTAATCCATGTTCATCCGTCGGAAAAGATGACAGGAAACAGTTGAAATGCTTAAAGATAGTCTTAAATGACAAAACTGGACCATAATTGTTGTAATTAATGTGATGCGAGGACACGTTTTTGCTTTTAAAAAGAAGGCAAATAGCGTGACTCACATAGCTCCTTTAAGAACAACGAAACAAAAATCGTGGCAGTTTAATGGCGTTGTCGACGGTACGATCAGGATTATTGTTGTCACACACAAGGTTGCAAACAAAGGAAAATCTACAAAAATGACAATGAAGCACTTTATAAATGAAAGAGATTCCCTAACTATAGAGCTAAAGAATCGAATAGCCTTGTAATGTCATGTTCGTTTTCTTCGTCCTTTTTGAGGATCGCAAAATAAGAATTGTCTTCTTGTTTCTTTGTGTTTTGTTAGGGACAAGGCATTGACTGTTTTATGCTAGGAAGATTAAAATGTTTAAGACGTCTTAATTAAGACCACTTTAACGTCTACTAGAAAAAACTTAACAGCATCATTGTGTCATTTTATAGAGTTTATCAAATGTTCAAAAAAATATACTTCCCCCACCTCCCCCTCTCCCCCTTTCCACCCCTTTCAATGTTGGGTTATAACAGAACAATTACTAGCACAAACACAATTAGTTTTGAACAACACTGGGCCAGGGTGTGGGGGAAGAAGTAAAAAAAGGTAAAAAGTTGAAGCCTTTCCAACTCTTTTCACGATGATATTGTGAGTTTGACGACATTGGCCACCAAAACCTTCAGGTAAAACTCGGCTTATGGAGTGTTAGGAAAATAGACAACAACTTTGGAAAGGCAACATTTACTAGAAACTAGACCGTTACTAGAATAATGTGAAAAGAAAAGAAAGTAAAACCTCCACTTACGTCAAAGAAAAGTCCCAGTAGGCACAGTATGTGAAATCATTGTCTTTGAGGACCTAGTAAACGAATCACAGTTTAGTACAGCAGTACCGAGTAAATTCTTGGCAGCTCCATTATTAAGGAGCGCATTGAACTGACAGTGACGGCGTGGGATAGACATTTAGTGTCAAACTGCTCAAAGACTTCATCGTGCACCTTTGAGGTACTCGAGGTTTATTTTCCTCATTATAGTAATATGTAAAATATGTATCCTCAAAGAGTTCTTACCTTAATATGTTTCATTACAATCGTAACATAACTCTTTGAGCTTTTTCCCAATGGGACACAGAGCCGCATGGAGATCACGTGACTGTTCAACCTCAGAGTCCGATTTGTACCGTTCCTGCAAAGGTGAGAGAATAAATTAATAAATGAATACAAACCTTGGTGAATGGCGTAGGAAACGATTTTAAAGGGCGGATCCAAGAAAAACAACTGCGCCACAAAAGAAGGCGCGTAAGGGGGTTGGAAGAGTTAGTACGTGGATAATCTACAAATTTAAACTTTAAAATCTATTAAAAATACTAATGCTTTCCAAAAATAGTGGAAACCAGTGTGGATCTATGTCTGGAAGATAATACTTACATTCGGACAGGAACCACAGAGTGTAAATTCCAATACAAAGCACCAAAGGTGCGGCAGGGGTCTGTAAAAAGAATATGTCAAACACTCTGTCAAGAGGTCAGTTGTACAGTAGTTTGTACATTTATTTGCCGTCGCTGCACAACTACAACGTAAATGTGCCAAATTTCACGTTTTTTCGAGGACGGGAACAGAAGACAACAACTTTCTTTTTTTCTTTCCTGAACTTTGATACAGTCCTTTAGAATTCAATTCATATTTCTCTAATGATTAGAAACAGTTTCAGGAAGTAAGAGGTCAATATTTTATACTTCCTCGTTTTTAGTAAACCTTATTACCTGACACATATTCTTTGTACACCCAATGCTTCCAGATAGAAATAGGCCTCATTCTCGATACCCCCCATTTTGTGAACGCCCCCAAAGATTGAGGGGATAAGAGGAATGGCACATGGTTTCTTAGAGAACATTAAGAAAAAGTACAGGATTCCAATACACGCTATTGTCAAGACAAAGGTCACTGCACCTCCACCCATAGTCTGCCATTGTCGTTTTTAAAATTGCAAGATCTTCACTTTCTGTTGTTGTTCTGTTGATAACTTGTAGTGGCAGCTTTTATCAGTTGTTTGTCTCCTGAGAAACCACGTGACTTTGTTTTTATCCCGAAAATCCTTACGCGCGTAAAAAGATGACAGATATCTTGAATATTGTGTTCAAATCACTGTTAATATGCGAAAATGTACCTGCAAACTGATAATAAAGATAATTGAAACTGAGAATCAGTTTCAAGAATGACCACCAAAATTTCAACTGGAACTGACGTTATTGAATTTCAATCCACATGTACTTACATTTGTCCTCACTAAGCAGCTTTTGTGGCAGAGCCATGTATGTAGACGCCTGGTCAATTGGCCCTGGGAATTCATAAGCGCCACTGATTCTCGCAGTTTCAAGCACTGAATATGAAAAAAAGACAAATCAGTTAACTCATTATTTCAATGACTATTCTTAGCGAAACAAGACAGTACGATTATGATTTGATGATGATAATGATCGTATAAATCATATATACAAATGACAAAATAACAATATTATTACATTACCATTTGTGATTTTGAGAATGAACTCAAAATTACTGCCTTCGATTCAAGGATTTGACGTAAGAGAAAACAGATAGTGTTTAGTTGAAAACAAGGGAATTTCTTAACATTATCAAGACCCATTATGGCTCTTGACATTATGAATAATTGTGACCTTTCGGCTGTCCACCTACCCCTCCCCTAAGCCAACATTTTGCCCTAGATAGGAAGTAAGTGTTAATGTTAGCTTAAGGGAGGGGTAGGTGGGCAGTTTCCCAGAAACCTAAAATTGATCCGACGTTTCTAGGTTGCTGTCATTGTTCCGTACAAAAGAGCGGTGAAACTTGACAAGAGTGGGACCGAAAAACATTATATATATTTTGAAATGATTCCACGCGGGAAATTTAAAAGCGGAAACAGCCCATATACTTATCCAATTTCCGATGCTTTTTAATTTCTTTCCACTTATTAAAAATCAAATCATATGCGTTAGTTCAGGTCAATTTGTTACTGACAACAGTAATAATATTAGATAATCTTGTTTGCTGCAAAAAGGTCTTACCTGCAAAGGTCTCAGTTGTTATTCGTATGGTCTCGTTGCGGTTCTTTAATCTTTTTATGACATCCTTCCAAACGTCTTCTAGCACTGCTATTACTTCAAATGCATTGAATGCAGTCGAACTGTTTTCACGGGAACCGAGACCATCAATTACGACTTCGGCGTCATGAGCTGTAGCCTATGAAGAAGTTTTTAAAATACATGATTTATCATTAGCCTTCTGTGGAGAAATTGTACACGTTATCCCCAACTTAATACTTCGATCAGACTGACTTTTAGTTGCATAATTAGCTTAAATATCGCTTCGTAAATAACTCAGTTTTCAAGACTGAGGTAAACACGCCTGTAAACGTTCCTGTTGGCTAGGAAAAGGCAGGATAAAAAAAAAACGCGTGCTTAAAAGCGCTTAGTGTTAAATAAAGTTTTTTTAACATCTTCCTAAAATAATTTTCTCTTAACCAGCCACTGTTTGCCGATATTAGTGCAACTGATATCAACTGTACAGATATCGGCAAGAAAAAGGGACTGTAGAAGGCGCGGTATTTCCGAAGCTGAAATTTACAGTCATTTTATAAACATCCTACATATAAAGATATTAAAAATTAAACCGTGTAAAATGTCTGCAAAAATGATTTTACACTGGGGGACATTTTGTATTCCATAGTATTTAAAGGTAGGGAAAATTTGAACTCTGCTTTCAAAAGTCTGTAAATTCAAGATTTATAGACATTTTACGATCTCTGTGAATTTTCCAGTTTTTCCAGTGGTAACTCAGCTGTTTTGGTAGAGCTGGGTTAAATGGTGGACAATTTCACATATTTTGCAAAGATGGAATGCATGCAGAACCACGGCCAAAACACCAAGCAATAACAGCAAAAATACCATTCGGAGGATGTGGACTGTCAGGAGCCTTTTGAATAACATTTGTGATATCAATGCCGAGGAACAGGCGAGTTATCAAGGAATTTTACATCGATTGAGGTAGTTTGAAATATTCTTAATAAGCTATATAACAGTTATTGGACTCGGCGTTGGTACCATATGAAGAAGTATGCCAGGAGGGTGTCGTCCGCTTCATATCATACTAAGCCTCATCCATGATTTGTTCGTTCTTTAGTCAGTTATTCATCATTCAAAACTTATTTCCTCACAACTTACAACTAAACAGTTCAACTCCCAATTGGGGTAATAACTTAGTCGCAATGCGTCAAGTTATGATACCGGAGGCCAAAACTGGAATAATGACTTCAAATTCTCTTACCTTTAATATTTCCCGTATCACCATGGTTGAAGTGCCATTTTTCAGTCTCTCCCTGGAAATGTTAGCCTCATTTTTGAAACAAGTGAACTATGAGAAAAATATAAAAGGATTAAAATGAATATTTTACACAAGAAACCTTACTAAAAGAAAGGACTAGGCTGGAAACCTAGAAACCCGCTGACAGGTTCCTCATCATATAATATTTTGGGCCGTTAGAAGAACGAAAACATTCCATAATACTTTTTATTTGTAGTTGTAACTTCTTAATTTGAAATCCAGTAACATTTATTCATAATGCTACACCAGAAAATAAAATGTACAGGGAGTAGATTGTTGGAGTAAAATTATAGGTCACTATAAAAATTCCTCTAATTATTATGCCTTGGATCCACTATTGGCAAACGGGGGAGGAGTACTCAACAAACGTTTATAAGGGGAGGCACTGCCCTGAGGTTCAGTCCATTACCCTTTTATATACCATTTTTGAGAGAAAAGGTACCCCTTTCGTATGCCTTCACATACCTAGTTTAGAGTTTTGCATCACTTTAAACTGCTGTAAATGTGCTGTCTTTAAAATATGAATATTTAATAAATCACAAAGCCACAACGTTTTCTCGACTCTTTCACAACCTTAAAATGCATCTGTTAGCCCATTTGGCCCATTCATACTCTTCGCTTGCAAAAATGTGGCTTTCTACACGAAATAGGATTCCTCCGCCTTAAGTTTTCCACCGACCCTTTTCGACAGTCGAGTGTTCTTTAGGATATAAACTGACAGTGTTTACTTTTCTCTTTTAGAGTGTAATAGGCTGATTTAGCAACAGAACGGGAACGTCACTTGACGACGGGAAAGCGCGCGGTAAGGACTAAACTCGACTTCCGGTGCTTAATTTGCCGCTGTGCCATTGGTCAAGCCAATTGTTTGATTTGCGCGCCCCGTCGTCAACTGACGTTCCCGTTCGGTTGCTAACTGCCTAATAACAAAACGCGCGGGTGCCTTGGGGTCGGGTCTCTGGAACCGGAAAGTACAGCACGTGAAGTTTCCAAAATTTCAAACCGAAATTTTTCTTGAATGGAAAGCGCCTCAGAGCGCTTCCCAGATCTGGATAGTGACTAGCCTCCCACGCAGGCATTTTTAGGGGAGCTCGTCTTTCATCCCTCCCCAGGGGTGGGATGAAAAACGAGCTTCCCTAAGAACGCCTGCCTGGGAGCATAGTGACGCGTCGTCATTTCGCGGGGAAACAAGTGGAGGCGTCAGGAAATGTCGCCTGTTTTCTCAGGCTAGAGTAGTGACAAAATTTAAAATATTTAGTTTAATTATTGCTTGCAACTCAACTAGAAACATCGCCACAGTAATTAAAAAATTGCCGATAAATATCATTTTAGATACTTGGCAACTTAAATTATACTGAAATTGAGTGAAACATCGAAATAGTTCTTTAGTGAAATAGGAAAGCACCAAACTGACTATTTTTTTAAGGATGGAGCAAATAACCTTGGATTAATTTAACATGGATTTTGTTGAATTAAAGAAACTGTGTCACGAAATTTATCAAAATTCAATCACTGGGAACTGCCGCTAAATTGAGTGTAACATAAAAATAACAACTCGAAACGTATAACACAAAAAATACAAAGGGAGGCAATGATGAACAAACATGAAGAAGATTGGAACGGTTTGCAATCGCGGTTTGCGAAAACTTGCTAGCCTAACAATTCTTCAAAGTACATTCAGTTCTTGTTTGTAGCGTTTGATATAATGCTTGAGAGACATACCTGTTCGAAGCAAAGCTGTGATTTTGTAATTCACAATTTATTTCTATTTTTTTATTATTATTTGTTTTTTTAAGTTCCATCGCGAATAACGACGAGTAATAGCCCATGTTCGATATATTAAAATTTTAACATGACTTCATTGCTTTAAGGTCAAAATTGCAAATTTTTAAGGACTCCATTGTCTCGAAATTCCCAGAAGAGACTTGAGCACAAAGAAAACCAAACCAAATATTGAAGAATGACCAGAAAGCTTCGGAGGACATATTACAATGTTAATATATCGAACGTGGGCTATTGGCAGGATAACCTAATTAGCCAGCCGTGCCGACACAGCCCCTTTAAGCCCAAGTTGAATTAGTATAGGTAATAGCATGATTAGTAGTTATATGTGGCAAAAATACGTAATTTCACGAGCTGATAAGCGAGTGAAATTTGATACAATTTTGAAATATCACGAGTGGTATTTATAACAAATATCACGTACAAATTATGCTATTATTTGTTTATACCACTACCCGCAAAAGGTTTGTAATTTTCAAATGTATGTATTTCAAATTAAGCTGAAATACCACTGCTCTAAGCCAATTAAATTGTAGAAATTTCTCATGTAGTGGTATAAACGTTAAAAAAACGTGGGGAAAGGGCTTGGGTCACCGATTAAAGATATTACTGTTATGGAAGACTGAAGAACTTTCAGTGTGCCATTTTTAAGTGCCGTTAAAATGAAAACGACCGTGGCGCCGTTACAGATTTGTTTCGCCTACCCTTTTTTCCAAAGGCATTGACCTACAAATAATCTGATGGACAGGTGGCTTCAAAGTTGTGGAAACTGAAGGAAAGAAAAACAAAAAAAATTGAGGGTAAAACAGTCTCTCACTTGTGCCATTAAATTTCAGGAAGTGGTGCGGGCAGACAGTCGGCAAATAATTGAAAAGAAATTGAATCTTGATTCAGTCGGAAGGGGGCATTGAAAAAAACTTGGCACGGCGTGACTCTTTATCGGTTGGATATCCAACTAATACTATTTATAGCGACACTTTATTGACAGATCGAAATTGTGAGTTGGCTGATTAGTTTTGTGGAAATTCTAACAAAAAGCTTGACGATACAAAAGAAATCCGGAGATTAATTTGAAAAACTATTTGGGGACATATTTGATTGTAATTTGAAAATAATCGATTATTCAATACATTAGATTTTCTTACCAGAAACAGTCGATGTTGAGAGCAATGATCCCACTTGAGTTGACAAAGGAGTGTATCGAGTGTAATAGATACTGACAGTTGACGATGGTGACATTTTAACACTGGGGCTCAACCCACCACTTTGTCGAGACGGTGTCGGAGACGGTCTTACTGTAGTGGAACAAAAAACTGCAGAAAAGAAAAAGAAAAAAAATGATGCATGTCACAAAACAAGCAATAAATCTAACCTTGAATTAAAAGTAATTTAAAAGTGCACTGCACTGACATCGACTGACGAGAACACGTAATAAGGCCTATTGCTAGACCAACGTGAAGTTCACAGCTTTCTTGATTATGGGGAAACTGCGTGAATTGGCATCTTGCTTTTTTTGCCACATGAGCGTATAATTGTTCTTTCAATGTTCTTAAGTAACATTACGTATTTCCTCCCTATTCGGAATGGGACTCTTTAAGCAACTGAAGTTTCCCAGTTCAACGTTAGGAAAATTTTATGACGTATCAAGAATCCACAATGTAAAGGAAAGCTGATCAGTAATACACACTGTTCATATTGACCAATACATTCATTACTAACAGTTTTCCTTGTAAATACTGAGCTCAAAGGCACTCCTTCTCAAATTTAAAGGGTATGACCAAAGTTTCGTAAATGAGTAATTGGATGAAGACCATGCATGTTTTTTCCAACTCTTGGATGGAAAGTTCACGAAAACTCCTGTTGTAAAGTATGAAACACCACTTTTCAGGGAACAACAGAACGTCTGAAAAGTGTACTCCTATTTTTCCGGACGGAATATTCCAAATGAGAATTCGTGTTCCATTTTGTTACAATCCATCTTTGAGACCAGATTCAGGCCTTCGAGACTTGTTTTTCTGTAGAAGGGACTGATTTGCTGCATATAGGCTTAACGCAATATCAGAGCGGAATTTTACCAGTCCTGAATGGTACGCAACATGGGTGTCCGTTTGGGAGCTGACGGTCTCAATACGGTTATCCATTAAGTGAGAGTTGATCAGTAAACAAAGGGGGTAATGAACATTTAGGTCTCGTTGGTGCGAAGTTTCAAAAAGACTGACCTCCGATGAAAAGGTTTGCTTAACAGCTGCGGGGCTCAGAAAATGCTGTCAAATTTTGGCTGACTCCTTGAAAGTCTTAGGGGTCAGTTTGGAGCTATATTTTTATACTTTTTATAGGACAAATTTTAAGTGTAATAGAACTCGCACCTGTAGCGTTGATACAATCTTGTAAAGTTGCATTGAAAAGTGGCCTATGAGATGGGCACGTGTGATGGTAAGCTGTTTTTCCATGACAGTAGTAAAACTTTCTGCAATCATTTGGATCTGGAAAATATGAACCTCCTCCATGGCAAAGGAAAGCATCTGCAAAAGACAAGCTTTAAGTATTAGGAAACAAAAGTAAGGGTATGAACATGTAGCTTTGGAAACTTGCCCCAGTGCAAATTATCAAGATAAAGCGGCTGGTATTTCAGTGATAGGTTTTGCCACAGGTTTTCCATACTCTGTTTGAGTTAGAGACTGGGCTCTAGACGTAGCCTTTCAAATCGCCAAATTTGTGGCTTTTTTTACCATTGAAGATAAACATGAACACCATCAAACTGCTGCAAAATGCAATACCGGCTACATAAACGGACGATGGTGAACTCGCGCTTTTACCAGGTGGATAAGAATAATACTAAACTTGAAACTACAAGACAATCTCTATCAACCAGCATTTAATATACAGTATACGACTATTATTTGGCTTTAAACCGGATGTTGGGAAGCTTAGGCGGTCATCCAGTAGGAATACGCCTTCCCAGTCACAAGTGTTCGGACAATTTCGCAAGTATTTCACATACCGAATTTACAAAAACCCTTGTAAAATAACTTTTCAAACATAAGTATAATGTCATTTGAAGCTTGGAAATAATAATTTAAAAACAGAGTAAAATAAAAAATATAGAGTTAAAAGGACTAACTAGATAACAATGTATTTATTTTTCCTTCCGCTAATTAAATCCATATTATCGTCTTCATCCGGATTATAAAAGAAAACCGCAACGCTTACCACGAGTACAGTTCTTTACTTAAATATCATTACATTTTGGATAAAAAAAAACTGGGAAAGAAAGTGAAGAAAGCCTCAGATTCCTTACTCCTCGAGCTTTTGCCGAAAAACATTCATTTAACAAATCTTATCAGCTGAGGTTTCATTTTACTCGTTTTTTTTTTCTGCATCTCAGGAAGTCATTTATGTGTGATTTTCATGGGAGAGTTTCATCTCCATTTTTGTTAATACCGTTAATGTCGTAACAGTCAATTTTCTCCGTACTCGCTGTCCAGACGTTTTTGCGAGCCAACCTCCTAGCGACAGAAAACACTGTTTTCCAAAGTTTAAATTGAATATCGATTCCCAGTGCTCAGTTCAATTTCAACTATTAATATCCTAGCCAAAATCTGACAATAGCCAGTGATTATACTGCTAACAGTGGTCAAGATTCCTTAGCCTAACGCTCCTCGATCAGTTGAAGTAATGTCAGGTGAAGGTGACGTTTCTTATAACTTACCGTTATATGTTATACAGAGAGAACTGAAGCATCAACCGGGTCAGGTTTAATTTGAGATGACCACCGACGAAGCAACGTAGAAACTAATTTTGTTTATGCTGTGTCCTCTATGGCGACCTTTTCCTCGCTGATACAGACGGGCACTAAGGGTAAGTTTCGAACATGATATTCATATGCTGAACTGCTATTCCTACAGCACCCTCAAGGACAATATTTTTGTTAGATTCATAGTCTTCCTACCAGTTTTCACAAGAATCACGTATTTAAGGCAAGTCATCGATGAATCACAAACTGTCGCTAAGAAATTATCATCCGATACTGTGTCAGGCGTTGAAGTCATTTACTCGGCTTACTTAACTTAGAAGGAAATGAAACAGGTTTAACTTACCAGCGGTTCCAATGTCATTTAGGCAAAGCATGTACACCTAAAAAAGGTAAAAACACTTCAAATGAGCCTCTTCAGACGATAAAACTGGAGTCCATTCAAAAATGGTAAAAATGGAACTTTGTCTACCTCAGCGAGAAAGATGAGTAAAGCTTGACAAAGCGTCGACATTCTTCTATTTAAAATAAGGGTAACTTTTATACAAAGCCACCGTGAGCCGACTACCAGCTATGTGGTATTAGCAAGGAGAAAGGCTACGTGGTATTATCAAGGAGACCAAGGAGTCAGTAAGTGAAACTGTGCTAGTCATGCTGGCATCATGTCCCATCGTGTCTCTGAAATTCGAGAGTCTAAATGCTTACTAGAAACCTTAACCGCCTTTTGTTTTTCTCGGCTTACCTCTTGCCACAGATGTCGGGTCGGTTCACATAAAGCTAAATTTACATAAGAAGGAAAAGAGCATTATAAGATTAGTAGAATTATTTCTGTTCTTCAAACTTAATTACAGGCCTTTAACCTACTGAATAAACGGTACTTTATTGAAAATGGGGAGCAGAAATTCAGTGAGGATCATTTTTTCAGCCGTCGTAGATTATAGACAAGGGCTTGTTCAGAGAGAATTTCGACGGTCTTGGGATCTCTTAGGACTATAATTAACTCAAATAGGTACCCTCTGAAGGGATATACTGGGTACAAGCTCAAAATGATGAGACACCCTAACTACTTGTTATTCAAGTGACAGACGAAGAACAAACTTTAGTCTGGTTTTGAGCAAACATTCATAAGTCGAAACTTTTTTTGGCAAAGAATTCATCCAATAATGTTGCGTAGACGACAGGAAATCGACATCTGTCATGCAGAAAATAATTGAAAGGTCAAAATTCAAGAAGTCTTAAGTAACTCAACCGCCATCCCACTTTAAAAATTGACGGTGTTAGGCGTGACAAGACATTATCCATGACTAAGGTACTTAACTCGAACAAGGGAAGCACTTAACAACCGTTTTTCAAAATAGCCAATCTCCTTGACAAATTAAGCTCTGCTTATTAAAAATAAAAGGCACTTATTCGAGGATCTTTTTGGATGTGATCTTATTTAGATACTACTCCTAAGTAAACCTCTCAGTTTCGATTAAAGAAAATGCGAAAGGTTTCTTTGTTTACCATTCAAAAACATTTTTTCAATGAACAGTAAAAAAGCAAGGCTGTAAAGTCAGCCTTGCTTTTTGGTTAAAGAAACTTTTGCTGACTCCACCCTCCAGGATCCGACACTTTTGTTTAGTACGAATAGGCCCTTGCTTCATTAACAAATATTTTTTCAATTGTTTTGATTGGCTTAGTGATTATTACGGCACCTGTCAGGTTCTGTTCCTGCGCAGTAAAGAAAAAGTTTTGTCCCTGGCGAGGAATGCTCTGACCGTGCGTAGATTGGTTCCCAGTCTGGTTTGTTGCTAGTTTCGTCTAGTTGTTTACAGTTGTTTCCCCCAACTGTAAACAAAGTATAGTCAAAAGTACACATTGTCTTTTTTGTGCGTTATATGCTTTCGTTTTGAAACACTTAAACTTAATCCTAAAAGAGATCGTCAAGAAAACAAAAGAAACGTTTTGTCGCCTTGGCGCTTTGCTTGCAATAAGCAGTTTGTGCAGTCAGTAAAAGGCCCAACTAGTATGTCTCTTTCAATTCCCAGGGGGAGGGGGGTACTCCAGGGAATTCTTGGTGGGGGTGTGCCGCCTGGTTCTCCGAATCCTGACCCTATTTCAGACCAAAAAATTTCATTTTTCATACCCGTTTTCAGACCTAGCCTCAAAGAAATTATGAAAAAACTGTTTGAATGCAGAGGTCAACCCAACGCTTAAATATAACTGACTTGTTCCTCTTGCCGGATCTCTAAAAATATAACTGACTGGTTCCTCTTGCCGGATGTCTAAAGAAATGCTGTAGCCAGACGTCACTTAAAGTGTGAAATAATTTAAAACAAACCTTAATGCAGGGCTGCAAAGGGCTGATTTATTATAGGCCAATATTTCGGCTAACAAAATTAGCTTTCCTCAGAGCCAGAGCTATACTGAGAGAAAATATCTTTTAACGGCTCCTAATATAAAATTTGAATTCAAAATTCACATAAGTGGTTAATAAAGTAACTACAATAATGATATTGGCCTATAATAAATCAGCCCTTTGCAGTAGTGCCAGCCCTGGATTAAGTTTTCTTTTGAAGAAATTATGTCATCAACACTAATAGATTAGAACGCACATTTCTCTTTCTTTCTTATTCATCTGGAATTAAAACGATAAATACGTTCATACTTCCTTTGAAGTCCATAACCGATTCCAGATCAAAATGGGCAAAGTCTATAGCCGTTTTCAGACCAAAACGGCGCAAAACGTCAAAAACTGTACCCTATGTGGCGCCACATACCTATATGGCTTATGATAAAGGAGTACTCCCCCGGTCTCCTTATATCGAGTCTGTCATTTAAGTTGTCATGAAAAGACTCGTCTTCTCGTTACCTTCTCTTTATGGGCGGATTAATGGCGGCGGCCAGGCCCTTTTAAAATTTTTTAAGAATTCCCTTAGAGTTTGATTAGCTAGATCAAGGCTATGTCACGTGGATACTGCTGTTTTAGGTCATTTATGTGATGAAGTCATTACTTAGTGCATTTAGCTTTACACAAAATGCCCTTGTAGGGTTATAAATAAGAGATCAAACAAGTTTTATCCAGTAGCACATACTATAATATTTTTTTGGTGATTTTTTTGAAAGGCCTGGGCCGACTTTTTCAAATGTTAACTATAGTCTTGAATAATAAAATTGTACCATTACTTTTGAATTCAATGAGGGGTCTTTATTATTTGATGCGAAAATCGTTTTTAGCTTTTCAGAATAGATTGTCAATTAAAGCGTGATTTAACCACTTTAACTTCTGGGTCCAGTTGTTCGAAGGCCGATTAGCGCTTAACCCAGGGTTAAGTTTAACCCGGGTTTCTTTTTCTTTTGTTCAAAAGCCTTTTCTTAGATAATTGTCTCGGGTTTTTGTAAGAGCATGCGATTATGAACTTGTTGACAAAAAAAACTAAACTAAATTTACTTTTGAAGCTTTCACATCTGAATTCAAATTTTGCACTAATCCTGGGTTATCTTAACCCTACTTTGAACAACCCGGCCCTGGACATAAAAGCTCTTGGGGTTCTTTTTAAATCACTCACGTAGTGTTTATCAGCCGACCCCTTCTCTTTGAAGCCGCTCTTTTAATTTGTCTGGATCCGCCCTTGCTATAATCTATTTATATACATGTCAGCAGTGTTGATGTCTGTGTTGCCTATTTGATCTTTTACAAGGGAGGATAAAGCTTTATCCTCTCTTGATCTTTTAACAAAAGCTTTTTCAGTATCGCTTCACTTGAAGAACACAAATGGACTATACGGTGTGAATACATTCATACATAGAACTTTATTTAAACGTTAACTCGGTAAAATCATTCAGTAATGTACAAAGCTACAAATAAATATTTTAGTTAAAAAAATATATCTGCGTACACATTATTAACTCTTTTGCAAGATTGCCAAGTGGTAAACCGATGGTTGCATCACTCGATTGATTGCCCTATTGACTTGAAGTTTCTAACATATTCTGGTAAAGAATAGCATCATTGAGCTCCGCTATAACTTAAGCTTAACGCATTAGCTCAGTTTGGAGCGTGGCTTGGGCAGGGTTAGCTTATCGCTCGAGTTTCGTAGATCGTAATATGAACTTCGTTCATTTAACATTCATTGACTAAAGTCCTGCAAGTACACTGGAGCTAGTGAATGGGTATGAATGGTTTTTGTGAGACCTTTGATTTTACTGGATAAAACCCAAGGGAGACAATTTGTGCTCTTTAACTTTGAGGAATACTTTGTTCTCGGCATTTTGTTACTTTGACTTCAAAGGAATGACTGCCCTAAACAAAGCCGTTTTTTGTGACGCCTTGACCTCTAGCTTAACGTTTTGATCAAATCAAAAATGAAGTCTCGAAGTGTACATTGTATTACACTCTGACGTCAGTACTTGAAACTTGCTGCTAAATTTAATATCTCATGAGCATTTTGTTTACTTTCTGCAGTCGAATTCGTAATCTGCTCGAAGTCCGTTTCACTTTGGCAAGCCAGGCAGGTAAGGCTTGATGTACATTGTGTATTCGTTCATCCGAAAACTCAAAACTAATGTTTGAGTACGAACGCCCTTTTAAAGGAGTTATTTGTTTGTTAATTGCTTGTAGTTTTTTTGTTTGATGTGTTTGGCTAGCTATACGAAGCTTGACGCGCAATTAAAATTAGCGATCTGCTTTGTATACAGAACCGAATGCTTTGAAAGAGACTGAATGGAATTACAGTTTACTTTATAAACTGAAATGAACTGTTGTAGTCGTCGGTTGACTCGCGTTCGGAGTCAGTGCTGATCTTGCCTTCCGTTACAGGATCTTATACAGCCATGTTGAATGCTGAATGGGTCCTACAATTACATTATACGCCGGAAAAGTTAAACGCTACCTAAGTGCATTTGTGCTATTCAGTCCTATCTGCCGGACTTTTAGACGTCTGCAGCAACTCTTCCAAAAAGTTAGCAATCATGATAAGGAAATCATTGAAGTCTATACGTAGGGAGGGAGTCGAGGGAGTAACTTGAGTCAAGTTTCGGCTAAGGTGTCACTTGCCTAATCCCGTCTACTATTTTAGGCCCGTTATTGACACATCCTTTAATTGTAAACTCGGCTTACCTTTTCTACTAAAAACCTTTTGCGAAGCTCCTAGAGGCAATAAATACTGAGCTCCTCGAAGCTGCCTAGGGGCAGTTGTTTTGAAAATGTATGACCCTATTCCAGTCTAGTAACTCTGTTTAAATGCAACCCCCCATCTTTCATCATAGTCAGTGGTAAGAACGCTACCCGACTCAGCAGCCCCAGCCCGCGAAACTTTCTTATAGGAAGCCTACCAAGAACCTCTAAGGTCTACAAATTCATCGTATTTTGCTAAGTCATTCTAAGAGAAAATACTCTCAGTCACACACTGTGCGCTTAAATCGAGGCTTTACAGTAACAGCAGGGGGAAGATTCTCTATTTGTTTCCCGTAAGCTTTGCTTTATTAAAATTTCTACACAAAAACACCAGTTGTAATCATAAGGGTCTCCTGACCTGCAGCAGCAACTTGAATAACATTGAGACATACTTGGGAAAGGTATGCTTTTTACTTGCGACATCTAACTGTAACCGCTTTTAGCTATAAAATTCATTCTGTTATTACAATGTATATAGTGAGTAATGTGCTGCGTAACACAGAGCAAGAAACTGATACAAAGAATTAACTCTCTAGAGCGAAAAATGTAATTGCTACATCGGTTATTTTTAGCACTTGATTCTTCAATCCACAGTTAATAATTCTGTTCTATCATAGGGCTTGCAACGTGCCCACGTTTCATACATGTTGGTTTTGCTGCGCTTATGCTTGTCATTTTTATTAGAAATGTTTTTCATTTAGATTTAATTTTAAAGTAAAATTTGCATAAACAATATCATAATCCGGCGATATGGAAAGTAAGCTGAAACTGCCTCTAAGCAGAGTTCTCTATCATAAAAATGGAGGGTATATATCTAAACAGCAATTAGTTCGTTCGAACGTTATTTTTTTTAGAGGGGAGGGGGGGAGGTAGGGGCGAGGGGTAACGTAAATTGTGAGCCAGGATTCATAGTTTGCTATCATTATCTAGTTATTGCTACAAGTGCACATAATTTTGAATATTCTGTAAGAAGTGTCAATCGGCCCTACATTTGATAACAAGCCCTAAAGACAGCTTTGGCTCCAACGACATTGTATGGTTCTTTGGTTACTTTTTTATAACTATATATATGTATATAGGTCTATTGCATTTTGAGAATAAAACGTTTACTTTGCAAATGCCGGAAATGCTGGCTTGCGTTTCTCAAAACTTCCGAAAATGTGAAAACTTTACAAGATCGAAAACTATGTCGGTCCACCTAGCAAAAAACTCCCATCGGAGATTTAAAGAAAAAAAAGATGATTAAAAAAAAAAACACTTTCCGGGGGCGAAAAATCCTTGGGAGTTTTGAGAAGTGCGCGTCAGGTGTTCAATATAATTAAGGCAAACTGAAAATATATGTTCGTTATTGGGGTTCTGAAAAACGGAAGGCGCTTTAACATCGAAAGGCTATTGGCTTAGGGAATAAAAACAATGCCTCCAATATGCTTTAAAGTGATCATATGCAAACAGCTGAAGAACTAAAACTAATTTGCATTAAAAACCATTGATATTTTCGTTGTGACGAACACATAAAATTGGACACACTTTCAACTCGGGAGAATCGCCAGATTTTAAACTTTTGTCTTCCTCAACTAGACGATACGGTATGTTTACACAAATGATGTTAGTTTAAAACCTCGGTAATTGTTTAGCTTACGATAGCGGATCGAAACATATTCAGCAAGCGCAACAAGGTGGTGCATTTTGTGGGTGGAAATAATTCACATACTTGGCACTTATAACCGAATTCTAAATTTTCTTTGCATGGTGA
Organism: Porites lutea; assembly: GCF_958299795.1. Classification (NCBI taxonomy): domain Eukaryota; kingdom Metazoa; phylum Cnidaria; class Anthozoa; order Scleractinia; family Poritidae; genus Porites; species Porites lutea. Next base: position 36,109,163 of record NC_133204.1, read on the forward strand.
CTTTCCATAGGGAAAACACAAATTTCCATTTCTTTGCGCTTGTAAATGTTGTGCTTCAAAGCTTTATCAAATATTAATGCAATTTTTTTTTGTTTTGCATTTATGAAACTTAGTTCAAAAGACGCTGAAAGGCTTAGTGAATGACCACATGATATGAAAAAGCAGGGACAGTGGGAGTTTTTTTTTCTGCGTGTGTAATACACGCACACCATAGAGTACCGGAGGGTATTCCCTATAATTGCCTATACAGGAGGGCTCCACACTAAAGGGGTCTGTTTTTCAGGCTTTTGATATATGAAAAATTAGAAATTTCATCATGAAAAGGTAGCGAAATCTGTCAAAGGACTCGGCTTTAAGGGCTAGTAACAGAAGCAATATATGAATGTGAAAAAGTCAAGAAAACTTCCTGGTTTAGTGATTTATTCATATTTATGAAGACGGTGCATTGACAGTAGTTAGAAGGGATTGAGTCTGTTTAGAACTAGGTAATAAGTGAAAGAAGTACCACTTACCCAAAAAAATTTACAAAAGGAGTATCTTTTCTGTCTAAAATGATATCTTAAAGTGTAAAAGGTGTTGAACCTACAAAAGAAGCGCAGCCTCCCCGTCTAAAACTTTGTAGAGTGCCCCTCCCGGGCATGATGTAGTCTGCAAGGAGTCACAAAAAATTAATTTGCACTACTCATTACTAGCCCTCACTTCCTTCTTTTATTTGTTCAATTCGAAAATGTTTGCTAATAAACCCTTCTACGTGAAGCCATGTACTATGTATATATTCAACAACGCCAACCCGAAAAATAATAAATTTAAAAAAGTAGTTCGTGAAATCTAAGAGATGGTTTTGCAAAAATCTCGTGTCTACAATCTAAACCATATATATTCTATTACAAATGCTACAGAATTGAACATAAAAATGGCAGTGCCATTAAAATTTAATTGAGCTTATGACGCATCAAAAAACAATAAGCACTACCAGCTGCATTGATCTACATCAGTCTTTGAAACAGATCGATATGATTCCATTGATATGTCAATCTTATATTCAGTATTTATTCCTAGCCTACAATTATTATATTATATTGTCAGTCTTCTGGCCAAAGTATTATGGCAAAACATCCTAACTTAACAACGAAAGTGGGCATGAGTTTCCCGTCAACTGCGATGTCCTTTTTAGAGAATGACACATCTCATTCCATTTGTTGGTATACAGAACTTCCAAGAAAATGGCGCCAGAACCAGAAAACAGCAGCCCCGAACCTAAGCCAAAGCCCGAATCGTCTGCTGAACCAAAAACCTTGTTTCCGGAGATCATGACCAATCAAGAGGCTTTCCTGATGTACGGAGTGTTCATCTTCGCCCTTACTGTCTTCTGTATCATTCTACTGGTTCTGTTCATACTGCTGAAGAAAAAGTTAGTTGTTTTAGATTACTTATTAATACTCAGTAGTTTCCTCTGACGATTTATAACACTGTACTGATTAGAAATAAATATTAATTAGAGAATAGCCGACAACATCATTGCCTATACGTGTTTGGCTCAAGCAAGATTTTATTTTAATCGATTCGACTCTTTGTGGTCCTTTGATGGCTTGCATGGTTAGTCATTACATTATCAGTACGCAGTCGATGATTAGCTACAAACAAATCTAGAGTCACGAATCTCTGACTCAGAAACTTTTTCATCGGCCTTGCATGAAAAACTGACCTGATATTTTCTTAGGGATATGAGCATTATTTGTGTAATTCATCTCGACTTGTTTCTTTAACCAATTAAACGACTCGTTCTGAGAGCTCCTTGGCGCACCGAACAAATAGGGCATTTCACAGTTGTGTGCTTGGTGACCTGGCCGTTGAGTGAAAAAGAGGCTGGAGTTATTTTGACTTTGTTCTGATACAAACTCGACCTTTTTTTTCTCATGTAAAACTGTTGTAAATGACCTTGTTTTCATGTTAAGTTACTAAACTGGAGGTAAAGTCGTCCTCATTTCTATCTAATTTAACGCTTGATAGTTAAGCATTATTCTTTCATCGGTGTTTCGTTACTTGTTATTCTTTAATTGGCGTTATTAGGACACCTGCTCTAAGAGAAAGACGTGAGTTGCAGAATGCATGAGAATTGGCTAATTTGTGTTATACGTAAGGCTTAATCCCTCGTACTGTTGCTTTATTTTAGGGTCAGGAAAATAGCAAGCTCGCTTGGACCCATGGACATGAAAATCCAGCATGGTTAGTCCAGTTTCCTGAATTTCTAGTGTTAATAATTTTTACTTATCATCTACTTCTTTTACTTTGCACCCACGACATGCTTTCAAAGATGCGATTCAAATGCCTGAAAGATTTCTCTTAGGGACCTCCCCCTTCCCGACGGTAACTCTTGAAGAATTTTAGGGGGGTTATGCGGTATGTTTTTGAACCCTACTTTCATTCAGACCAAAATTAGTGATGTTTCCTTTCCCACGTCTCTGAACAGCTTTTCCCATGAGACGAATGAACAACCAATTCCCGCCACTGGTTCCTGGGATCACAAAGCCTT